>NW_026585644.1:39040947-39080304 GCF_907164565.1 Psammomys obesus
AGAGAATGCTGTAAATGTCCTTTTGCTGCCCATCACACAGCCACTTCACCATGGTAACTTGCTAAACATCCATTTGCAGTTGATAATATTTAGAAGCTATTCTTTTTGTTTGCTTGTGTTTTGAGACAAGGCTTCTTTTTATAGCCCTGGGTATCCCAGAACTATCTCTGTAGGCCAGACTGGCCTTGAACTCACAGAGATCCAGCCACCTCTGCCTCCCGGGTGCTGGGAATAAAGACATATGCCGCCACCACCACCTGGCTAAAGAAGCTATTCTTATGATGCCAATAGTTAAACTCTCAAATGTAAGAAAGATAACTAGATCGCTGTGCCTTGAGGCTAGTAGGCCTAACTAGATGAACAAGTCTTCTGTGGCTTCAAAGATAACCTCTGCGGCTACCAGAGTGATGGAGTGATGTGCAGGGCTTAGAGTCAGAGTGGCAATCTGGGATTACATCCTCATTCTTTAGACTGCTTGAAAGTCATGAGTAGGCTAAATAACCTCTACAGAAATCATCTGGGAGTGATAACAGCATCTCCCTAGAGCTTTGCAATGAGAATAAACTTTGTACAGCAGTTAGCAGGGATTATATTACAATATTAACATAGTACATGCATATTAATATATTATAATTGATATTATAATTACTTATTCTTGTATACGGACCTCTATGTGTTGCTCTTTATTCACAAGGAATTTACGTTCAGAGATTTTTGTCTCATTTTGATGCTCTTCAGTAGATTGAATGCAGATTCCTTTTCTAATCATTTGTTGACAATGGTTGTTTTGTGCAAGGGCAATGAAACTAAAAATCTTACCTCTGAACACATAGAAAACAATTCTTTCTTTTTTAGAAGAGGAATGTAGCTAGCACAGCTCTTACGATGAGTTCACCATGATCGGGTACTTGCTTTAATTTCACATAGTTGGAAGGGAAGAAAGGAGGGGTCAAGCAAAAGGAACAGAGAAAGTGTCCCCAGGATTCTTAGACAAATGTTGAAGCTAAAAGAAATACGGGGTGGGGGGGGTGGAGTGGGGTGGAAAGTAAGGGCGAGGGCTGGCTGAACAGAGCAATGCTGAATGCAAAGTCACAACGCATGTCAAGGCCTCAAGCCAACAGCAGATGGTGTGTCAGCAACTCAGGGCAGCTTGTGTGGAGGTTGGTACAAGGCAGGGAGCCCCTGGCAAGGAAGAGGGTGCTTTCTGTCCCCAGGTACAAGATGGGAATTTAGGAACTCTCCCACTGTAGACACAAAGCTCAAGACGGTACCCCGGAAGCAGAATCTGGGGTGCTCAGGCCAGACCACTGTTTCTCCCCTCTTCTCATGTTCGTGGAACCTACCGGTTTCATCACGTCTAGCAATTCCCTGTCACATATTCCTCCCTAAGACTTGCAGGTGATCGAATTGACACATATGCAGCTGTGTTAACGAACTTCCAAGGTTTGCCCCCAACCCCCCCCACTCTCTGTTCTTTTTTTCCCAATCCTTTTTCTTGTCAGTGGCTTTCTCCTCTTTGTGTAAATGCTGAATGAACACATGTATCTTTTAGATTACTTCCCCTCTCTTGTAGTTTTGCTTCATTCATTCATTCGAGAATTTTATTTATTTATTTATTTATTTATTTATTTATTTATTTATTTACCTATTTATTTCTCTATCTATCTATCTATCTGTCTGTCTGTCTGTCTGTCTATTTATTTATTTATTTATTTATTTATTTATTTATTTATTTATTTATTTATTTATTTATTTATGGGAGAAGTCTCATATATCCTAGACTGGCCTTGAACTCCCCATGTAGCTGAAGATAGCCTAGAACTTCCGGATCTCCTGCTTCAAGCTCCCAAGTGTTGGGGTTACAGGTGTACTCTGGTTCAGGCCAGCTCTCTACCAACCTAGCTAAATCCTCTGCCTCAGTTTCCCTTGTCTCATTTTTTTTAGAAGATCTTGAATTAAAAACAAACAAACAAACCATGGTGTGGTGGTCAGTAATAAGTGAACTCAGCTCTCAGAGATACTCAGACAGACATAAACTGTCTAAAATTTTTGATATTTGTTTTAGGCTTTTTCCTATGTTCACATACATTCTCTTGGAAAAGTGAGGTTGGGATGGAGAAACTTTTGGGATATTATTTTCACTTACCCAACACCAAACATTTCCCAGGTTAAAGATAAGCAAGAACATCGTTCTTCTGTGACCGTTAGCTAGCCCTGTGTCCTGTGAAGGGACTGCCACCGAGGTAGCCTCCTCCAGCACTCAGACACAGCCACACAGTTATGCAATCCACAGTCTTTCCTTGGAGTATATTCTTAGAACAGGAACTGGTGAGTAAAAGGGAAATCACATTTTAAAGAGTGTTTGCCTCACATTACAAAATTAGCTCCTTCACACGTTGTACCAGTTACTTTTTTTTTTTTGAGAAAGGGTTTTTCTGTGTAGCCCTGGCTGTCCAGACTGGCCTTGAAACTCAGAGTATCTGATTACTCAGTATCTGCCTACCTCTGCCTCTGCCTCCTGAGTGCTGGGATTAAAAGCAACCACTGCCCGGCTTATCAGTTACATTCTTGAGTGCAGACTAGTGGAGTTTTTATTTTTTAAACCTTCTAACATTGGAAATTATCATTTTTTTCATTTTTGTCAAGTTTATAGATAACAAATGATAACTTATTTTCATTTAATTTGTCCTTTGTAATGAATCTGATTTTTTTTTTTCACATTCATATTGGCCATTCACATTTATTCTTTTGTGAAATATTTACTGATATCCTCTGCCCAGCTATTACGTATTAATACTGTTTGTATATTAAAGCTATTTATCACTTACCTGTATGCTTCTCTTTTTAAATATCATTTAGATATTTGTGATTTTACTTCAGTTATGATGAAGCAATAGTTAATACACAGAAATTTTATCTACCTTTTGAATATTTTAATTTTTTCATTATGGCCTAGGGTCTTGTGACCATGATTGAAATATTTTTATGATGATTAAAGAATTTAATCATGATTAAAATAATTTTCAGGTTATGAAAACAATCATTTTCTGCAAGTTTTTGTTCCACAGCAGAGAGAAACAGAGGGAGAAGGAGAGCTGGAGAAAAGCATAACAAATAAACAGGGGCGTATGGCAAACAGTGCCTGTCAAAGTTCTCATAATTTCTGGATACTTAAAATTGCCCCTGACAGGCTTCAATCATAGCTAAAATATGAAAGAGGCATTGAGGTCATGAACGGGGATTTCTAGAAGCAAGTCAATCAGCATGTATGATGCATGTTAGAAAACAGGAATAAGGAAGATTGTTTTCAATTCAGGGTTAGGTAGAAAGGGAGGCCACATATGAGGCTGAGGAAAGATGCAGTAAGATTTTCAGCACACCCCAGGAGCCGCTTAGTCAGTTGGGTCAAATACAGACAAAAGCTCAAGTAAAATAAGAGCAAAAGCATGTCCATTGCTCTTGGGGTAAGCAGTGTTGGTGAAGCAGGAAAAGCCAGACCTCAAGCAGACTGAGCCTTTAGTGAGATCCGAGACGACGACGGCGACGACGACGGGAAGACAAGAATTTCTTCTCCAGAAACTTAATTGTTAAGAAAGACTGAGCTGTGATAGTAAGAGCATCACATCGGAAAGATCGTTGTTAAGATGCAATAGCCATGTGAGTGGGCACAGCTTGATGGTGAGAAAGATGTACTGAGTGGGAGCCGTGTGGAGCTCCCCCACGCTGTGTAGGTGGCGTGCATAGAGAGAGTCAGGAAGCATCGGTGGGAGGGGAGCCAGAAAGAGGCAAGACTTTGGAGTTGAAGGAAATGGTGGGCCCCTGTGGGTGAGGTGGTTAGAAAAGTGCTCTTGAGGGCTGGAGAGATGGCTCAGAGGTTAAGAGCACTGGTTGCTCTTTCAGAGGTCCTGAGTTCAAATTTTCAGCATCTATATGGTGGCCCATAACTATCTATTATGAGATCTGGTGCCCTCTTCTGCATATATGCAGAGAGTATACAGAATAATAATAAGAATAATAATTACATATATATGTAAATATATATATGTAAATATATATATATATATCAGTTCTCTCTTTCCTTTGCAAGGCTGTAAGATGACATCACTATAGAGCTGTCAGTCACCTGACTAGACTCAGAGTAGAAAGAGCCAATATCTTGTTCTCCAAACTGACATTTTGCTTCCTACGTACGTCAGGGTCTGCCCTTGGCTGTAAATAGAATTGGCGAAGAATCTCTCTATTGTTTTTTTTATTTTTATTCTTTTGTTAGTCACTGAATAGTTTCCAGAAGTCTCTCCTTCCTTAACTATGTGGTGTATAACGGATTATCAGAATAATCAACCTAGTCAGCTGTAGATGAAGTGACTGGTGAGTGTCATCGGGTCCAGGAGCTTCTGTTTCTGTAAACATGGAATATAAATAAACCACAGAAGAATTTCAGATGATTAGCAGGCTTCCTTTTCTGTTTGGGAATAGAGTTTGAGTCATCGACACAGGCGTGAAAAGGCCTCTGGAAACGCCATGTTTCAGGGCATTGCATCCCCAGATTTGGAGTATGTTTCTATTGCTGACATTAAGCTTTCACTGATAGGTTTTGATATCTCTGGTGTTTTCTATTTATACTATGGGCTTTCATAACTAAATAAAAAAATTAAACCTGAGAAACTGGCCGCCACCACCTTCTTCTTCTTCTTCTTCTTCTTCTTCTTCTTCTTCTTCTTCTTCTTCTTCTTCTTCTTCTCCCTTCCTTTTTTTCTTATATTATCTTTTTTACAGAGAGAAATTTCTGCTTTAATTTTCACCACAAAAAGTGTAAGATGAACCCCATTTTGGAAGGTTGGCCATACATGCTCCCACACTAAGAGAGTTTGCGCTCTTTAAAAATCAAGGCTGGCAGTGAAACAGGCTAATTATGACCCAGAAATTCCCTGGAGGACATCCTTTCCGTAGTCTTTTCCAAATAAGCTGACTCTCAGCCCGATCTCCACTCTTTCTTGAAAGGTAAGTTCCAACGGAGTTTTAGGAAGCGTCACCTTAATATTCCAAGAAGTCAGAGACTCAAGGTCTTGCACCTAAAGCCACATGCTCCAAGGGTTTTCTCAGGAAGGAAAGCTAGGGAGGGTGAGGCAGAAAAATAAACTCGGGTGGAAAGGATTAATCCAACACCATGGGCAAGACAGCCTGCAGCCACTGTGTGTGGACACAGAAGCTGCACCTGTCCCAGCTTCCCAGAACACAGAGTGGCCAACAGCGCACCTGTCAACTGGTCATTTCTCTTTCCAGTCACCCTGGCTGACAATCTCAACTGCTCTGTGGTTCCCCAGAATGTCGACAGCGATGCAATAGGCAACTATGTAGAAGTGAGGTTTGAGGCCACACGAAATCATTTCCACTGGCTGTTTCCACAGAACTGCATGAGATCTTCCTTCACCCCTCTGGACTTGTCCCTAGCCATCTCTGGCTGCAGCAGCCCTCGCTTTGGAGGGGTATGCCAGGTGGAAGTGGGCACACGATTAAGCAGTCTTAGAGGGCTAAGGTTTGCCTTCCTTGGGACAGTCCTCTTAGTTTGTGGAGAGCTACACACACCAGAGTCTGGAGTTCTGAGAAAATGAAACCAAGCTGAGTGATGTGCTCTAATGGCACCTGACCTATAAAGCAACTTCCACCTGCTGGCTGAACTCCTGGTTCCCTTTTCTTGCTGACTAGACGCCCTAGAGAAAACTTAAGTGAGACGGGAGAGTGGTGATTTTCAGCCTCCCCACCCCCACACAAAGGCAGTTAGCTTTCTGTTTGTAGTGACCTGCCCTCTGCGGTGTGACTTATCAGCTCTTGGGCCATTTGTCTCCTAAAGAAAACAAATGGTGGAATGCACTGCCTTGCATGCTAATGAAGTGGCTGAGCCAACCCACAGCTTAGGAGAAGGTTTGCCAATGGGGAGAATAATGATCTTCAGTTTCTGACCTCCTGGCACTGAGCGGTGTTTATCAGGAGGTGCATATGACTGGTTAAGACACACAGCCTGGCTCGAAGGGAACAGCTGCTGGTGGCATGCCTCACACTTGGCAGCTAGACAGGCCGAGTGCTGGTGTGAGGAAGACAAAATTATCCCAGTAAGTAACCAGAGACGTTGGGGTGTGTGTGTGTGTGTTTGGTGTGTGTGCACGCACTCGCCTGAGTCTGTGTGTATGCATGGGTTTCAAGCTACCACCAACTTTTTATTTCGTGTTGATTTTGGTACCCTGTGACACTGTAGGAAGGCATTTGATTTGTGCTTGTTAATTTGTGTTTTTACCAACTTTTTAAGAATGTGTTCTTTTTAGCTACTGTGTCTTCCAACTTTGAGAATGAAAGACTGGATTCCTTCCTGTCTAGCAAATGAGTTGACTTCTAGTTATCCAGAATTTCTGGGTTCATAGCCAGGATTTAAATCACAAAGTAGTGAACTGGTAAATAGGAGCTGGTGGTCGGACTCTTGCTAATGTTTTACTACTGAAACTTGAAAGCATAGTTGTTGAAAATATCTGGTGAGTTAATGGTATAATTGCCTTGACCATTCCTAGTCAATTCTGAAAAAAAAAAAAAGATTTATGTAACATGTGTAAGATTCTGTAAAACATACTTCTAAATTGAATGCTCAGCTCTATGCTTTTCTTCTGTAAGCTCACTCACTCTCATGGCTTTAAAGCTAACACTTTGAGTTGTCGTGGGTCCTTCTTATTCTAGTCTCTCTGTAGTGATCTTTGTGACGTGAGTTATAAAAGCGTTCAGTGACTAGCTTGCTCTGCAGAAATCAGCAAAGTGGGCAGGACGGTGAGACTAAGCTGTTTGTTCAGGGACACTTAACCCTTGTGGAGGAAAGGGTAGGCAGAAGCCTGATTGATGACGTAGCTTCTAAAAGTGGCAGTTCTCTGAATCAGAGCTGCAGAGAAATGCCCAGGCAGCTTCCTTTTCTGGATTGCTGGGACAATCCTGAAGGAGCAGAGAGGGACGGGGTTCGTTTGGAGTCACATGAGCTGGCGTTTTGTTTGAGGTGAGAGTAGGATACTATGAGTCCAAGATGACTGATGGATGGTCCTCCTGGCTCAAATCATTCGATTTGCTTACAACTGTTGCTTCAGGGCACACTCTGTCATCTTCACCCCTACTGTGCTCCATTGTCTGTGAAGATAGAATGAAAATAGTGCAGGGTGGGGCAGTTCTGTCACACTGTCTCTCGGCACAGCTGATCTTGAATATCTCATCAGCTTTCCATGGTCTACAGGGTGGGGGGTGAGGGTAGGTGACAAGAAAAGGCTACTCTGGCACCAGAAATTCTTTCCACTCTTTTCCTTATAATGTGGAAGAAACTGCAAAATCTTGAGTGCCCAGGGAGAAAAAATTGCTCCAATTTTTTGTTCCTCTTTATGCCATTTTGTGGGGTCCTGGAGTCAGCCTGTATCTTTTCTGTGACTTCCTTGTCTCCCTTCAGAGGGCTGCTGTTGCCTGGGCCATTCATGAGAGTTCGTGTTTAGTAGAGTTCACATTTTCTATAGATTAACAATGGGGGGTGGGGGACCCAAACAAAGCTCTCCAGTGAGGTCATGTCTCCAGAATGATAGCCCTCCCATATAAAATGCAATGTCTATTGAATTGTTGGCTGAGGACTGTTCTCTGTTGAGACAACAGATGTATGATAACATCTAGGGATACTGTGGAGCCCAGCGGTACAGCAGTTGCCTGGCATCCATGAGGCCCTGGGTATACACTTCCTACCCACCAAGCATATACACAGGGGTGTCTAAGTGGGACTCAGTGTCTTTTTGATCGTCCAACTGCCGAAATTTTGAACACCCACAGAGTTTGAACAATGCAGTGATACCCCAACTTTTGAAAGTATTAATAGAAAAATAATTTAAAAATCATTAATTTTACATGCAAATAATATATACCATAGTGTCAAAGATCTGGATATAAAATTGTACAATGTTGAGTTTAACATAGACAATTTGAAGATGGGGAATCTGCAGTACTACTGTAGTGACAGTAGAACATCAAGAAGCAAAGTGTATGCTTTTTATGCATTTACCGTACCAAATGATGTACACAGATGTACATCTTTTCATAGAATATGCATGGTAATGCCACTAGGAGTTCATGTCTTGCCAGTCCTTGGCTCATGGTACCACTACTTAACAATTTTCTCAACTGTATAATGGTGTAAAAGTGACAGGAATTCAGTGGAAACTGTGCTTCGAATCTTGAATCCATAGCTTTGTCTGATCTGGCTGTTTATTGGTCCTTCTTTTTTTGACATGCTGGGTAGCATTGTGAGCTACATCTCTCAATTAGCCAGCCAACCAGAAGGGCAAACAACTGGAACACTCCAGGGCACCTTGTTGCTAAGTTGCTTTGCTTTATTGAGTGCATTTAACTGGGTTAGACTCTTGGTCCATGTACATTTTTCAAAAGGTGGGATTTGTGTGTAATCACCACCATTTGAAGATCCCATCAATTGCAAACAAGAGTGTTTCTGTTCCAATACTATCAGATACACAATATTTGTGGGCAATGGCCTTCTAAAGTCTCCACAAAAGGAAGGGCTAGTTCCCTCTGTGACAGTTTCAATCTAGACTCCAAAGGAGCACTGACTGGCAGTGTACTATTTTTCTTGTTGAAAACCAGTTCACAGTGAAGACTTTCGTGTTGGTAAGTCCAGCCCTGAGATTTTTGTTATTAACCTGGAATGTTCACCGACGCTTTCCCTTATGGCTTTTCCATCATTTATTTTCTTCTGAGACTACTTTTCTTTGGAGGATAGCCACCTTTATCCATGCTGGCTTGGTACTGGAAAAACTATTTTCAGATCTGTTCGTATGGTTCAACCTAGAAGGCTGGTGCTTGTTCAAGTAGGTTGGTTTTTTCTGTTTATTTTTTCTTAGTCATAAAAACAGCACAATCCTTCACTCTGATACTCTCAAAATATCACCCATTAAGTGGTCCAATATAAATACCACTAATATCGATACTACACCATCACCCAGTTAAAAAAAATTGTTAAGTTAAAGTACCATGAGCCAAGGACTGGCTCAAAGGCACGTAGCATATGCTATGCATATTCTATGAAAATATATATACCTCTGCACACCATTTGATATATTAAATGCACAATAATTATCACAGCTGTGCATGTGTGATTACACTTGTGTCTGAAGAGTACAGCATGAAATAGGTCCCATGGCAGGGGACTGGCTAAGAGTGGAAGGCGGAGATCTGATGGCTGTTACATGTGTCATTTTGCTATGAGTCACTCTCATCTTACAGTTTGCTTTGCTATGCATCTAGACACAGGCTGTCTCACTTGCCAACTGGGAACCTGTGCTTCTTCTGGGTCATCAGTCAGGCTGAGCCTTTACAGAAAGCTATTTCTTGAACATTTTCACAAATTTCATCTGCATTTCTATATCCATTCCCTTGGTTAAATGTCAAAACTGTAAATGAGCAAGAGGCTTTGTGTAATACATAAGGAACAGGGGGAGTAGGAACGTTTTCATTCAGTCTGGAGGAACATTGAGTAAATAAGCCTTACATGGGAGGGTACCTTGAGATCAAACTATTTATAGGAAGAAAAGACAAATTTTAATCTTTAGTTTTAGTCACCCAATCCCTCTAAAAGTAAGTCCACCAAAATAGTAGCTCTCAGTGTCTTCTTCTAAACCAGAACACTGAGAATTAGCTCCAATGGGAATTAGAGTTTTTCCTTAGTGTCCTTAGATGATAAGTTTTCAGGACTTCACAAACACCAGGCGTGATCCATATGTCCATGACCCCATATTCAATGGCACGGGGTATGATATACCCTATGTTGATCTTCCTTTCTATGTGTCTTAAATCATCAGTGTCTTACTTGGAGATGTGACTTAAGATTGTTTTTCTGTATTGCTTAAAGACTAATGAAAAGGGCAAAGGAGTTGTACATGCTCAATACAGATACCATAATTTTGAAAAACATGCTTTAAATTCTTGGTTGGTTGCATTTCATAAAACCATGAGGATATGAAGAATCTGATCTTTGATGGAAATTGCTTTTTTTTTTCCCCTAAGGGAATCATATAATTCATTGAGTGCTAGTCAGACACACAAAGAATGGACTCAGAATTTTGACATCATTCTTAAAGCATATTCGAGCTGGAATGCAGCAAAATCAAATTCTTGCTTAATTTCTTGGATGTCTTACAATAGGGAATGGAATTCTGTGATGCAGAGCAATGTGTATCTTGCCAGATTGTATGCCTTAAAGACACCTGTTCTCAAAGAGCTAGCCCTATGCTCCCTTCTTTCCCTTCGTGTCCGTTGCTCATTTACAAGAGGAGTTAGCCGTTGGGGTGGCATATTCTCACTGTTTTATGGAACCTGAGGTCCTGGGCGCTCTATTCTTTCAGGGGGTCTTTGTCCTTTCACAGCCTGTAGCATGTAATGTCAGTGTGCTTTGATCTTTGGCTTCACCTAATTTGCAGCAATTTCATGAAGGCCTGTGGGCATCATTACTGTTGTTTACGGAGAAGAGACCGAGAATGAAAAAGTGTAAGCAACTTGTCCATAGTCATAGAAAAGGTAGGTGTCAGAATTCTACATAGAGTATATAGACTATTGGCCCCGAATCCCAGGAATTTCTCTTGGTTTATGCTGTCATCCGGGAAAAACTAGTGTCAACTCCATCATCACCGTGCACATTTCGAACTGTCTTTTGTAATGAAAAGGGTTGTAACTTGTCATTATCATCTGTTATGCATTGTATTATAATTATGCGTTATAGTTATGCACTGGTTTACCTCTCGTAGACTGCTGGGGGATACATATTGTGGATGGTATTAAAGAAGGTTATGAGCAGTTGACTTCAGAAGTGAGGCCATCTCAGTCACGGACACAAAAAAATCTTGGCTTCAGATAATATTTGTAATGGAATTTAGCCATGATTTTTGCCTTTGTTGTGGTTAGGTTGGAGTCTTAACAATGACAGCACAACGTAACGTCAGCTTTAAGGGAGTTTGTTTCTGCGATATAATAAGTTAGTTATATAATTAATTGATTACATTTTCAAAAATTCAGTCTGTTCTCTTGCATGCATCCTCCTTGCCTAACAAAAGCACTGGCAACTCTTGGGAGTTCCGCTGGTCACAACACTCACATCCAGGGAGCAGGAGTGCATTCTGCCATGTTATTATTTCCGTCTGTGTAGTCATTCTCTCCCTCTGAAGAATCTTAGCTTAGTAGACTAATTGAGTCTCTCTGCTGTTGGTCAGTTTTCCGGTATGTTCATTATTTATTGGCTAACACCATTATCAGCACACTGGTCAGATCATAAAACTGATGTGATGTCCAGTGCTTGTGAGTGCAGCTGTACACAGTAATAGCCCGGCGGAACATACGTGCAAAGCATTTTGCAATAAAAGTTATTATAATAACCTTTGTAATGTGACTACTTAAGATTGCTTTCTTTGAACTAAAGGAAAGTCTTGAAAAACATTAATTCATGAACTGATCCAAAAGGTATTTTTCACCTTTAGTGGCTATTGTGACAACCAGAATTTTCTGCACCTCCCAAGAACATATGAGTGAACATTTTTAAAAGCAAAAAGACAGTGAAATGGCTGGTTGTAGGTGTCATGGATTTTATTTTTGTCAGTGGAATCCAAATAAATGTAAATCTTGATGCCCCTACTATAAGAGAAGGATTTCATTCAAGTCTATTTAGTGACACGATTCAGGCAGCTGCAGCTATCTATACCAGTATCTTTTAACCTTCTGTTTAGTAGAATTGGCACTTTTATTTTCTGAAGGCTTCCTTATTTCCCAAATAAGGAATGTTGTCACATCTTTTCCCTTAAAGAGGTGAACCGTCACCACCCCGTAAGATATCATTATTATTACATTGATTTGCTTTAGGATTATAAACATAGCCAGAGTTTTAATTAAGAACATGTTTCTGGTACAACCTTACAGAGAACTACCAATGGGGAATAAAAATAACATGTGGTAGTTTATATCAATTCCCAGGGTTCCTTTTTAGTTATTGTTTTCCCATTGATTAATTTTTTCAAACCCGCAGACAAGTAACTTCACTAGAGAGTACATAAGTGATTTTAATTGCCTTTCTTTTTTCCTGTCTGGGACATTTGTAATGTGGCAGAGACCTAAGCCACTAGCCTGAAGGGAAATTGATGAGCGAGAAATGGACTTAGACACAGTCATCTGTCAATGGCAGAGTCCACCTCCAACTGGACAAAACGGCTCAGTCACTTCTCTACTCCACAATCCAAACTGCTTTGGACACCAGAATTCCTTGGTGTCCTCTGTATAAATCAGCATCGGAAGGCACATGAGAGAGCTGCGTCTAGAAAACTGCATATTCAGGCCCCTGTTGCACAACACTTTCGACCTGGAATCAAGGACACAGGGAGAAATATGTCCTTTCCCAGGCATACTGTAGCAACTCGCACTGTGAGGGATGCTCTTTCTCAAATTTCAGGTTAATGCAGACTCCTGGAGCTCAGGAATACTCAAGAGGTTTAAGCAGTTTTAAATTGAAGAACCGAGCACATCCATGTTTGGTTCTGAGCTACTCACACTGCAAGTTCGATTTGAATGAACATTGGAGTCTGCTCAGGTCTCAGTTCTGCTTTCTCAGAGTAGAAAGTATTTCTGTGGCATGGGCAGTGGGCGTTCTGAAGGGTGCTTCTGCAGGTTTCTCCGTGGCACTCACTCCGCAGCCACTCCTGATTCTGAGAGGTCTCTGCTTCTGTCTGGGTCTCCTTTGTAGTAAGTATTTAAACTGTTCCTGCTGTGGGAAGGGGAAAGAAAATAACCTTTACTTTCACCTCACTGGAAAAGTGGACACCATTGTGAGGACTATACTTTAAGAGAAGAAAGCAAGCTTCAGGAAAGTTAAGTGCTCTGCATTTTAAAAGGCCACCTCAGATGAGATTCTAGCTGGAAGCAACGCCCAAGCATTTTTAACATAATGGTGCCATCTCTCATTCTCATTAAAACCGATGCTGTCTATGGAGAGGGCAGCCACTGTACAGTGAAAACCGCTGGCTTTCCATGCAACTGATGCTGCATCAGGACCGGTGCGTATGTCATCTCTATTAGTAGACTTTTACAAGACAGAGAAGCAGCCTTAGTTTCTGTGGATTCACAGCTGCACTCCAAGTCTCCTTTTAGTTCCTACCCAGAACATACTCGTTCAGTATTCATTACTGAAGTGTTGTCTCAACTGTGGTCGTCGGTCTTCGCGCAGGGTGGTCCTGTAGAACTCAGCTCCTGGCAACACGCAAGCATCATTATACAATCTTTGATGATGACAAGTAGAAAAATGGTCACGACTGTAGGACTAGCAGATTCGCCAAAAGTGACAGTTCCCTGAGAGCTGTATTTAAGTTTTATAAGACATGACATAACATTGGCACTGAGAGGGACAGTCATACTCACTCATAGAAAATGTTTCTGTTGTAGATAGCTAGAAGGGCCAAACAGAGCTAGGAACAAAATCAATATAAGATATCTCAGGACACTTCATCTTTGTATTAAAAACAACCAGAGAAACTTCTTTCAACCTCTCTTTGGAAGTTGCAAGAGCTTTGACTTAGCCAGTGATGGTGATATTGAATAAGATGTAAGAACTGAGGACCAGTCTATCCAGCTATAAGAATTAGTGAAATACATCATGCATGAAACTCATCTTGAATATTGTCTCATGCCAAGCTTATGGAAGACAGATGAATTTAGAACTTAATAAATTTAGAAAGTTATTTGGACCTTTAGTTCCTAAATTTAGAAATATTATTAAATCTGAAACTTTTAAGGGCTTAATAAGTACAGTCCAGTTTAGCAGTCCCCTCATGCAGAAGTCATAAAGAGAATTTTAAAAATCTAAAACTTTTTTTCATACAAGATGATTCATTTTGTATTTTAAAACATCAAGCATGGATAATTATATGGACTATCCCCCCCCCCAAGAATTTTAACCAACTTGTTAATCATGCATGAATTGTAAAGTATTGCAGTAAGCACATTGATATGCAAGTATATATGTTTATGAAGTAGTGTTCCACAGAGAACTATTATACTCCAGGAAACTGAGATAACTCTATCAGGCTGAGCCAAAAAAAATTTCCTGGACTTGATGACATTTGAGGTGGAGTAAAAACAAGCAAGCAGATAATAACAACATCATCATCATCAACAACAAGAGTAAGCTGTTACTGTTGAGAAGAAAATGGGAGTATTTTCAAAAAGTCTGTTCTAGGGATTACAAATAACTCAATAGAGCTGAATCATAGAGCGGGGCATATAAAGAAGGGCTTGAAAAGACATGCTTATAGCTGGCCAAAAATAGTGTTTGCTCTTCCGAAATATTGAGATATAGTTGGGAGTTATTTAAAGCTCACAAAAGAACAAAACTTTTTCAGAAGAGTGAAATAGAAGGATTAGAAGTTTAAGGCCAACTTGGGCAACTTTGTAAGATCTTGTCTCAAAATGAAGACAAAAACAGAAATAAAACAAACAAACAAAAATCCAAACACAAAACCCAAGTTTTTCTTCTGGAATATTTGAATATATACAAAAGTAAACAAAATAACATAATAAATTCCCATGTTTTCATCACACATCTTTAAGATCTTTTACTTTTCAATGCTGTTTATATCTCCACCTATATTCTCCTCTTCCCTTCTTTAGTCTTTACTTATTAGCTCAGTGGGAAAAGGCACTTGCTGCTACCTTTGGGACCCACAGGGTGGAAGGAGAGAACTGACTCCCATAAGTTGCCCTCTCCACGCGTGCACCGCGGCACAGGTGTGTACACGCACACACATATGCACATACTAACATGTGCTAAACAAAGAAAAAGAGCAGAAACACACGCACCCATTGTTTGATTTTGAGACAGCGTCTCTCTATATAGTCCTGGCTGTCCTGGTTCTCACTATGTAGACCAGGGTGGTTTTGAACTCAGATATATGCCTACCTCTGCCTGTGGAGTATTGGGATTAAAGATGTGCACCATCATGCCCAGCTTGAAAGAAAGAAATTTAATAAAATTTTAAAAAATCATTACCAAATCATGGCAAACAGGCAGGAAATGGCATCTAAAATTCAAGGGAAAAGGAACCACCTGGACAGACTGAAAATGAAGGACTTGTGCTGGGTGGGCTGAACAGTTACAAAATTCAATGGCTACTCTAAAAGGTACATGGCTTGTTCACCAGATCTCAAATGCTAGAACTTTGAAAGAGGTGAACTTCAAATAATAAATATTATAAAAGTGAATGATGAATAATAAAAAAACAATGAATAATACAAAATTATATGATGGAAATGTTCAAAGAAACTAAAACGCTGAAAGAATTGGAGAGCGAACACCCAAAGGTTGCTCAGTGAATTCAACAACAGTGTTCTGTGTTTGTTCCTTGCCCATCAGTCCACGTATCTGTTCTGCTATCTTGCCCAGCGGTGTTTTGTTTGCAAAATAAAGTCCAGACAGCTACATACTTTACTGCCAAGCAACTCATCGGACACATCATTAATAAGAGTACGATATTATGTAGGATCTGTGCTTTTCAAAGAGAGGTTCAACTTATCTGTGTTTGTTTTCTCTAAAGGAAAGTTGTTGATTCCAGAAAGATAAATATAACTTGTTGTTGGTTCTTTCAAGGTAGTTATAAAGACAAAACAAACAAACAAACAACAAACAAAAACACAAAATAACAAAAACAAAGAAAAACCCTTGAAATGGCTGGAAAACCTGTTAATCTTGAAGAATTGCCCTACTTGTGGTGGTGCTCAACCTGTGGGTCATGACCCCTTAGGGTGTCCCATAGTATATATCCTGCATATCAGATGTTTACATTATGGTTCATAACGGTAGCAAAATCACAGTTATGAAGTAGCTGTGGGGTAGTTTTATGGTTGGGTGTCACCTCACTAAGAGGCACTGGATTAAAGGGTAGCAGCATTAGGAAAGTTGAGAACCGCTGCTTTTAAGGCATTGTCAGACGTGGGCTTGGCAAAGCCATGTTCCTCTCAATGAATATAAATCTAATTTGAATGTGAAGCTGCTGACACCTAGAACGGTGCGCTTGTTGCTCTTAAATGAAGGGGCCAGTGCTAGAACAAGCCAGCTCCAACCCCTTCACAGTGAGCATCCCTCCACCTCTCCCAGCCCTGTAGATGCAGCAACATAGATGGTTTGTAGGTGAAAGAGTGCCAAACACATCCCCTACAAGGTCACCAGAGTGTGTGCAACGGGACCAGCTGTGCAACAGAAAAGGAGAGAAAAAGGTTCCTACATGAAAGAACTCTATTCACAGACAGAAAACAAATCACTGTATTCATGCTTATTCTCTGCCTCCCTCCAAAATGGCCTGAAACAAATTGCATTGTGACATAAAAAAAAAAAAAAAATTACCTATGTAATTAGAACTACTAAAAAAACCAAAAACCCAAAACCAAATTATTTCAGTTACTAGGGCGGGACCAAGATCAGACTTAAAAAAGTTAAACTTTTACCTTAAAGAGCTCCACATGCTCCCTCCACCCCCCCCAATACTGTCAAATGGTGAGTGGGACTGAAGAAGGAGGATGCATTAGGGAGAAGATGCTGTGCATTTGGAAGACCCCAGAGCTGGGGAGGGGGCAGATGGGAGCCCAGAAGCACAGGATCTGGGTCAGGGAGCAGTGCTGTGCCTGCCTTTCTCTAACTCTGGCTCAATGAATGGTAGAGTCAGTGTTTAGGCCACACAGGGAGTGCTTGCTCTTGTTCTGCCTGGCATGTAGCTCTTCCACAGGGTTCCGTCTCACTGGGAAGGCCGACTATCCAAGCTGTCCCTGCCTGATGTGGGCAGAATTTAGAGACAGGACTGAAGCAAACTGCAATTTCCAGATAAGTTAGTTTGAATTCTGACAGATCAGGAGGTTCCCCCAATAGCTAGTGGTTCAATGTCATAGCAACAAATGGACAGACAGGGGTAGGATACCAGCCTGAGAGCTACAGAACCAGTAGTTTGTGCCAGAACCTACTTTGAGTTCTTCAGAGGCTCACCCCTAATTACCTGTCTTCAAGCTTTTAGGAAACTCCCAGGAGAGCTTCAGCTTCTCGGAGTCCATTAGCTAGAGACAGTGGACATTTACTAAAGCCCCCACTTCCACTTTAGATTGCTGAAATAAAAACTTACTTTGACGAGGAGAGGTAACAAGGTCAAGATAACCTCTGCAAAATCAAAGAGTTACACTTCCTTGATGTCAGACCAGTGAGCAGAAATTCCGTGACTGTTAGCAGATTGCCAAACATCTCTCTATAGCTAAATGACAAGTGGACTGCTTCGTGGTAGAAAATCCACACATCCATCACTAGGTGCTTTACTTCAAAATCAGCTCGCTTCGGCATGCATTCTGAACCTCAGAGACACTCCCACCCCTATGCAAACCTGAGTTCTAAACGCTTACTACAGTGGGCTCTTTTTCTTTTGGCCACTATACTCATTGCTTACACATGGGCCAATCATTACCATTTTGTCTATATGAATCTTCTTTTAGAATAAGAATGCCAACCTCAAAAAGACCCCTTGAAAAATGGAAATGCACCTTGTGTCTCCCATTGCTGTAGTCTCCTTCTGAATTAGAGTATAGTTTCCAGGATAAACCCAAAACATTAGCAGAAAACTTGAATGAACAGGAAGACGAAACTGGATGGTAGAAGCCCAAGCCTGCAGCTGCCCCGACCAGTAAACAACCTTCTGTTCTTTCTGGTTTCTCTTCTTAGAGTAATAAACAACCACAAAGGAAGACTACCAGCTCAGCTTCTCCAGCCAGTATTTACTTGTGACTTTATTTTTTTTTTCAAGAGCTACAAATGACACACAGGAAACTATTCTGAAAAGCCCACAGTGGGGAGCGTGTGTGACTTCCATGGGCCTACATGGAGAAGTCAGATATTCTTAGTTGTTAGGAGCAACAGGAAGAGAAAGCAGGGCAGAGTGTAACACTATATAAGTGTACAGTACTGAAGGTGTTTGTCTCTGAGATTGGGGAGGCACAGTTTTTAGAGGTAGTTCAAGTCAATAGACATTTATCTTTTCTTAATCTTTTTACAATATACTAAAGGAAATGCTGGGAAGGTATAGACCCACATGATTCATTAGTGAACACCATCGTGCCATCACTTCTTTGCAGGTGTATGTGTGTGTGGTGGAAGCATGCGTGTGCATGCGCAGATGGATGTGTTTGTGTGTGTGAAGACAGGATCTACCATTGAATGAGGAGTGAATCTAGATACCCAGGTTGCCTGGGGGATCTGTTGTCTCTTCCTCAGCAACACTGGGGTTACAGGTGGGCTGCCATGGGCATGCTGATCTGAACTCTGGGTTTTTTGTTTTGTTTTGTTTGGGGAGTGGGTTAAGGCAGTTTCTCTGTAGCCTTGGCTGTCCTGGACTTGCTTTGTAGACCAGGGTGGCCTCAAACTCACAATGATCCGCCTGCCTCTGCCTTTCTGAGTGCTGTGATTACAGAGCATCCAGCTCTGAACTCTAGTTTTTATGCTTGTGTGCCAACTGCTTTATCCATTGAACTCTCTTTCATCTGAGAATTTATTATGAAAGAAAAAAAAACCCCACAGAAATATGAGGGAATTGTAAACTTCATAGTAATATACACATTTAAGGATAATTTGAGTGAAAATAAATAATACCTTGTTAGCCTAATGACTCTCTCTCGACAGATGTGCAAAAGTCCCCAAACCTGCTTTGGGCACAGGTGGAAGATAGAATTTGTTTTGCGCTTGAGTAAGCACAGTAGCCACCTTGTCTTCCCTGGTAACTAATCTACATGGAGGACCATTCTCAGCCTCTTCACAGTGAAAGGTCCTCCTTTGCATTTGAATCTGAGCGGTCAGAGGACCACCCAGTGGGGCCCTCTGAGATGGGGGCTGGCAAAGAAATGTTAACAGCAAGCTGGCACCAGTTCTCTTCCTAAAACTACCAAAAAAGGAAAAGCACATCACTGAATAAGTGACATTCGGTCTCAGCCTCAGGGGACTACAGAAAGTAGTGAAGATTTAGGGAGCCTGAGAGAGACTTGTTGGTTAGCTCAATCAAATATTGCCTCATGGTTGGCAAACCTAGTAACAGGGAGATCTGATTTTCCTACAAGAATCAAGAAAACTAGATATTAAAGTGGAAGTTGGGTTTGTGTATGATTTTACACGTAGCTGAAATTTTCTTTTGAAAAAATTAAATGCCAGCAGCACCAATAAATAATGCTATGAGCTGTGTCATTTCAGGAGACCTCCATTTTGCAATCTGTAGATGGAGGTAGAATTGATTTTCCTACACGATCGTCACTGTAGAGAAGACACAGAGACTTGCAGTTAGTTGTCTATCATTAGATAGGCTTTCTCAGATAAGAGGGAAAACGTGCAAAGAGAAAGGCGTTTGTGAGCAGTATTCATGATGTCGTTATAGGGGTGTGTTCTTGCAGTTCACTGCTGTCACGTTAGAGACAGAGTTTGGGGTGATTATGTAAAGCAGGCTTGTGGTTTTGGACCTGCAAGCACAGCTGAGAGAGACATTGCTGATGTCATGCTCATGGCATTCCAACAGTGTTCTTGTCATCCACATAGGCCTCAGTTAAAAACTCGGTGGAATGATTTGGATATGGCCCGTGTTACAGCAAAGGTGCAGATTTATAGAGTGCAAAAATATGTAGGTGGTTGGCTTTTCTTCCTCTGTTATGAAGGTAATGACTGCTTTCTCCAAAAGCCAAACATTAAATTTTACGAAAGAAACTACCATGATAGAAAATTACCTTGCTAGGCATTGTGGCACAGATCTGTACTTGCCAGCACTTAAAAAGGACTTAAAGCAGGAACATTTAAAAGAAAGAAAGAAAGACAAAACAATGACAGCACATTTATTTACAATACATACAATGTGTACATTCAGATCTCAAGAATTTCTTAATTTTCGTATGTAGAGACAGTTCCAGGCATTTTGGTATTTTTCCTAGTCATTGAACTTTCTTATGTGTGTGTTGTATTCCTGTGTATGACTGGCAGGCATGTATGTGCTATGCCACACTTGCACAGGCCATCGGACCAGTCTTTTGCCTTCCACTTGTTTGAGACTCCTGTTTGCAGCTATGTACCCAGGCTAGCTGGCCTATGGGCTACCTGGATTCTCCTGTTCCTGCCTCGTGTTTCACTGTAGGAACAACAGGGGCTTTTGATACCACCCTTGGCTTTGTGTGGGCTCTGGGGATCCAAACTTAGGTCCTTACGCTTGTGTGGCAAATACTTTACTCACTGAGCCATCTCCCAATCCTGTGTTTTTTCTGAAACAATGAAGGAATGTAGTACCAAATTAATGAGATGTTTAAGCATTTTAATTTGTATTTTTTTTCAGTTTTAATCGCACAAATACACATTACTTGTGTTACATTTAGTAGTGAGGAATTATCTTTTTAACTAAAATTCTGGTGAATACCGAATGTGTGATTAGTAAAATAGATAAACAAAAAGATCAATAAATACATGCTCGCTTTCTTTCTATTTCTTTCTTGCTCGCTCGCTTGCTTGCTTTCCTTTCTTTTTTTGAGACATGGTCTCTCTGTGTAACCCTGGCTGTCCTGGAACTCTCTATGTAGACCAGGATGGCCTTGAAGTCACAGAATTACCTGCCACTGCCTCCAGAGTGCTAGGCCTAAAAGCAGGTGCTACTCAGCTTGAAGTACATGCTCTGTCCCCTGGGCTATGAACCAGAAGCTAACACTTAAACAGAGCTGCTGTAAATGAGATAGTGTGATAAGATACAACTGGCAACAGCCAGCTATTGTGGAACCCTGCATGCCTGTAAAATCCCCACAGATTACCACAGAAACTGTTGTGTTCTGGTTCTAAATTTACTACCCTTGGTTTCAGTTACTATTTCAAGCCTTCAAAAATCCTTATTACGACTAGCAGATCCATTCACAGGATTTTCAGTGAAGAGAGTACACTGTCCGCACTCAGACATGGTTTCAGGGATGTTAGTCACTGGTAAGCATTATTCCTGGAATCGATAGTGAACTTTGATCGAGACAAATGGAGAAAGAAAAGGAGAGGGAGAAGTGAAGGCAGGTCCTCATGAAGTACCAGGGTGTTAGAGGAGACCAGGAAACGGGCAGAATGACACCCGTGGGCTGGGTCACGAAAGGAATTAATGAATGGGAATTTAGTCAAGTGTGAGCACTTTGAGATGACTGAAGCTATCACACAATGTCCCCTGTGCTGTGCCAGTGGCTGACTCAGGCCTTGAGACCAACACCTCCTGCTTGTCTCCCCTCTCTATTGGAGCCAAATGGTTCTCTCTAAATGATCACAGGACACCCTATTTAAAAATCTTTGCTCAGTTCTCTATTGTGTTACATAGCTCTAAGGTCTTTTCCATGGCATGCAAAACCTTTCATAAATAGCCTCTTACCCCAGGCCAAACCCTTACCCCAGGATGACCCCTTAACCCAGATCTACCCCTTACCTCAGGTCTACTCCTTACCCCAGATTGATTGAAAACCTCCCTCTGCTCCTCTGAAAATGACCTTCTTTTTCATAGTCCCCATGCTTGCAACATTGTTATTTACTGTTTTTAGAAGTGCTGTTCTACCCCTGACATGTTTTAATCTGACAATAACATACACACTTTTCAACAATTCTCCACCCCTCAGAACCTTGCAGACAGACTTTGGCACTCCATGAACTGATTTCCTCTCAGTTTTGTGTGATTTATACTGCTGACTGGATCTGTTTTCCTAGGAGAACCAGACTGCACTTTTTGAGACCCCCTACCCAGAAGTGTGTCTGATATCTTTATGTGGTTATTTTTCTCTGCCAATAGGTTCTTTGCTCTTCCAACATGACCTTTAAACTTCAGATTTGTTTCTCCTTCTTCCTATTTTTTGCTCTCCTCTGTTTGTTACTTCATGAAAAGCTAGCTTCCTTTCCTTCTAGCATTCTTTCCCTGTCTTTTTAGGTTACAAGTCACCATTAGATTCCTGGCTCTAGGAAGTGGATGGTTTTGGAAGCTAACCATACCAGCCCATGCTACCAACCTCTAAATCAGTGCTTCTCAATCTATGGGTAGATGGTCCTTTGGGAGTCGCATATCAGAACGCCTGCATAGAAGATATTTACATTATGATTTATAACAGTAGCAACATTGCAGTTACAAAGTAGCAACAAAAATAATTTTATGGTTGGCAGTCACCACAACATGAGAAACTGTATTAAAAGGTCGTAGCATTAGGAAGGTTGAAAACTATGGCTCTAAAACGCTTGAGAAACCCAAAATTTTTTTGTGGTATGTTGACAGATCTCCCTCTAAAGCCTCCTCATCCTCTTGTATGTAAATATGTTGTTAATGTATTCATAATGGTGTCCTAAGGGGAAACTATATTCTAAATTCCAGAATACTACTTTGCAAATTCAGTTGGGAACGTTTCACAACTTCGGAGCTTCTTCATTTTGAAATCACGTGGTTCAGTGCTCTCAAACCTTTTCTCAAATGAGTTCTTCTGTTCTGGTGAGGCAGGTGGAGCGACTTCTTTCCTGTTGGATGATAACAGTGAACATTATAGAAATTGAATGGGACCAATGGTACTGCAGAGTGTTCCAGTAACTTAGGCTTTCTTTTCTGTAGGTCTGTGCTGTGAATCAGGCATAAGCAAGTTAGTTGCTGTCTTGGATATAAGGATGAGCAGTGTCGCAGCCTCTTGAGATTTTTTTTTTCCTTTTAGAAAAAGACAGAGAAACCCTATTTTGGAAAAAAGAAAATAAAAACAGAAGAAATATTTGTGGTAGGATAAACATTTGAAATTAAAAAGAGAACAGCAGTGTCGTTAAGAGGAGCTCTCCAGTTGGTTGCTTCAAGCTGTGTAAATGAAACTAAAAGCAAAGAAAGAATTTGAAAGACACTTTTTTTTTAAGGTTCTTATGTTTGGCTTTTAGTCAGTTCCAATAAAAAGTCTAGCTCCAAATCCCTGATTCAGAAGCAATTTAAACTGAGATTTTTGCCATCTCATAAAAGAGTACTATAAACACACAGGTTTCTAAATAGGAACAAATGTTTTCACTTATATTTTAACATAGTACAGTTTCAGTTGGAGAAGGAAAATAATCCGTATTACAGGTTTTGGAGGCTTTATTATCTGCACACACAAAACTGGTATCAAAATGATGGAAAAAAAGTTTATCTTTTAAAACTTATCACTGCCAATGATAAAATAGCTGAGGTCATAAAAACAATAAAGCATTCTGTCCCCTTATGCTGTTCTTGCTTTAATTTAATTTTATGTGTATGAGTGCTTTGCTTCCATGTGTGTTTGCTCAGCACATGAATGCATGGTGCCCATGAAGACCAAAAGAGGGTGTCAGATAACCTGGAGCTGGAAGTTGGTTGTAAATTGCCATATTGGTGCTGAGAGTCGAACCCAAGTCCTCTGGAAGAGCAACCAGTGCTCTTACGTCATCTCTCTAGCGCCTTTTGCTTTCTGATTAAGTAATTAGATTAGCACAGAACGTGATGCGTTTCATCGTGTCATCTTCATACACAGGCATCGCTGTACTTTGGTTTCACCATGTCCCCTCTCCCACTCTGGGGGGGTTCCCTCCCAGTTACTTTCTCTTATGCCTAATTACCACACGTGTTCCATTACTCTTTCTTATAGTTTTGCTTGTGAGCTTAGCCTTTAACGGCTGAGCCATTTCTCCAGCCCTCCACTACTCTTTCTATTTTCCATCCACCACTGGGGATCTTCCTTCTCTCTCATGACTGTCTTTCTAGTTTTATGACCTACCACCCCTATAGTTTTTTTTTTTAATGTTTTCATTTATTTATGCAATTTTGTTGTCTTTGAGCTACCTTGCCCAGGCGACTCCTAAACTTAAGGCGGCCTCCCTAATAGCTCTACCACTTCCAGCTTGTTATGTACTTTTTTAAAAAAAATATCAAAACCTGAGTTAGATGTTGTAGTGTGTACCTAATGATCTCAGAACTGGAAGTCTGAAATAGGAAAATCATGAGACCCAAGGATAGCCTGGACTACACAGCTTGTACACACTGACACCCTGACTCAGAGAAAAACAAACAGAATAGTTATCTAATTAAATCCAAGGCCTGGGTGCTGTGTGTAGCCCAGTGGTAGAGCATTTGCCCGGAAAGTCTGAGGCCCTGAATTGAGGGTGGGTGAGGAAAATGGGAGACAAGGGGCAAGGAATCACTCAGAATTCATCCCACAAAAGTTCATTGTATTTTAGTAACAATTATGTAATAAGGATTTTGTTACATTTTACTGGAAGGCTGGGGAGGAACAGGACCTCCAGAGTAGATTTTTTTGGGGTGTGTGTAGGTGGGGCCTAAGAAGCTCAGAGCAGTGACTGGCATGGAAAGCATTGAAAATGATCCCTTCTCCATGTCTTCTTCCTCCTGCTCCTCGATGACCACCACCACAATCATCAAATTCACTCTGAAGTAAGTGCAACAATCAAAGGAATGTGATGATCATTTCAAGTGACTTGACATCAGGTCCTTCTAGGGTATTAGAGTCAGCAACAGAATTATTGTGAGGACAAGATTGGCTTCTTGAGAGGAAAACATTGATTTTAAAAATATATATATATTAAAAAGAAAACTATTTTTCCAAACTCAAATATTAATCTTTTTTTCCTCCTCTTCTTCCTCCTTTGGTTTTTTTGAGACAGGGTTTCTCTGTGTAGACTTGGACTTGCTTTGTAGACCAGGCTAGTCTCAAACTCACAGAGATCCACCTGCCTCTGTCTCCCAGAGTGCTGGGATGACAGGCATGCACCACCACGCCCTGCTCTGAATTTTAATTTCTGGAGTAAAACATTTCCTAGCTGCTATCCTTATTTCAGAATGTTATTTTCAGTTGAAATGTGGGGTTGTCATAATAAATCGTAGCAAGTCATAACCCTTGGGTGTGGATGAACGCATCCATCTGGATATCATGCACCCACTGTCCACAGCATGTGTGTCTGGCTTTGTTTCATTTTCAGCTTCTTCCTAACGTCAGGAAAGCACCTTTTAGTTGGACTTTGAAGTTTCATGGTTTATTACTAGTGCTTCCCCTGGACTTTCTTATTTCACTTGCACCAGCTAGTACTAAACATGGCAGTTTGACTGCTAGTATTAAATGCCAGCAACTAAGAAAAAAAATGTGCAGCTGAACTTTGGTCTTTTATTGATACCCCCATCCCTGCCTCAAATGCAGTGAAGTCCTGTGAGTGAGATGAGCCCTGAGCTTCTCCTGTTTGGTGCTTGGTACCCGCATTCCCCTGGCTTTGCCAAGCCTGCTGTAACAGTGAAGCTTAGTCATCTATAGACAATATGGCCAGTGACGGATGCTTCGGAGTCAGGACAGAGAGTAGCGAGCGTGTGTTCTTAACCTTTCGTGGAAATGGATTTAACAGGCTGACAGGGTTTCAAATCATGGGCAGGAAAGATAAATTTTATGGTCAGACTTGGGCTTTAGAAATTAGAGGGTAAAATGCTATTGGACAATCAGTTCCTCTTTAGGCCTCTATATTCTTACGTATGCAGCGAAGATAATTACTTTGGTTTTTATTACAGTAAGCATAACGTTCCCCCAGCATCACAGCTTTCATGCAGTATTGTCAGCAATAAGTGTTTTTTTTTTTAACATGCTATTATTGCTTTTTTTTTTTGAGGACAAAATATCCCATTAATATTGCTTGATATCCTATTAATTTAGTAAAATATTTTAGAAGGAAATGATAAATGAACAGTACATAACTTAAAATCTAGGAAAATCTTATTAAATAAGCTTGTCAAAGGCAAGAATGGAAAATAGTTTTAGAGTTGAAGAATATACTATTTAAAAAAAATTATTTTTATGTACACTTGGCGTATGGCATACAAATATATCTGTGGGAGGGAATCAATCCACTGGAATTTGAGTTAGAGAGCAGACAGTTGTGAACTGTCATGTGGGTACTGGGAATTGAACCAGGGTCCTCTGGAAGAATAGCCAATGTTCTTAACCACTGAGCCATCTCTCCAGCTGAATATACTATTTTCTATAGCTATTCTCATTGTCAGTGTTAAATAACTTTTGGCTCAGCCCTCCATATGTGTGGGGGATTTTATGCTTTATGTCATGTATTGTGGCCCATGTACAATGATTTACCCTTGCTATAAGCACAGGGTTGGTTCTCTGTGCTGAAACTATTCCACTCAGTCTGTGACACAAACAACTTTGACAGTGATAAACAACAAAACTGATGGAACATGCTGGAAAGAGCAACTGACCAGAGGAAATAAGGTAGAAAGAGAAATCTAAAGAACTGAGAGATGAACTTGAAAGAACTGGGATTGGATGTTAAAGTAACAAGACCAAAGTTGAAATAACAACAGCAACAAAATCTAACTTTGTAAGGTTTTATTATTTGCTTTTTAATCTTTTAAAAGACAGCAGGTAATGCGGGCACTAAAGGGTATAAATGGTAAAACCAGAAATGTGCAAAGCCCTAGCTTGGAGGGTTGTGATCATGGTGAATGTAACTAAGTTGAACTAACCTGGATCAATTCAAAGGGGAAAAGAGAAACAATTTCTCTATTTGTATCTCTACTAATTTCCCTTGGTGACTTAATGTCCTTTTAACCCAATCAAGGAAAAGGACTGGTAGCAGCCCTGCCATAGCTCTATGGCTCAAACTTGCAGTATGAGGGTGACTAGACCAAAGCAAGAGGAACCTAGAGCTGCTCCTTTTGTAAAGAAGAGAACATCATATTAAGTTGTTCCAGGAAGTTCAAAATAATTTCAGAGATACCCACACAAGTGGGAGCTACGATAGCTTAAAGAACGAAGACTATAGAATAGAATGTCATCTCAAATTCCAAAACAGTTTGAGGTTTCTTCTATCAGTGAGAATTTTGGTGTCTTCTTCCTAGTGTCTCAAATAACTTTTTTCCTGTTGATAAATCTCAGATCTGTATCTAACATAGCCAGGCAAAAGATCTTTTAATATCTAGCCATCCAAGTAAAAAAAAAAAAATCTATCTACCTTTTACCTCCTGCTGCTGCACCAAAAGAGGCAGTCTTACTGTCCCTAAGACCAATCTCTCCACTAATGCATGGGATCCATCACTCCTGTCCTGCCAGCATTATTATGTGTGAATTAACTTCTTACTGTCTTACCCTTTCCACTCTTCCTTCTGTTAACGTTTAGCACTTAATCCTTCTTAAGGCTCAGCTTGGAGTCTCTGACAGCTATTCAGATAGCAGCGCAGAGTTCCTTGAATGTCACAGCCATTGCTAACTCTACATGACCAAATTAACTCATTTGTCTCAATGAACTTTCCTGTTCATTGAGCAATGAACTCAATGAATGTTCCTCATTCTCTTCCTTTAAGTTCACTATGAAGCTTGGGAATGGACCTATAAGCTGGCCTAATATCTAAGTAGAAATGTTGGCATTCTCTTAAATTCTTTTTTTTTTTTTAATTTTTTATTCAAGGTGATTTTATTGCTGGTATATACAAGAGAATTTATGCCACTAGAGCAGAGGCTGTAGATGACTTGTATTTCCATCTGGGTGGGAGGACCCGCTTAGTCTTATAGTAACGAGCCAACCCATGAATTCTGCTCTCTATCAGAATCAAACGGAATTTAGGATCCTTACCCTTTCTGTTTCTCTCCAGATGCTTTCAGACGGCAACGGCTTTCTTAATCAAATGGTAGAGATCCTCAGGGAGGTCAGGGGCAAGGCCTTTGGATTTAAGGATTCTCAAGATTTTATTACCAGTCACAAAACGGACCTGTGCCACACCATGTGGGTCCCTCAGGATCACACTATCTGGAAGGGAGTCAGTCCTTTCTTGGCCAGTTTGTAAATCTGTTCCTTCATGTTGTCAGACGTCAACGTCAGCCACATGGGGACTCTACGGCAGTAGGGCAGCACCGACTAGAACAGGCCCTTCCCGGGAGCGTGCATGAGACCCATGATGGCAGAGGTCTGGCAGCGAAGAAAGAACGAGGCAAAACTGTGTAACCCAGGCTGGCTTCGAATTCGCGATCCTCCTGCCTCTGCCTCCTTCAGCAAATCCTACCGGTGTGCGCCACCACAACCGGCCATTCTCTTAAATTCTGTAAATTCCTCATCATCAATATATTAGCCTTGTTGGATCTATTTTCAGTGTACACTCGTCACCTACTTTTGCTCATCTTTATTATCACTTGATGCTTCAAACACTATTATCTGTTGCTTGCATGATTATAAATGGCTACTAAGTATTTCCCTATCTTTTGTTGTTGTTGAGACAGAAAAATGCTTAAGAATTTGCTAGCATTTGGGGTCAGTTCTTGGAAACCCTTATTGAGTAATTTATGGAGACAAGTATACAACCAAAGGAGGATTTTACATTACATGCATAAAAATTTTCTTTTTAAAACCACATATGAGTGCTTTTAAGATGATTTAAAAAATCCTATTTATTATTATTCTGAACAGGGGTGATCCACACGATATGGCCTACGTTGGAGGTCAGAGGGCAGTTTTGTGGAGCCAGCTCTTTCTCTCAGTTTTCACCTGGATCTAGAGGGTTGAACTCGAGTCACCAGGCTTTCATCGAAAACACTTTACCATCTGGGTCCTTTCTCTGCCAACTGATTAAAGAAATCATGCTACCTAACAGCTATTTTGAACATGTTCCCCTTTAATTTGATTTTAAGGTTGATGTTTACACTACATTTCAAACACCGCATAGACCTCAGGAAATACCACCAAAGGAGCTTCAGCACCAGGTAAATTTGTTAGGGTTCTGTTGTCTAACTGTAGGTTCTTTTCTACTGTTGTCTTCAGGCTTTCCAGCTCACTTATAATTTGAGTTGAAAGAACTTGTTCTTCAGTCTCCTTCTTCCATGCCCTTCTCAGGGATGACAACTGCCCTTGGCATCTTTTCAGATCTGGAACTCTTATCTGTATGAAAATAGATTGTAAGTGTTTTTAAAAATAATAATAATAATAATAATAATAATAATAATAATAATAATAATCCATTAAGATTATATAAGAAGCAACCTTAAACATACCCAGCAAAAGAAAAGAAGCACAGCATGATGCTAGTGAGAGCTATATTTTTGCGCAATGAGATTATAGGTAACGTCTTTCCTTGATGTCCATCTTAAGACATAAGTGCCATTGTTTTTGTAAAGTGGAATCTTTGTTTTTGAAAAGGTGTTTGTAGACACAACAAGGCCCACATGAATGAAATGCAATCACAGGTAAATGTGCAGGAGACAGAGGATAAGTGGAGACACAGACAGGCTTGGTGATGGCAGAAACAGATTGTAACCCAATAGCCTAGTCCACTTGGCCCACTACAAACCAGATTCTTCACTGTTCACAAATACAGCTCAAAATACAGTGACAGGCCTTTAGTACAGGGTTATTTCTAACCACTTGTGGGCAACTTAACGCTTCCCAGACAACCCAGGCATCATTTTGGAGTTTGGCTTGAAAATGCACTTACGGTTATGTACCGCTCTTTCCAGCTAATTGTTTAGTCTCAGCTTTTAAACACACTCACCGAACTTAAGTTAGAGAGAAATCAGGAAAGTGCCAACCTAGAAGAGGTGTGAAACTCTTATTATGACTATGGGCGGACCCTGTTAAATATAAAAGGCTGACAGGAATTTCTAAAGCTAATTTAAAGTAGTGAATCAAACTGAAAAAAGGAAAACAAAACGTAAGTATTTATGGGATCTCTAATTCTCACACAAATTTGCACATAGACAAACTTAAGGTAATTTTTGCTTTATTCATTCATAAATCCACTCATTTGTAAAATTAATAAATCTTTCTTGGGAGAATTTTCTATGGAGAATTATTGTCTCAGACATTCAAAGGAAGACAAATTCATGAAGACAGTTAAGGCATGCTGAGTAGCTTGGAGAGAGAAGCGTTTTGTTTTGTTTTGTTTTGTTTTTAAACTAGGGTGGTCTGGAAAGGTTTGCTGATAAGATAGCTTTATTATGAGGTGAATGAGAGTTGGCTCCGCATGGCTTTATGAATCCCCTTCCTGTTGTTTTCATTAAGCTGTTCTTTTTCTCCTCCAACAGTGGTGCAAAGACATGACCATATAGAATGAATTGACAGGAAACCTAGAAACCTTTTTTTTTTTAATTGTAGAATTATATGCCTAATACAGACTCACCCAAATGTCCTCCTGTGGCGATCCCATTGAATGAATACAACCATGCCTGTTAGTCATTGTTTCCCATTGCTTTCTGCAGCTGACTGTGAGCCCACTGCAGGCAAGGACAGAATGAGTCCTTCCTCCATCTTGGTAGCTTCTGTGCCTAACGCAAAGCCCAACGCTCGGTAAACAAAGCTTGAGAGGGAAATAAACACTGAGTCACACAGTTCACCAGAAGATTCCCTAAAGGATTCATTTATGCACTCCACTGTCCAACGCTTTATGGCGGGGTGGCCTCTGTGCTTCTCCCTGTCCTAGGATGATCTGGCATCAGAAACCAGCTCTATAAAGTAAGGTGTTGCTGTCTTCCCAACAGGGACACATTCCATAACTGACTCTAAGGTGTTGCTAACCCCAGTTGCCACATGGCACTCTCTTACTTCTATGACTGATGATTTTCATTACATCCCCTTTTCTGATGTTGTGTGAAAGAGTAATACCCTTCATATTAGATCGAAGGACAACATTGGGACAGCTCACCCTAGTCATATCATCTGGGGGAGTCATATGAGGGAAAGGGAGTCCAGAAGTTTTATTTTAACACGGACATCTTGCTTACCCCATCATTGAAAGGTGAGGTAGTTGGGATTAAATTGTTGAGTCTCTGAATTCCATAAGCTTATATATAAGTAAATAATTGCTTCCTCACAGCATCATGATGAAGATCTAAGCAATACCCATTGCTGGTACAACCACTTTAGAAATCAACCTGGAACCTTCTCCGAAAACTGGGAATAGCCATACCTCAAGACTCAGCTATACCACTCCTGGGCATATACCTGAAAGATGCTCCATCATTCAACAAGGACATTTGCTCAGTCATGTTTATAATAGCTTTATTCATAATAGCCACAAACTGGAAACAACCTAGATGTCCCTTACCTGAAGAATGGATAAAGAAAACCGTAGTACATTTACACAATGGAATATTATTCAGCCATTAAAAATATGGAAATCATGAAATTTGCAGGCAAATGGATGGAACTAGAAAAGATCATCCTGAGTGAGGTAACACAAACCCAGAAAGACACACAGTATATACCCACTTATAATTTTATGAATTTTAGTCATATAGTACAGGATAGAAATACTACAATGCACAGACCCCAAGAAGATAAGGCCGATGAGCATCTTAGCCTTCATGTGGGTCCACTAGTTAAGGGAGTGGGGGATTTCTCTGACAAGGACCATGTTGCCTGCTTTTTTGATGACTTCCCCCTGATGGGACTTCCCTACCAGGCTATAGGGAAGGAAGACAAACTCAGTCCTCATGTGAATAGATGAGCTGGGGTGTCTGGGGAGAGAGGCTCCATTATTCTAAGGAATAGGGGAGAGGGGATGTGGGAGGGAGGGTAGAAGTGGAAGGAAAGGAGGGAAGAACCTATGAATGAGATGTAAATTAATTAATAAAAAAGGAGATCTAATCAAAAAAGTTGGGTAAAGATTAAAACTTTTATCCTGGTACCTAGTGCATTGGGCAGTTGTTCAATAAAAGAATATTGCTTTTTACGATTGTGGCGGCTCATGTTTGAATGTTTGAAAATGTCCCCAGTTGGTGAAACTGTTTAAGAATGATTAGGAGTTGTGGCCTTGTTGGAGGAAGTGTGTCGCTGGGGTTGGGATTTGAGAGTTCAAAAGGTCACACTCTTCCCGGTTAACTCTCTTTCCACCTGTGACTGTGCATCAGGATGCAGTCTCAGCTGCTGCTCCAGCAGCATGCCTGCCTGATGCCATGCTCCTCTAACCCTCTAGGACAGTGAGCCCAGCAAGTTTAGAATTTTCACTTACAGTTGCTGAACATTCACATGATCGATGGGGATGCTGCTTATAACTACCCTTGTATTAACAGGTGTGTCCTTCTGACTAGATCTGCAACACCGACTGTTAAACTAAGTAAAGTGAGTAGCTTTCTTGAATGCCTTGTTACGTAAGAATATGAAGCGAGTGTAAAGCATTATTTTAAAAACTGTTCAGCTGCAGAGGGGATGGCAATGAAGATGAAACACCTCTGTGTTCAAGTCACAGTGCATGCTAGGGGAGATCCCAGCCAGGCATTTCATTCTCATGGCAGTTGAGATCATCTGTCAATCTGATACTTCTCTTGTAGATGATCCAGGCAATGGCAGCTGGGCAGTGGCAGGAAAGCTAGGAAAGCAGTTTCTTGATGTGGTCTAAATCTAGTCTTTTCTTCTTGTTCTTTTAGAGTGTTCCTGAAGTCTAATTAGGAACAGAGGCTATCAAAGCGTGCGAGAGAACCATTGGCTCTTACAGATATGGAGATAATCTGTCTGCTGCTGGAAATGTCTCCGGATTTTTGACAACGGCTAAACAACCATGGGGTCCAGCGGCCTTGGGAAAGCAGCAACGCTAGATGAGCTGCTCAGCACATGCATTGAGATGTTTGGTATGACCCTTTACTCTCCAGTTGTGTTGTGCCTCTTGGTGCTGCCCCTGGCTTTAGTTCAAATGCAGGCTCTATGGAAAAGGTTTCAGTGTCTGCACCTTGGTGTCTGAGGGTGGACCTCTAGTTTCCCTGGCTTTTACATTTCTTTCTCTTCACTGCCCACAGCTCATATTCCAGGCAAACTATCTACTTATTCCTGGAACATTCCTAGTGTCATTTTTTATGTCCATATTTTTCTTCTCTTATTGTTATTCTCTTTGAGGTCATCAGTTGTCATCCTAGATATTAATAATTCCTAATAATGTATCAGAAATGGTGCTTAGTTCCACCATTCCATGTCCAGTGCATGTGCTCATAATAAGTATGGTACATGCTACAGTGGTGATTGCCTTGTTCTTTGATTCATGTGTCTTTCTCTCTGTGTGTACTTTGCAAAATATACCATTATAATCATTTGTGTATATCTTGTGTCTTATCACAACTATGAGCTTTGCTTTGCTCTTTGTATATCTATCTTATCATTGAGCATTGGAGTCACACAAGAGAACTTTGTTTAATCAACTTAACAATTTGATTTGTCTGAAACAAGCCAGAAGTAAGCCAGAGCGGGACTATTGGATAAAATAGAGAGTGCCAGTGGTCAGCAAGGTGGCTCAACTAAAACCAGTGCCAAGCTGGATGGTCTGAGAGCTCACATGGTAGAAGAAGAAAGCCAGGTTTTCTGAAAGCTATTCTTTGTCTTCCACACATGAAGTACCCCCACCCCAACAAATAAATAAACCAATACAAGATGATCACTTAATTTGAATTTAAGATAATCAACATTTTTTAATATGTCTCAAATATGCCAAGGCCATGCTTATTCTGACAAATTAATCATTATTTAACTTTTGATTCAAATTTACCTACATGTCCTGAATTTGTATTTGCTATCTTGATCAATTGTAAGGTAGAAAAATGGTGACGCCCATTTACCTTAGTTTGAAAGGAAATGCCAGCTGAAGTAGAAGGCAAAATAGACAGTTGGGCTTGGCAGTTAAAAGTGCATGCTGCTCTTAAAGATGACAGAGTTCATGTCTGAGGCTCACAACTGCCTGTTACTCCCATTAATGCCTCTGGCTTCATGAGCACATACCCACTCTTATACACATAATTAAAAATAAATTTTACAAAATATAATGGGGTGTATGAGACATTGTTGGCACTGTGATGTTTAAGGAAGAAAAGATTAGTCCTGCCATCTCTTCACCCCTTATTTTATTGTCCGCAGATGACAATGGAGAATTGAATGACAGTTATTTGCCAAGAATAGTGCTCCTGATGCACCGATGGTATGTGTCTTCCACCGAGCTGGCAGAAAAACTCCTCTGCATATATCTTTTCAACTGCTGTGCAATGTTTTGAGTCATAAATCAAGTTCTGTATTTAGATCGAGTGTCTATCTAAAACCAGTAAATTAAGAGAAATAAACAGTCTTAATCAGTCAGTTATCCAGCTGCTTTGAGGCTACACAAATGTTAGATGAAACATCTGGATGATGGACCAAATAGATGACTAGATACTGGGTATTTTGGCTGTGTTTGCTTTGGCTCTCTCAGTAAGATGTGAAATGGAACAGAAGTTGCAGGCTGAGGGTTCCTAACTTATCCTTCACATTTTGACTGGTGGCATAATGAGTGAATATTTAACAGTCTCAAGACCTAATTTTTTTCTCCCATGATGACAACAAAACCTAGCTTTAGTTTTCACATTTCCTCTCCTTGGTAAGACACAGTGAATGTTCTAGAACAGTGGTTCCCAACCTTCCTAATGCTGAGACTCTTTAATAAAGTTTCATATGTTGCACTGACCCCACAAACACAAAATTATTTTGTTGCTACTGAATAACTGTAGTTTTGCTATTGAATCATAATGTAAATATCAGATATACAGGATATCTGATACGTTACACTCAAAGGGGTCTCGACCCACAGGTTGAGAATCACTGTTCTAGAAGGGTTTTTTTTTTTGTCCCCCCACCCCGTAATTTGCCAGTTGATGCTAAATTTTTTGTTTTACTGACAAAGAAACAAACCAACCAAAAATATGTACAAGCCTGGAAATTAAATTCCACATAGTTGAAAACTTCATTTTGGAGTAAGAACAGCTATTTATTGATTTTGTGTATGATATGGTCCTGAAAATGATAATGCAAGCAGTCTCACAGTAAGAGGCGGTTTATTATAAGATATGTGCTAGTTGTACAATCTCTAAGGGTCTTCTTTTATCTCTGTCTTATATTATCCAAGAGGCCCTGTGAGAGTGGGGGAGAATGCCTATTGGAAAAGGAGAGCCTGGGACTTAGAAAGTCTGCCCAGACATTATTGCCTGTCAAGGCTGCCTGGGCCAAACAGGGATGAAGCCTGTCCACTTCACATTTCTTCCTTATATCCTCTCACAGTTTCGAGGGACAAGGCAGTGTTAGAGAGGGAAAAGAGGCATTTACCTTGAATGGAGAGCCTTGGCAGTGAGCAGAGTCTCTGTGACTCTTGGTCTCACTATTGACAGACAGATGAAGGGAAGGAGGAGGGAGTTAACCGTATGATCCATACATTGCCCACCGAGTTCATCCACAAACAGCACTCTGATCCTTAATGTGCTTGCCAATGCAGGAAACACAAAGAGGGGTAATCAGGCATGTTAAAGCACAGTCTGGGAAATTTCAGAAGGCATGAAAGTGGAAGACTGACATTTTCCTCCTTGGATTCTTAACCAACTCTGCCCACTGTGCCTGGCTACAGTGGGAATATTTGTTAAAGAAGAACCAGTGATAGACTTAACAAATAACAACTGTGGTATTAATGTATCTGAACATGACATTATCAAATAGCAATGAGATTAGAGCGCTTGCTATATAAAACACCAATCCTAAATACAAAATCCTTTTTAGCTAAAATGGTGCTTGTGGGAATTATCAATTTTGAATTATGTAAACTTTGCAGTGTGCTTGTAACCACAGTTTGGGTTGTTGGTTGGCAAGTACTCAGGAAGGTGCAACTAATTTGTAAGTGACTTCTCCAGAGGATCAAAAATGCCCAGATCATTTGACTACTCAGTGTTGACATGCTCACATCCCACTTCCATGCCCATTTGATGATCTTTAGGTTGAATTCACATCGTCAACAATTCTGAAACAAACATTTCATATCTTGGATTTTTAACAAATTTCATAACAGCTGAACTTACATAATAAGAAGTCAATAAGAATGACACCCAAGCCGGGCATGGTGTCGCAGGCCTTTAATCCCAGCACTCAAAGAGGCAGAGGCAGGTGGATTTTTCTGAGTTTGAAGCCAGCATGCTCTATAGAGTGAGTTCCAGGACAGCTAAGGCTACACAGAGAAACCCTGTCTCAGAAAGCAAAACATACAAACAAAAACAAACAAAGAAACAAACAAACATGGCACTCATGTCTAAAAATACACTATTTTAAATGGACTCACATTTGAATACAGCATCACGTTAGTTCAGGAGTGGGTTTTTTTTTCTTGTGGTGGTGTTGCCTCTCCAAAAGTTTCAGAGTTAGAGACATTTTGCATTTCAAAGTTTTGGATTAGAGGTGCTCAGCCTGTAACTCAAACTGCTTGGATTCATGTAAATTGATGGAGCAGGATAGGCATATGCAACAAGAACATTTTCTTTAACTAGCCTACGTATCGGAATGCCAGTGGAGAAGGCTGTGATGAGTTTCGACTGAAGATCTGCTATTTCATGAGGTAAACCCAGTTACAGATTTAATTTCTCATAGTTTTGGATTCTGAAATTGTCAACAATTCCTATCTTTCTAAGCAGCCTGTACTTCTCCCCCTGCCTTTGAAACTATTAGTTCTTCTCTGTTCCTCCTGGGTAGGGTAAAATTTACCTGAGGGACTAGAGATCAGGTAGGGGATGATGCCTTAGGGAGTAAAACCAGCTCACAGAGCCAGCAGATTCAATGTTTTCTCTACTCCATCACCATACCTACATTGTCATGAATTGGGGTGGGAGCTCCCCTCAGCTGTGCTCTGTAGTAAGTCAGGAAGAAGTTCAAGTTGGCAGGATCTTGGTTCTCATTGGAAGTATATACAGAAAGGACAGAAGGACACAGGTAGGATGGCTGGGGATAGGAGCTGACAATTTGGAACTATGGTACTGGGTTCACTGTTTTGTTCATTCTACAGTAGTCTCCAAAAGAAGTCCAAACGAAATCTTCCAGCTGTCTAAAGTTCTTTCTGTACCTTCCAGGTACTGGATTCTGAAATTTCCTGCAGAGTTTAATTTGGATCTTGGTTTGATTCGCATGACTGAGGAGTTCCGGGAAGTAGCTAGTCAACTAGGATATGAAAACCACATCAGCCTTGTGGACATATCCAGCGTGTAAGAGCGGCAAGTCTTTTGATCTTTATGGGTCCTTTGCTTCGGGGAAGGGCTGGTAATGGGCCTTCTTGGCTGGAATCTACATTGTTCTAAAAGGAAGTTCCTTCTTTGAAAACAGCCTGGTTACAATGAACACAGCTATCTATCTCTCCACATAATCTACCTCTCCAAGCTGCAGGTTATGGAGCAGTACCTTTATGGAATTATTCTGTGTTTGAAAAGTCCACAAGAGAGCACATGAACACATTTGACACACAGTGGATGCTGAGTACGTAGTTCTCAGTGTCTCCTGTGCCCCAGCTACTCAGATCACCACACTGATTTCTCCTAGGAGCCTATCAGAAAACAGTCTTGGGTCCTGATTAAGCCTGCTGAATTGGAATCTATACCTTAATAAGATCCCCAGGTGATCTATATTTTCATTCAAGTCTGAGGAGCTCTCTCTTTCAGTGTTCCAGAAGCTCACTCGAGCTTTCACAAATGTTGATGAGAGTTGTGTCCTGACTGGATATCTCATTAGGGCCTTAGTACTAATTAGACATATTTAATACAGACTAGCTAACTTTGGAAAGCTTTCTTATGACCCTAGCTAGGTATGCTTGTCCATATTACAACTGTATATTCTATCCCAACATGGTCTGAAATTCCTTATGTAGCCTAGGCTGTCCTTGAACTTGTGATGATTTTTCCATCTTGGATTTCTGAGTGCTAGAATTGCAAATGTACATCAAATATACATATTTTGTGTCTTAGGCATTACCTGAAAATGCTTCTTCAAGACCAATTGATAGTGAATGACCCAGGATTCATCAGGGGTGCCTGTTTACAATGTCTGCCATTCAGATTCATTCCTAATAAATCAGCGTCACTGGAAGTGAGATGTAGGCCTTTGTTTTCATAATGAGTTTTTCAGATAATCCATATGATATTCATGTGTGATAACCAAACGATGGCTATTTCTAAGTGCCTTGAATCACCATCTATAGGCCAACAAACTTCTGCGTTTATAGGCTTAGCCATGATCTCTTCTTCATAGTTTAGATCTTGCTTGGCCACAAGGAATACCAAATAAGAGATTCAGGATGGCTCAGGGCACACCTACACTGCCTAGAAAAAAACAACTCCAAGTCTGTGTTCTATTGGCAAAGGGTGGGTGGTTTTCTCTTCAAATATGGAGGACAGGGTATGTATTTCACACAAGCTCCTGGCAGGAGGTCAAGAGTTACAGTCAGTAGGTTAATATCTTCCACTGAGTGAAATCCGTTTTCGGCACGCTGACCAGACTTGCTCTTCTTTCACAGTCCTTCCTATGACTGGATGAGGAGAGTCACACAGAGGAAAAAAGTATCGAAAAAGGGGAAGGCCTGTCTCTTATTTGACCATCTGGAGCCCATTGAGTTGGCTGAGCACCTCACTTTTCTGGAGCATAAATCTTTTAGAAGGATCTCAGTAAGGAACTTGATGGTTATTCTTCCAAGGGTAACAAGCACTGTGCCAACTTTCCCAAGAGCTGCGTGTTCATACTCCCAAGTGTTGGCAGCCTCTGCCACTGGGCTCGGCTGGAAATGTGCCCTCAATTCACAGGAACAATCCCTTTTAACCAAATATAAATATTATCCTGTCTTTAGTTTATGGCTCAGGAGCTATATTTCTGTCACTATGTTCAATGTCTCCTTTCATAGAATTAAAGCATGATTTTTCTAAATATTCAGCAGAGATTTAACCATTCAAGGCTTATTTAGTTAGAGTGACCTTCTCCAAGTGAATAGTTTTGCTAGGCCTTTTATTTATGGTGGTGGGGGTTGGGAGTGAGTTAACTTATTTTGGTATCTATACAAATGCCTAACTATGAAAATAGGTTGAGAATTAAGAACTGGAGGCTGTGAGGAGATCTCAACATTAGATGGCCTCTTTCCCAGAGACAGAAGTCCTGAATTAGACTTTCTTTCCTACACTTCTCATTTCTTTTCTATGTTCCTTTTCCCTTCCATTCTCCTTCCTTCCTCACCTACAGTCTCGTCAAGCTGCCTTTTTGTTGCTACCCATTTCTTTAGAGTGGTTCCATCAGCCGTTTACTTGCTCCATCTTGTGAGCTCAGGTGAAGTCAGTAACTGTTCCCTTCCCAAGAAGCCTGAACTTAATCACTTAATCATACCATGGTTGGCAAACAAGATGATTTTGACTAGAAGCATAGATTTCTTTTTTCTTTCTTTCTTTCTTTCTTTCTTTCTTTCTTTCTTCCTTCCTTCCTTCCTTCCTTCC
>NW_026585644.1:39080404-39133954 GCF_907164565.1 Psammomys obesus
CCTTCCTTCCTTTCTTTCTTTCTTTCTTTCTTTCTTTCTTTCTTTCTTTCTTTCTACCTCACTCAATCTTTCCCTTTCTTTTTGTTTTCTTGAAATACTAGAAACCTATTCTTACCTGAGAATATGATATTGCATCCATTTTCTGTTCTTTGGTGTGTGCCATTATATCTTAAATGTGCTTGTTCTTTGGTGCAACTGGTAGAACTGAAAATGGAAAGGCTTAGTTCTTTCCCGGGAGATACTGATCCTGTCTGTGTCAGTATTCCCAAGATAATGGCCTAGGTAGATCTTAGGGTTCAGTAAGGTTGAAATTTTCTGGAATCTAACTTTGAATTTTCCCTCTTCTTCCCCCTCCTCTAAGGCACTGTGGTTTGTGTGCTGGTGGGAGTGGGTTTTGAAATGTGGTAAAATAGCCCATAAAGACACACAGGTATTGAACTTGAAAAAAAAAAATACTTTATAGATGAAAAATGAAAAAAATCACCATGTTGCTATGAAAGGCTAGCTCACCCCTTTTATCCAACTGTCTAATTCCTGATTTTGTGAAAGATCTATCACAGTTGAGAATCTCTCATTCTTCCTTTGCCAGTTCACAGATTATCAGAGCTACGTCATCCACGGCTGCCTGGAGAATAATCCTACCCTGGAGAGATCTATTGCTTTATTTAACGGGATCTCTAAGTGGGTCCAGTTGATGGTTCTTAGCAAACCAAGTCCTCAGCAAAGGGCAGAAGTCATCACAAAGTTCATCAATGTAGCACAGGTTCGCTTCATCATAATCAGATCTGGGGTTGGGAATTCTGTATATTTATTAATTTTATTGAAGAAAGTCACTAAGAACACTGGCATCAACAATAAGAGGGCAATGAACAGGACAGGAGCCTACCACAGACGGCCTCTGAAAGACTCCACTGACTGAGGTATCGAAGCAGAGGCTGAGATTCATAGCCAAATTTTGGGCAGAGTGCATGGAATTTAATGAAAGAAGGGAGAGATACAAAGACCTGGAGGGGACAGGAGCTCCAAAAGGAGACCAACAGAGCCAAAATACCTGGGCCTTGGAGGTGCTGCAGAGACCAATATGCCAACCAAGGACCATGCATGGAGCAGACCTAAAACAGCTGCTCAGATGTAGTCCATAGACTCAGTCTTCAAGTGGGTTTCCTAGTAAGGGGAGCAGGGGTTGTCTCTGGCATGAATTCAGTGGCAGGCTCTCTGATTACCTCCCCCTTGGGGGGTACAGTCTTCTGAGGCCACAGAGGAAGACAATGCAGCCAGTCCTGATGAGACCTGATAGGCTGGGGTCAGATAGAAGGGGAAGAGGTCCTCCCCTATTAGTGGACTAGGAGAGGGGCATGGGAGGAGATGAGGGAGGGAGGGTGGGATTGGGAGGAGATGAGGGAGGGGGCCACAGCCAGGATACAAAGTGAATAAATTGTAATAAATAATAATAATAAAAGAGTCTAATCTCAACAATCCTGAGACTTCAACATGTAAGTCTATAAAGTATTTTAATAAATAAGAATTCAGATAAAAAACAATAAGAGAGCACTGGACAATTAAACCACCCATAGCTATCTAACGAACAAACCATATTCCTCTCACACAACAAGATTGCTTTTAAACAGCAATGCTTAGAAGCATTTAATTGTATTAATGTGAAATGACTGTTATTGTTTTTTGAGATAATTCAATTTTCATTTCATCTTAAACTGATGTGTTTTCTCCCTAGATTCTTGTTACTAAAATTCTGCTTGTATTCACCTGTAATCTGGGAAATTCAAAACAATTTTTTTAAAATTCTTACCAAGTACTGGTATTAACATGTTTCATTGCAGAAACTCCTTCAACTAAAAAATTTTAACACCTTGATGGCAGTGGTTGGTGGTCTTAGTCACAGCTCCATCTCCCGACTCAAAGAGACCCATTCTCACCTCTCTTCAGAAGTTACAAAGGTACTGTGGATTTGATCTGAAGTCCCACTAAGAATTTTAGATGGCTGAGATGTACTCCCATCCTCACAGGCATCACACAGGAGGGCAGCCTTTCTCTCTGAAACCAGTGCAAAGTTACACATAGGGAACAGAATAGGAAGGAGATGGCCCCACTGGCTGAGTCTTTCCATAAAACCAGATTGTTGCTGATAGGAAGTATTATAATAAGAATTTCCTACTCCTGATGAGATCTGATAGACTAAGATCAGAAGGAAGGAGAGAATGACCTCCCCTATCGGTGGACCTGGGGAGGGGCAAGCGTGAAGAAGGGGGAGGGAGGGTGAGATTGGGAGGGGAGGAGGGAGGGGTTTATGGGGGGATACAAAGTGAATAAATCGTGATTAATAAAAGTAAAAAAAAAGCCAATTATGTGAAAAACAAAACAAAACAAACAAACAAAAGAATGTTCTGGCCAGGCTTGTGAGATGGCTTTAGTGGGTAAGGATGCTGGTGACCTGGGTTTGATCCCTGGAACACACATGGTGGAAGAAAAAACAAACAAACAAACAAACAAATGAACCATACTTCTGACAGTTATTCTCTGATCTGCATACATATGCTGAGCCATGCACATCCCCTCCCCAATAAATAAATAAATAAATAAATAGATAGTTAAATAAATAAATAAATAAATAAATAGATAGATAGATAGATAAATAGAAGGAAAAGGTGTCCTAACCAAAGAGAAATATATTGTAAATGTCACCAAACGTTTGTTTGGTGCTTGCTATGTGATTGGCACTCTTGACAAATGTGGAAGATACCAGATGAATAAGATAAGTGCCCAGTGCTTCTGAAAGGAACTCACTGGGGCCCTACTTGAGTCACCACCCTGTGGCACATCGGAGATGCAAAGGAAAGGAAAGCAGATGTTTCATACAGAAATATTCAGACTCTCAACTGTTGCCAGGGACAAAAGCATGTGGCTTTAAAACCCAATTCACAATGGATATTCTGTACTATACTTATTTGCAAACCAAGTCGAACAAGCTTTTTACTTACTGAACTGAAAGGAACATTTTCCCTTACACGAACACTTGGCTTGCAGTAGGAAGAGGGTGTGTTCTGTTTTAACCTTGAAAAGGTGAAGGTGAAGAAAATCTAAACTGTTTTAAATAATAAATCAACCTGTTGTCTGACATCCCAGGCAGTCCAACAGCAGGGCAAATCCAAGCGTGACCTTACCAGAGCCTGGCTCAATTGCTTCACCTTCTGAATATATCATATCAGGGCTTTGATTTGCAGGTGCTTTTTGTTTGTTTGTTTGATTGATTGATTGGTTGGTTTTTATTTGCTTGCTTGCTTTATTAGCCTGCTTTCCATCCTGATCAGGCTTTGGGGAACAACAGGGAAGAACTACTCTTATTCATGATAGATTTCTCATTTTCACTCTCCCCTCATTAATTAAAGACCCTCTGTCTACACATATTGGGCCATCTCAATTCATAGGATGGCCATTATGGACCAGTAACAGTTGTCCAAGAAATACAGTGTATTAGTTGGCTTAACCCTCTGTTCCTAAACTGTTTACAAATGAAACAGGTAACATTTCCATGAGGTTAAAACAGTCCATCCTAAGTGCTGGGGGCAGAAACAGCTCCTGAGTCTTGTGGGATGCCTTTGGAAAGGGTAGACTGATGAAGGAGGATTTATTAGAAAGTCTAGCTGCTGTTCACTAACCAGCAAAGATTATCTATACAAACACAAGTGAGAAAGCCAGAAAAGCACCATGTGGCCTCAAACTCTGCCCTCATCCCAGGTATAATGGAGCTTACTATGGGTCCTATTTTTTTTTTTAAGCTTTGTACTAAATTTCAAATAAAAGGCAAAAATGAAAATTTAAGTTGTACAGGATAAAAAGCTTGAGGGTGATACCATATCTTGAAAAACGTATCAGAGGAATGGAGAGACGCCTCAGCTATTAAGAGCTCTTGCTGATCTTCCAAACGATGTGGATTTGCTTCCCAGTAGTCGCATGGTGGCTACCAACTGTCTGTAACTCCAGTCCCACAGACCTGACAGCCTCTTCTCACATCCACAGGCAGCACGCCAGGCACACATGTGCTGCACACACATTCATGCTGACAGAACACTCCTATACATAAAGTAATCACACACACACACACACACACACACACACACACTTAAAATTCTTGTGCAGGAAAAGAAACTTCAAACTGAACAAGTAAAGAGCTATGCTCATAGTCATCCTTTCAGTGAGTGTGGAGTCTAAAACTCCAGCTCAGTGCAGCTTTTCCTATCTTCACTGTCCCAGATAAATCTTTAAGTGACATTTGCAACTTTCACAGAAACATGAGAGCATGGTAGAATAGTGTGTGTTTGCCTTTGTGAATTGCAATTTCTCATGGCTCTTAGACTCCTACGCATACATGATACCATTTAGCAGCTCATCCGTAAGCAGGGATCAAGCCATTTCTGTGTTGTTGCAAAATGGAGCAGGCTGTCCTAGCGAGAGCTAGGCCCAGTGCACTTTTCTGATTCTTTTTCTCTTGCTTGATAGTTTCCTGCATCAACATTGGTACAGCTGATACTCCTCCCCATAGCAGAGGAATTCCAAGTCACGTCTTCCAGGATCTGGATGTGGACAGGGCAGAAAGTTGTTGTTTGAAAACTCTACTTTTCCATCTCTTCCCAGAACTGGAACGAAATGACAGAGTTGGTCTCCTCCAACGGCAATTATTGCAATTACCGCAAGGCCTTTGCGGACTGCGATGGCTTCAAAATCCCCATCCTTGGCGTGCACTTGAAAGATTTGATAGCGGTCCATGTCATTTTCCCAGACTGGATGGAAGAGAACAAAGTGAACATTGTGAAAATGCACCAGCTTTCCGTTACCCTGAGTGAACTAGTCTCCCTGCAGAACGCCTCTCACCACTTGGAACCCAACATGGATTTGATCAATCTACTCACTGTGAGTCCTAGGGGCCAAGTGTGTGCTGACCAGCACTTCTGTCCCTTAATTTCTAGTGCCATAAAAAGATGTATTGTGACAAGTCCCTTTGGGGGAAAATAATTAAGGGGTCAGTACATGAGTTTAATCTCAAAGAATGAGGAAAATGGAAACTTACACCCGTAAGGAGCATGACTTGAGACTGTAACCTTGTGGAAACATATTGTCCTTCTTTTGGAGGAACCCATTCTATGCCCAAATGAACCCCTTTACTTCCTAAGAGCCACTTTAGCCCTTTGCTCTCCGTCAGCACCCTTGGCCAACTATCAGCGCCTTCCTTATGGCCTCAAGTCCTCTGCTTCTCTTCTGACTGAGAATTCAAAGACTCTGTATTCTTAACTTAAAACTTTTTATTTTGTATTATATGTACGTATGTGGTATGGGAGAAGGGAGGGAAAGAGAGGAAGACAGAGAGAGAGAGAAAGAGAGAGAGAGAGAGAGAGAGAGAAACTTCAAGAAGTTTTTTCTCTTTCCACCTGTACATAGATTTAAGGCCAAAACTCAGGTTGCCAGGTTTGTGCAACTTTTACCTGATGAGTCATCTTGCTGACCCCTTCTTGCTTTTTGTTTTTATTTTAGTTGTTTTTGTTTTTCAGTAATTGTTGTTGCTTCTTTTAGACTGCAGTTTAGCTCAGGTTAGTCTTGAATACAGTCCCCTGGATTCAGTCTCTTAAGTGCCAGGACTCTAGCTGTGGGCCATCGTGTGCTGGTTTTTAAAGAGTTTGTCTTTCTAGAGCATACTTGATTCTCTTTCGAAGCTGTCATGTCTAATGAAGCTGTCATGTTTCACCCTGTACTTTACGTTTTCCTTAATTGTAGAAGGCATTGCTCTGCCTTAGATTAAATCCTTTTTCTCTTCTCGTGCTTTGTTTAGCACATGCCCAGCACCTTCACAGTACCTGGCACAGTTAAGAACTCAGAAGACAAAGTAAATGCTGTGTTTACAAGTGTCCATCCATGCCTGTAATTATTATTTGTTTACTTAACTTTGGAACTGAGGGCAGATTGTTTAGCTGGTCTTGCTCAGGTCTAGAGCTTTTAGATACAACAGGTGTATAGAAGAAGACATCTTCCATTGTTATTTTGGTTTTTTGTTTTGTTTTGTTTTGTATTGTTGGGTCTCTCTCTCTCTCTCTCTCTCTCTCTCTCTCTTTGGTGAAGAGGAAGAAAGACAAACAAATTCTCTTACCGTTGCTCAAACAAGGGAAGGTATAACTTCCCTATTTGGCTTTGTAACGATGTAGCCTCTGAAACTTGGCTGCAGTGGTGAGTTGATGTTTTCTTTTTAACGGCCATGGAAAATGAAAGCAATGACTCCTCTTACGTTCCAACAGTCAAAATCCTCTAGGACTGCTGTATTGGAATAGGGGTCTGATTCCCAGACTTCATATATACTGTTCCTGGAGCAAGTAATTGTCATCAAAGGACATACCCCTGATAGAATGGTAATATTAAGGGTACTCTTAGTGTGGAGCTGAAGTGGTTAACACACAGATCTCTTGTGTTTGTGTGATTAAACAATAAGCAGAAATACAATAATTTCAAACACAATAATTCAAGCATCTGCATTGATTAATCACTTGCCATGTAAATATGTTTCCATGAACTAATCCCCAGAGTTAGAGCCACAATCAGACAAGAAACCACAGGACAGACAGGTGATGTCTGAGGAGAAATGCCAGTGTGAGCCCTCACTTTCAAGTGTCTGCATCCAGGCTGCATTCTTAGCCGTGAGCGTAACGTCACGAGGGAGATGCCTTCATTTGGGCAATGTCTCAAACACCTAAAAGACAATGATAAAGTAGGGAAATTAAGTTTGAGTTTTAAGAGGATCAAGCAAGGAAAAGGCCTTTCCATGGTAGAGTACTTGCTTAGCATGCAAAAGGCCCTGGTTCAATCCCAAAACAATAAAAACAAAACAAAACCTAAGTGCACCAAGCAACATTATCAAAAAAGTGTTTAGGAAAATTCTGAAAAAATTTTAATGAAAGTTCAATGGTATAAATAGAAACCTGAATTAAAAAAAAAAAGCTAAGAAACAATTCCTCTTGTTAAGAGAAACAAAAGAAAAATAATGATGCCACAGCATGCCCACCTCTTTTGTATGGAACACTGAGGGAGACTGTGGACGCTACTTGGCACCATATTTAAGTGCAGGGGTTGCATATTCTAGAGTGATTGCAAAAGATCCTGGATGGAAAGTCTTGATCTTAGCCTTGCCCCTGTGCTAATCAGTCCTGATTTTGTCTTTTTCATAATGCCCCTGTGCTCATTTATGAGGTCTAAACGTCTATGATTCTTGAAACGCGGAATGGCAACGCTGTGAAAATAAGGAAACATTTCTGCGGTATTTATTGGTTATGGTCCACTGACTCCTCTGGGCACCACTGCAGAGCGGTCACGACACCTAAGCCAGTTTCTACTTACATCTACCATCTTTCTTCTCTCCCCACAATCGAGGAAAATGTTCACTACACACAAAGGCACATCCGTTTTGTCCTGACGACTAGGGAGGTGACATCCTCAACTAGAGTCCCGAGGAAGCCTATGTGTTCACTAGAGTCTAGCAACCACTTAATGAAGCACATACATTTTTGGATTAGAACCACACGACTGCAGCTGGGGTATGAGAGCATGTCCATAAGCATAGCATTTAAGGGGTGATTTTATTTGAAAATTTTGATTTCTCCAACTCAAAATTTCGCCAGAAGTGACAGTGTTCAATATGAGCTTCAGAACATTGAAAAACAGAAAATGAGAACTAAAGTTAATGAACAATTGTTAAACAACTATTCTGTGCATCAGGCTGGCTACCAATGCTGGAAATTTCCATGACCACCAGTTCACATGGCACTTTCCCATGGGCCCTGTAATGAAATAAAAACCAGGAAATGTCATATCACCTCTGTCCCTTCTTTCTCGAAAACGAAGGAACTGAGATTTATAAATGTCCCCAAAGCCTAAAAATGGCGAACTTCTGAATATAAGGTTGGGAAACTTTCTCCCTTGGGTAAGGTATTAGTCATCTTTTGTGACTATACCAGCATAAATTAATTTATTGAAAGGGAAGGCTTACTTTGGCTCAGCCTTTTACCAGTTGGCTTCGCTGCATTGCTCTTACGGCAAGGCTGTTTACCGGTAGGGCAATATGTGGCAAAGCGAGATCACTCACTCCATGGCTGGGAAGTGGGAAGAAAGGAGGACGTGGCTGAGGTCCCACAGTTGGATGCATGGACTCATGATTTAAAGACCTTTCACCAGGCTTCACCTCTTAATGTCCCACTATCTCACTGTAGTGCTGAGCCACAAGCTCTTAACGTATGGCCCCTCGGGGGATTTAAAGATGTAAATGAATACTGGATGGTTGACCTTGGGTGGACATCTGCTCTCTACTATGGGCATATTACTAACACATAGTTTATTTGTGTCATTAAAAATTAAACAATATTTTTCTCCAACCCTTTCTACTACTTATTTAGAGAATAACATTTATGAGGCAAAGACTACATCACTTTCTCCATTGTGTCCTTCGGACTTTTGAACAGCATGAGTAAATGAAGAGTGGAGGAACAGAGCATCAGACTGTTGGGCTTTAGTAGTTTCAGGGTATATTTAGAGAAGGTATCTCCCCTTGAAGTCCCAGTTCACATAATGGGGAGTTCTTGAAGCTGTTGCCTCTGTTTCATGATATATGAAACAGACAAATTCTTTTCATGGTATTTTTAGCCCCATCAGTTACTTTTACCATTTTGAGCATATGCAAATAGCTGGAAAGCCCCTATGTTTTTACAGACTCATTTAAAAAAAAAAGAAAATAAAAAGAAGATAGAGAAAAAGAAGGAAGGAGGAGAAAAAAAGAATGAAGACAACTTGTTAAACTAATGAGTGTAAATGGTTTGATGATCGAGAGTTTTTTGTTTGTTTTATAATAAGCAAATTTTAACATGAAGTTTAACTCTAGAGCCACCTGTGCTGACAGGATTGGAGGGTAAAAGCAACAGGCGATGTATCAGAATATTGCCCAAAACCATCAGAGGCAAATCAGACAAAAGCTGGTCATATTATTTAAAAGTGGGAAGCAGACAGGGAAGATCCTTAGATCCCCATGGAGATCTGAGAAAGGAAACAGGGTTCAGGAATGGCAGGGCAGAAATGGTAGTGGCCCTGGGGACAGTTTTCTATACACAGATAAGTGACATGTGGCTGCTACATTGTCTAGATGCCAAGCGTGCATGTGTGACCTAAGCAAAGACAGTGGAATGGATGGATACACATTAGCTCACTTAAAGCTTCACCAAGGTTCTGAGTGAAAGCTATTGCTTTGATATTGGAAAATATCAAGAAGCTTAACCGCTTGCTCAGGGTCACACCATTGATAAGCAGAAAGAAGACATTTAGAGAAGACCAAATTATGTACACCACTGAGTCACTTATATGCTCATCTGTCATGGGAAAACAGCCAACAAGGGTACTTGCAAGAACATCTAGTGGGCTTAGTAGAGGTTTGTGGGCATTTCTTAATGTCCTGGCACCGCCATTACATCATCCAATAATGCTGGTGCCAGTCATCTTGAAGGCAAGTCAGGAGGAAGGGAACATGCTTGTCAGTCAAAACTGGGCTAGCTTCTGATATCGAGGAAACTGAAGGAAGACTGTACTTAGCATTCTGTCTTTATTTATGGAAGATCCTCCATGCAAGGCCTCAAACTGCAACTGAGGAAAAAAGGACAGATGTTCTGCCCACTCCCCAGAGATTTCTCTCCTTGGAGATTCTAGGTCTTGAAGAGTAGATTATATTAACCATCATGGGGACCAATGTGTCCATCAAATATCCCTTTTGTGGATCCAATTTTACTCTAGAGGCATTTGTCTGTGACACAGGTGAATGCTCTTTACACAATGTAAACACGGTGTCTATTCATAGCAAGCAGAATTTTCAAGACCTGGTAAGATTTTGGGACTATTTTAAAGCTACGTCAACTTTATTCATCTCAGGAAAGAACTTCCAGTTACAAAGTCTTCAATTTAAGTATAAAAATATACACTGACTGCTAGGACAGTGATGTGACTGAGCTCTGGCACATATTACATGATTGACAAAACATTTGTCAAATGAACGAATGCATTGAGATCATATGGTGTCAACATCATTTTCAAAAGAGTAATAGCAAAAAAAAAAATCCTTTAAAACTATAGCTTGTCTTTAGTTCTCTTTTTATCCCTTCTTTTCTATCCTCTTTTTTGCTCCATACTCACAAATGATGAAGATATATTTTTAAGTAAACAAAAACAACTTCTAAGAAATTTGTTGAGTCTGAAGGCCAGCAGCCCTAGACTCTTTTTATTCTTGGCGAAGTGGTGTGATTCACTGATTCTCTCAGCATCGAAGGGCATGGGTGGGAATTGTCCTGGCTTACTGGAAACCTCTTGACTTGCTTTCGGTGAGAGGGGGCATACAGTTTAAAGTGTTCACACACTGTATTCACTCTCCAACTTTCGGGTAAGCTGTTGTCCTTGACTATGCTGGCCTTGTCCTCCTCTAATTCCTTCCAGTTCACAGCTTACCTCCTGAATTTTTTCTGATCATTTTGGTTTCCAGGGGTCCCTGTGTGTAATAATAATAGTAATAAATACATACATATTAATAACAATATCATATAGCATGATATATATTCATGAGGCAGTCCTGTATATTCAGTCCTTGTGAAGTACTTTGAGTGTACTCTAAATTTGATCTTCATCAAAATCTAGTTCGGTGGAGATCTGTATTCACATTTTACAGATGCAGAATCCTAGTTTAGGGCACAAATAACTTGTTCAGCGCTCCAGAGATCCAGCGATAAACTCAGGTTTCAACAGTAGCCCCTCTGCACTTTGAAGTGACTCTTCTCTTTCCCATAATAATTCCTGTAAAATTTGGACTGGGGTGGCTCACTTCATACTTAAGATACATTGATGTAACAACTTTTTGTTGTTGTTTATTTGAATTCTGTTTGTTCAAGTAACTAACTGCCAGAATCTTGAGGGCAAGAGAACTCTTGAACCACTTGATACCCTTTGGTATCACTAAGACTCTGCACAGTGCTATGCAAACAATAGGATCCTGGTTAATTTATTCTTTATTTCATTGTTCTTTAATGAGGGCTTGTGCTATGCATCTGTTCAGCCTCCAGACTATAAAAATCTAGAATCCCTTATCTTTGACTCATGATATAACATGTAAGAGCTGTCCAACCAACACAGCAAGGGAACAGAGACTGTTGTATTTTTCTTGATGCTGATGACTCCATCAGGATTAACTTTTTCTTACTGAACTTTTATTTCTCACCTCTGCATGCTTCTGCATCTTTTTACTCTTTAACATCCATCCATATTACTGTGCGCAAGACTTACAATATTCAGTCTGAAAACATTTCAGTAATGTTGGTAAAGAAACGTGGTCCAACATAATCACTCCTGTCTTCTGGTTTTGTTGTAGCTCTCTCTGGACCTCTACCACACAGAAGACGATATTTACAAACTGTCACTGGTGCTGGAGCCTAGAAATTCCAGATCTGTATGTACTGTTTTTTCCTCAGTGCTTTTTTCTGTTTGTCACTGGCCATTTTGATGGTGTTTTGTGTTCTAAAGACTAAAGAACTTTGAAGATCTGTATTATTCCCATTTGACCAATGGGCCAACTTATCCTCAAAGGCATTATTTCTTCACATCAAATGCTAAGGAAGAGGAAGACTATCATTTCCCTGTTGTTTTAGTATTAATCTTTTATCTTTTATATCCCAAGAAAAATTATCTTTCTGTTTAAGATCTTGTCTTAGGTAGGATTACTGGTCATGATATCTTATATCCTTTCACATTTTGTTAAAAATAAGTAAATAAAGTGTCTAGAGAGGGCTCAGTGGTTAAGAGAACTTGCTGCTATTGCAGAGGACAGGGTTCAGTTCCCAGCACCCACATGGTAGCTCACAACCACTGGTAATTCCATTTCTAGGGGTTTTGATGCCCTCTTTTGGTCTCCATACATAGGGCACATTCATACATGCAGGTCCAAACACTCATACACACCAATGACAGTTAAATAAACAAAAGAAAACATTAACAGGAACAGCACAAAATACCATCATCTCCCATAAAACTAGTTTAACAAACTTTTAATCTGTCTCAAAAATTATGTGACTAAGAGTTATTGAAGAAGACACCTAACATTGACCACTAGAGTACACATACACATGAAACACACACTTGCATGCATAAGTGTACACACACTTATATACACAGAGCCATCATGTGTGAAGAGAATGAAAAAGTGTGAGTGTGTACATGAATCTATTTAGAGTCTATACAGTTGCTGGTCTTGCTAGTAGCCTACGAATAGCTCTCATCTCAACCTTGTTTGAGGTTTGAATGAGTTATGGTTCCTCCTCAGTTCAACTTACAAAAAAAATATTCCCAGTTCATACTAAATAAAGGGCCTCCTAGAACAGTGAAAACACTGCCACTGAATGAGAGTCCCAGAGAGGGGAGTACATAAGCCTCACAACAGCCTTAGCTGCATTCCCATTTGGACTGTATATCCTGCTTGCATTATTCTTTATTGCCACCTTATTCTCCATGTAGACAAACCTATCGGAAAAGACTGACAAAAGTCAACGGCCCCAGACAGGACTGAGAGACCCAAGAATTCACACAATAGTCAGAAGTAATTAACACATTAAACTAAGTGAAAACGTAAAAGGACAGGAACTGGGACATATGTTGGTTACTAGTTGTTGTATACATTCAATGCAAACTTAACACTAACACAAGTTATTTTAAAAAAAATAGATAAAGTTAGTTAACTTTTTTTTTTTTTTTTGAGACAGGGTCTTGCTATAAAACTTGCTGGCCTCAAATTCCTGATCTGCCTCAATCTCCTAAATGCTAGAATTACAAGTATGTGCCAACAAAACTGATAACTTGGTAACTGTAATCTGTATGTATGTATATATATGTATGTATGTGTGTGTGTGTGTGTGTATGTTTGTTTGTATGTGTAAGTCCATGGTGGATTATTATGTAAACCTTTAGAAATGATTTGGTGATATTTATAGTTATAAAATTTGGACGAGCTATTTAGGTCCAGGAATACAAATTTTTTATACCTACTTAAAAAATATAATGTAGGCTGCTATAAAGTGCACTATCAAAATATGTCCTTGCCATGTGTGTTAGTGCCCATGTGTGTTAGAAGACTCACACACCTGGAGGCTAAGGCAATGGAATTGTAAGTTCCAGAGCTACATAGCAAGAAACTTTGTCTTAAAAAGCCCAAACTAAGGAGAAGCATGTTTATAGTTACTGATTAGATTCTATTAACAACAACAACAAAAATACTGGTTTATTAACACGTGAAGCTGGATACAGTGGTCTTGGAGGAGCAGAGGTGAAAGGACCTATACAAATTTGAGACCAAAGCCTTGCCTATGTTGTTTTATACCTAGATGGGGTGACACTATCTCAAGTTAAAAAAAAAAAACCTTAAGTCTTTACTGATATTCATATATCAAATTTTATCTCCTTGGTGGATCATGGTCCAGTTAGTGTTGAAAAATGTGTGTGTGTTCTTTTAGCAGCCTACCTCCCCCACGACGCCCAATAAGCCTGTGGTTCCCTTGGAGTGGGCTTCAGGGGTGATACCAAAGCCAGACCCCACAATCATCAACAAACACATAAGAAAGTTGGTTGAGGTAAGTAACTAAAAGAGAATAAACAGAGAGTTCTTGAAAGCCCCCTTCTCTTTCCTGAATATTTTACAATTGTCCAGAAACCAAATGACAACCACGAAAACAGACCTTGGACAATAGGATCAACTGAGGATCAATTGACACTCCTTGTTTCCTGGATTGGTCCCAAAAGAAGAATGTACCAGAAGGGATCTTTCTCTGTCTTCTCTATGTCTTCTTATTTACCTAAGTAGTCTCAGCTCCTTCCAGCTCCCTTTTTGGGCACTTGCCACCTCTGTCACTGCCATCAGCTTGAAGGACTTTGGGGATTAGAATTACTCATGAAAAACCCACAGTAGATAAGGTGCTTGTTTCAGAGCAGGGGACTATCCTGTAAGCCGGATTGTTTCATCTGCTGTCTATTGTGAGGGTTTATGACACAGCCACACAATACTGTGATGTGGCTGCTAGAACCACTGAGGTCCAAAATAAAATCACCGAGTCTGAGTCATGGCTCTTTCAGGGTTCGCCTTGTAGAAAGCAGAACAGATTTGGGTGTGGTGTACCTCAGGACTTGGGAGGCTGAGACAGGAGGGTGGTGAATTTGAGGTTATCCGAGATTATAGTGAAACCCAGCCTCAAAGAAAGAGAGAGAGGGGGTAGCACAAATATGGATGAGAAAGTTGAAATGTCTTTGTTGACATTTCCAATGTCAACACTTCCAATGATCCAAGCCTGATTTAACCCCAAACCCCTGTTTTCATGGGCTGGTATAGTGTCTATTACAATAAGGTTGAATCTATGAGACAGATAGTGCTTTTTGCTGGAAAAGGATTTTCAAGAACACAGAATGTTCTTCATCTTGGTAGAACCCAGGGACTGGGTAATTGCTGAAAGAAGTTTTATGGTGTGTGCTGTTATGGGTTCAGGAAGAGACTCCCACACATACACCAGACTTTGATGGAAATTTACTGAATGCTGAACAAAAACTGAACGGTCAGGGCCATCATCTGGAGCCAGACTATGATGCTGGTCTGTTTCTAAGGTAGGTTTTTTGTATAAGACCAGTTAACAACCAAGTAACCAGGTGTAGGAAGCGGGAGAGGGGCAGCGTTATATCATTCTGACTAGCTAAACATTAGATTTTGTTCCCTATATATTTTGTGTTCTATCTAGGTAGCTAGACAAAGCACTTTATAGTGATTGGCTGGGATTTAGGGTAGGGGAGCTCCTGGGGACTTCCCAGCTTTCTGGGAGTAAGGAGCACAGCAGGATGTTTCCGTCTTTAACTCCAGGAAAATATGCATTTACCATCTGTTCTTTTATTCTAAGCAGCAAGTATTGAACTGTTGAGTCTTATCCTGGCCTCAGGCACATAGGTCTGAGAACTTGAACTTAATTTCGCCTTATGATCAAAATGAATACTTGGAGGCAAAATGGCTTCTGATATGCTAAAAGCTACAGCGGGTGTTAACAGAGGAGCTATAGTTATGCTAAGAACTAAAGTAGGTCTCAACAGAGGGGCTGTAGAGTTTAAGCAGGTTACAACATGCAGAAAGAAATAGTTAAAAGGCATAGCACTGACGGCCAGAGTGCTGGTACACACCTGTAATCCCAGCACAAGGGAGGCTGAGGCACGAGAGTTTGAGGCAACCAAAGTTACACAACAGGACTGTACCTCAAAAACAAGAAAGCTGAATGCTGGAAAGTTTGTTCAGAGGTTAAAAGGATTCCCTGCTCTTTGCAGGGCCTGAATTTGATTTTTAGCATGCTCTTTGGGTGGCTAATAGCCAACACTAACTCCTGCCAGGGGAATCCAAGCTCACTCGGACACACAGGTATACATACGTTTTGAAGTACCTACTATTTGTCATTGAATATCCATGCTTTTTATAGAATAAAAGAATTTTGCAAAAGAAACTGTACTACAAGTTTATAAATAAAATTGGCTTTTGTTTGATTAAGCTGATGATAGGCATTTTAATTCAAACCAGGCCAATCTTTCACCAGGAAATTAGGGTTGAACTGGTGGGAATAGAGATGATGAAGAGGAGGAGTGAAGGGAGAGAGAGGAAAATGAGAGTGTCATCTGAGCAAGGGCAGCAGTGTGCAGTATAAGGTGGGTTCAGAAAGATGCTTTCTGACATTGCCTAGGTTGCGGACTCCCTGTTACAAGTTGTCATGTGTCCTGTTAGTAAGTAGCACTGTGACAGAGTTGATTTCTGGAGTGTTCACTCTCATCACTCTGAACAATTTTTAGCCTATATATTGACTTTTATTTAAAGTTTAGAATATATAGGTTAACATGAAAACATTTCCTCCTTCCATGTATAAACTTAAAAACTTCTTATTGGGATTTTGATGAGGATAGCATTCAACATATATTTTCATTTTTTGAGATAATATAAACTTCCTAAAGCTTCATTTTACGTTTTCATGGTATTATAATCAATAAATTCAAGAAAATAAATACCATTCAACCCTGAGGTCTCAATTTAGACTTTTCTTTCTACAGGAAATCTTTCTTATCTAAATTCCAATCTCAAAGTCCTCTACAAACCACTAATTACTTTATAGTGTTAACTAAGCTTGGAGTTTAGTGATCTCCTACCAGATTCTAGGCTGTTGGATTGAATGTGTCACAAGTTTAGTGCCTGGTTTATGCATGTCCATAGTAAATACTAAATACTTGTCTATTCTCTGCAGTCTGTGTTTAGAAACTATGATCACGACCATGATGGATACATCTCCCAAGAGGACTTTGAGAGCATAGCTGCCAATTTCCCCTTCCTGGATTCCTTCTGTGTGCTAGACAAAGATCAGTAAGTTTAATTTTGCTGTTTTTTTTTGTTGTTGTTGTTGTTGTTTTGTTTTGTTTTTTTAATAGATCTGGCTGAAAACAGAAAGTGATCTGGAGTGTGGGAGGCAGGCAAGGCTGCAGTCTGCATCCTGACAAGCTCTGCCCTACTGTTCTGATAGAGCAGTCTGGCTTTTCACTGGTTGTTTCTCTTGGTCTCCTTAAACATGACCAGTTGGGTGCTGTCATGGGAAAGATCACATCTTTGTCGAGCATAAGTGTCCATCTGCAAATGAACCAGCTCTCAGTTTCTTTCAATACTTCTACTGCTTAACTACCAACTCTGAAAGTCCCACCAAGTCAAACAGTGAGAAGCCTGATGGCAAAGGCCTGAAGTCCCAGCTTCAGGAAGGCTCAGGCAGGAAGATCACAAGTTTGAGGACTGTTGGGGCTACAGAGTAAGAATTCAAGATCAGCCTGAACAACTTAATCTGTGATACTATGTCTCAAAATAGCTATTAAAAGAGGGCTGAGGGTATAGCTAAGGGCGGAGGGCTGATATTCAGAATTTTCCCCACCCATCAGAGTCTGGTGTTCCTAATGTCTGGCCAACACTCCTCTTTCTAGTAATTCCTGGGGTAAGCTCCCTCTGTCTGTGGTTCTGCATACATCTCGGTTCTTGGAATTCTTAATGGATAAGAGAACACAAGGTCGACAGCCATGGGAGTTTGTTGAACCACTTGGTCTTTGAGTGCTTCATAACATATCTGCTGGAAGTGTAGTTCCTGGCTCTATCAGAAAATTTATATGATGCAAGATGGGATATGTGCTAAGCAGCAAACTCCTCCTTTCTTTGTCTGTTGATCCATGAAAGGATCTGAATCGTCTTGCTGTCTAGTGGTTGAGATTCAGTTGACCTTATAGTGCAGTAAGTGTAAGACTAAGTGATTCTACATCTGTCAGTTATCTATCTTTTTTTCTATCTATCTATCTATCTATCTATCTATCTATCTATCTATCTATCTATCTACCTATCTATCTGTCATCTACCTGCCTGCCTGTCTATCTACCTATCCACACATCTATCACCGATCTATCATCCATCTATCTGTCTTCATCATGGTCATCTCATCGTCTATTCTCTGTCTGTCTGTCTGTCTGTCTCTGTCTCTGTGTGTGTTTTTTCAATTAATTTATCTTTAATTAAACTTTCGTTTTATGTTTGTGATCGTTATACGTGTGTGTAGAAATTGCAGGATAATTTTTTAAGATGAATAAGATACTAGGTGATTTAATTTTATAAATTTTAAGTATGATTCAAGTTATTTTGCAGATGAGATGAAGAAAGGATCTTATGTCTGGGGTACAATTATGACACTGCTAATAACAGCAGGGGAACCTGTGGTAAAGCTAGTTGGAAAGGAATATACGAACTTTGGCATGGCTATGTCAATTTTTAGAGGGAAACAAGATGTAGAAGAAAAGATGCCTAGCAAGTTATTGAAGATGTAATACAAAATGTGTGAGAACAGTTGGGCTGGAGGTGTACATTATGTTTCCAGCCCAGCAGCATTAGCTGGTTGCTGGAGCGTGGTGCAACATTCCTTTCTGGTGGAAAATTTAGGGGGAGATGAGCTCAGAACTTGGGACATGAACTTGCAGGACTTCCCTTCCTACTCATGGAAGATGAAAATAATGAGTGGATTCTGCAGAAGAGACAGAGAAGGGGGAGCAGAAGAATAAAGAGGAAAGCAGAGAAGTGTGGAATTGCATGCTCTATAGAGGAGAGGATGTCAACAAATAAATATGTCCCCATGCGACACCCTGCTATGAGGTCAGTGATCTCAAAGAATGAGAGGAAGCCATTAAGAACTGTCCTCAGAGACAGTTTCAGCACAGTTGCAGTGTGAGGAACTTGACTCAGTGGTGTAAAATGGTGGAAGAAAATGCTATTGACTGATATGATGTTTTTGACAACTTTGGGAGTTGGTGAGAAAGAACAGTGCACACACACAGCATCCACTTACTTGGGAAGGTTTTAAATACTTTGTTTCCTTTGAGATTCATCCTCATTTTGGAAGTTCAAGAAAAGTGAATATTTCTCATTTGCTTTTGGTCATAAAGGTTCAGGAGGTGGGAACTACAGTGTGGCAACTACTCAGTGATGCAATATTCAAAGGTTCTTCCCTTCTTTGACTTTCCTAACAGGGATGGCCTAATTAGCAAAGACGAAATGATGGCTTATTTCCTGAGAGCTAAATCCCAGCTACACTGCAAAATGGGACCAGGATTTATCCATAATTTTCAGGAGATGAACTATCTCAAGCCGACCTTCTGCGAACACTGTGCGGGATTTGTAAGTTGGATTTCCATTTCTCATTTTTGCGGGACCTCGGAAAGGTAGGGAAATGATCTACTAAATGAAATTCACCTTTTTCTTAGATAAAAAAAAAAAGTGTGATCACTCCCTGAAATGAGAGACGCAATAAAAGCAAAACTGAGATCTGTGAGCTTAGCTGTGCTTTAGCTTAGCTTGTCCCAACCAAGGCAGGGCAGGTTGCTGAGCTGAGAGAGAGAGAGAGAGAGAGAGAGAGAGAGAGAGAGAGAGAGAGAGACTAACATCTGCCAGGGAAGGTGTCAGCCCAGAGAACCCCGGCATTCATCACCACTATTGTTGATGGTTGTCATAAAGAGGAACATTTATCTTAGCCAATTCCTTCTAGCCCTCATTTAACATGGTATTAGTCACTGCATCAATCATGGCATGGCTCGGTACTTCCCAACTCAAAGAGGATGGGGGAAAAATCCTTTTGGGATACGGCAGTCATGATAATAAATAACATTTACTTAGTGCTTGACAGTAACAAAGTTCCTGGACATGATGTAAGGAGTCCCCACAGCATGTCTTTGAGGCAGGCGTTTTTCTCTCCGTTTTGCCCATTAAGATGGGGAGGGGTAGAACGGCCATGTCAAGTCCTCCAGAATTGCAGTGTGAATCCTGCACTCAGCTTTCACCACTGGAGCATGTGGAGACTGTACGCCAGTGGTTCTCAACCTGTGGGTCATGACCCCTTAGGGGTCACCTAAGACCGCTGTAAAACACAGATATCTACATTATGAATCCTAACAGCAGGAACATTACAGTTGTGAAGTAGCAACAAAAACAATGTTATGCTTGGGGGAGGGTCACCCCAACATGAAGTTGCAGCATTAGAAACGGTGAGAACCACTGCTGTACCCCTGCCCTGACACTGGGCAGTGGGGCCAGCTTTCGGCCCCCTCCCCACATTCTTGAGCGCTAATTATCTTCCTTCTGGTACTCAAGTAAAACAAAAACGAAAAAAAAAAGAGTGAGGTGAGGGTGGCCCTGCACCTAGGTGTAACTGCCAGAGCTCAGCTGCTGGTTTTGTTCAGCAGCCGCATCCCGGTGCTGACTGCATCCCGGCTGCATGTCAGTTACACTGTTCCCATCCCATGCTTGAAAGACTGGCTCTGGGAGCTCAAGGGCCCACGTGTCTCTGGGAATGGGTAAATAAGAGGCAGCTTTCACGTTCGCGGCGGTTCCAGAGGCTGACAGCAGCCCCGAGACCACCCTAGCCAGCTTGCCTTACCAATCCCAGAGACAGTGAAGTTCCTTTTCTGTTTACGTCTCCACTGGCCTCTTAGCAGACTACTCTACTGTACATGGGCATTTCTATTTTCACGTGTCCCTTGTTTCTCTATTCTCATCCGTATTTGGGGAAATACATAAACCTGAAAATGCAAGTGAAATGAAGCCATGTACTCCACTGCCGTAGACACACACACACACACACACACACACACACACACACACACATTTGCCTTGAAAAATATATTTTCGAGCTTTCAATTTAACAGGTTAGGCTGAGAGGACCTGCCAAGCAACAACTGAAGGTCAGGACTATTCTTGACCTCTGGTGGTGTATGAGGGACTGGAGGCATTTATTCAGTCCACAGTGTTGTCTGCGTTGCCTCGTCCTTGCGTGGGATGGCAGTTTCATAGAAGCAGGAAGGTGGTTGTTCTTGAGGTGCCCCAGCTCCCCCCACTCATATGAACACAAGTGCCGATGCTATGCGCCAATGCTATGCGCCGATGCACCTGATACGAAGAACGATGCTCTGGACTGGGCTTCTGGAACCTTGGCCTTGAGCCTCACTTTCGCCCCCTCTTAACTCCATGTCATGGAACTAAGTCAGGAACTAAGGCTATCTTTATGTCTGTCTTCCTATTTGTAAAAAGACACTCAACACACTGCTTACCTGCCAAGCTGCTGGCATGTTACAAGTCTGAAAGTATCAAGGGAGTGAGAAAAAGAGGAAACAGCGTAAACTTTTTTGGAAGTATTCTCTTGCACTGTTAGAGGTTGCCTGAAAGTAACTCTTTTAATTTTTATAGTCCTTTTTATTTTTCAAAATATAGTTAATTGAATTAGTACTGTTTGACTTGGTCTTTGTTCATATAATACCTGAGGGTTCATGGATCTTCAAGGGATTTTTAAGTACAACTCTGAAGATATATCCTCGAAAGGAACTGTAAGAATGCCAGGAACCATTTTCCAGTGCCTGGGCCATCTGCTTTGGAAATAAATTCTATTTTTAAGGGTAAGGAAGGCAGAGCGTGTGTTTCAGGATCAGGATGCCAGAACGGAAAGCCTGTTGGTAATCCCCGTCTTTTATAGAAGAAGAAACTGAAGGCTGGCGAAGTTGAGTGAGTTAGTTCCCCAAGGTCACACAAGTCATTGGCAGCAGAGACATTCACCCCAGCCAGCTCTCCTAACTCTCAGTCCAGTGTTCATTATATTATAAAGAATTTCAAGTATTGTAGCAGCCCATATGCTCAGACCAAAGGAGCCTGGAAAGTGCTCCCGAGACTCACCTACGTGAGGCTGCCATCAGCGGTCACTGACTGGCACCCTGACCCTGTGCCTTTTCCTGGCAGTGTTTTCTCCTGGGTTCTAAGTGAGTTCAGTAAATCATGTCCTGAAAGCACTCTTCCTTAATGATATCTTTTTTCAGCAGTTCTTCAGTACGGCTAATAATGTACTGCAGCTCCATATTAGGGTGCTCTATCTTTATGTGTGGCAGGGACGAGTCTCATTCAATAGTCCAGGATGGCCTTCTGGACTATTGAGACCTTCTTCTTCTTCCTTCCTTCTGAATTCTGAGATTAGACACGTGCACCACCACACCAGGAAGGGATGCCTTTTCATCGCCTCCCCCTCTTCTATTGAAAATAGCTTTTTTCCTCACACAGTATACCCTGATTCCTGTTTTCCCTGCCTCTACTTCTCCCAGTTCCTCCCCACCTAGCCTCCCATCCACATCCATCCCCTTTCTGTGTCTCATTAGAAAACAAACAGACTTGTAAGGGATATTAACTGGTACTCCCACAAGCTTTGGGCCAGTGTTGCGCTAGCATCTCCAGCCAGCCGGTATTGTAGATGGAAGGGTTTGTAGCTGGGTTGGTGTTTGCACTTCTCCTTTGGTAGCATGCATCGTAGTACATAGGGGTAAAGGCTCTCTGCGGGCACCAGTGTGACTTCTCCATGTTCAAATTAGTTGCGTACGTATTGTCTTCAACAATAAGACTTTGCCATCAGCTTGTGGAGAGCAACCTATGGTCTTGGCAACAATCTGGCTCACTCAGGGATCCCCATGGGACCCCTTTGGGCAACAATTCAATTAGATATAACCCATTCCTGGTACTGGCAGCTTCATTTGGTGACAAGCGATGCCCACTTAGAGCTATGTCGCCCCCACTATTTTGTGATTTTTATTTAGATCAGTTTCATATATGTATTTATTTTAGGAGGGTTCTACTATGTTTCCCTATTGCCCTTCAGATGGCCCTTAATTTTAGCTGTCTCTCCCCATATGTATTCTCTCCCTTGTTCCCCACCACCAGCTCTTGACTCTTCCCTTCTAACTCCCCACCCCCAGTATATCCAAAATTATCTATTTTATCTATTAGGGAAATCTATCTGTCCTCCACGATCCCTTACTTTATACCTAACCTCTGTGGCTCTGTGGACTATAGCTTGGATATCATTGATGTAATGGCTCATATGCACATACAATTGAATACATAATATATGCATCCTTTTGGGTTTGGGATATCTTATTCAGGATGATTTTTTTATGTTCTATTCATTTACCTGTGAGGAGTTATTATTATTATTATTATTATTATTATTATTATTATTATTATTATAAACAAGACTACCCCTTCTTAAATCTCCTTCCAATCCTACCCAAGTGGCATTGTTCACCCACAAACAACCCAGAAATAGGGGTAAAAATGTCATTAAAGTTTTCCAGGTTGAGACTTGGCAGGTATCTATTTCATGGTCATCATCGTCACCTCTTATGTGACAGTAGCAGGCTAGGTGATTTTCAAGATTTGCAGGCCCTTGACATGATGCAAATAACCTGATCAACCACTTCCCCTTTCTGCCAGCATTTAGTCTTCAGTGGTCCTCTCCCCTGAGCTGACCTGCTAGTAGGGAGTAAAAATATCTTTCCTGTCCAGAGGTAAACTGTAGCCTTGCTGGGACCATTTGAATCTTAATGTGTTCTGAAAGACCTAAGAACTGTGAAGGATCAAAGGAATCTCTGGGGTCCCCTGGTGGGATTCCGATGTCTCCAGGAGAGGAAGAGGCAGCCACCCATCCCCAGGTCTTTATGTCACTGCGTTGGCAGCTATTTTCCTTTCAGAGCCAGGTGCCCATATGCAGGGGGCTTGTTCACCACAATGCACTGTGAACAGGGCTCCCGCTGGCCTCGGGAGGCCATTGGCCCAGCTCCTTTCAGCATTATTTATCAAGCAAACAACCAAGACTAACCCATCAGCGAGGGAGGGAGTTTTTTGAGTCTAAGCCCACTAAACTGATCTAAGCCTAACACTGAATCTGCTGGTGTCCCTGCTGCCCGTGAACATGCGAAAGCAGAGGAAGGGCAGGGCGAGGACACTCTCCTCACAATGTCAAGAACCAGTCTGCCAGAAGGCCAAAGCCTGCAATGTTACTAGAGTGTTTAAGGTCAGAACCTGGGACTCATCAGCCCTAGGCTCAGTCACCTGACCTCAAGTTGCCTATTAGACAAACTATAGGAAATTCAGTGTGGCCACATTTGGGAAAAGGAACAAATAAAGATGGATAGCGAGATTCTGTCTAGTCTGTCTTCTGAGTTCTGACAATTCAGGTTTATGCTTAAATAGAGCAAGAATGATATATGACCAAGACATCCTTATTAAAGTGTGGTTTGGCCTAATTTTGACCCATCATTGTATTAGCTCCAGTCTTTCCTGCAAGGTGGCCCGAGAGGCTGTCAGAATTGTGGGAATTCTCACTGAGAGAGACAAACCCCTCCTTTTGCTGGCCTTGGACATCAGCCTCTTTGTCTCTAGCCATGAGATTTCTGGAAGCTCCAATTCCCTGGGGACCATTGCTTCATTCAATAGCTTGAGGGATAAAGGAAAGGGAACATGGAACTCTTTAGAATGTCTTCATTTCTGCCAAGATGTTACACCACAACTAAGGCTGTGCCCAGAGCAGCTTGCAAAAACACTCTGTTGAACCTGAGATATTTGTCACGTCAAAAAATAACGTTACAGTTCCAATTAAAGATCCTAGATATCGCTATTTTAGATTTTAAAACCAGGCAATACATCATTCCACAAAACAGAGTAAGTTTTCCAATGAGCTTGGCAGCAGGGGTTGATTGTATAGACAGAGAAGCTGAAGCAATAGCAGCTTGGTCTTTCCCTGTGCATGGAAGCAGAACAATGTGGTAAAGAACAATAAAAAATAGCCAGGCATGAAGGCACATGCTTGTAACCTCAATACATGAGAAGTTGAGGCAGGAGGATTGGGAATTCAAGACCATCCTGGGCTACATAATAAGATCCTGTCTAAACAGAAAAAGAAAAGAAAAACGACAAACAAACTGATGACATGAGTTCCCTTCACCTTCCCTGTTTATGAATTGAGGTATAGGTAACAAATTGAAACTGGGAAGAATTTAGCTGCCGTTTCTCCTGATTCCTGGGAAGGTCAGACAAAAAGCTTAGTTTCAGCATTGTGGCATGGAACTTTAGTGTGGGTAATTCTTTTTTTTTTTTTATTCTTTTGTTTTTTTTAAATTAAATTTTTATTTTTTATATTATTTACAGTTTATTCACTTTGTATCCCAGCTGTAGCCCCCTCCCTCCCTTCCAACCCTATCCTCCCTCCCTCATTTTTCATGCCCCTCTCCAAGTCCACTCATAGGGCAGGTCCTCCTCCCCTTCCATGTGACCCTAGTATATCAGGTCTCATCAGGACTGGCTGCATTGTCTTCCTCTGTGGCCTAGCAAGGCTTCTCCCCCCTCAGAGGGGTGATCAAAGAGCCTGCATTCTGATTTTTAGTTCAGTGTTTTGGGGTCCTGTGCAGCAGCTAAGTCCATCACAAAACAGCCCCCTGTAACTTTTACTTAGCAATCACTTCCTACTTACTAACTTTGTGGACGTAACCATGTCTTTGGCTGACGGAGTCGGAGCCTTTCTGACATCTGTCACAGCCCTGCTGCAGACACAGTGCATAAGATCATTTGCCCCTTTTTCACCTGGTAAAATCCATATTAGTAAGTGCGTGCTTAGATTGCCTTCTTTCCTGCAAAAGTGGCCCAAGCAGCCCGTATCATTAAAAAGAAAGACAGGGAGACTCACTGGTCAGTTTTCCTATACATTTGGCTTGAGAGTATGTCACTGAAGTCTAACCAACATACCAATTTACCACCTCTAATTTCCCATCCTAACTACCATTTGGCTCCAAGAATGAAAAGGGAAGTTATGGCCACAGCTGGAAGAGGCTGGGAGAAGGCTCCTCTATGACAGGAAGGGTGTCCAGAGCAGCTACATCCTGTTTGTGAGCTGCCAGTCATCAAACTTCCCAGGACTTCCTTCTCTAGGGTCTTTTTTTTCCTTTTAGGTGTCTCTTCCCACCACTGACATTCCCTTATCTTCTGTTTCAGCTCTGGGGCATAATCAAACAAGGCTACAAATGCAAAGGTAAATAAATACCTGTTATGTAGCGCACCTTTTGGGTAAGGATAAGATCTGTTTGATTAAACCGTAAATACCTTGGCCTTGTTATGAACTCGGGTCTCTTGGGACAATGGAAGCTGTAGAGTTAATGTGTGTCAGAAAAAAGGCCCTGGTTCATCCCTGAAATTCAGGAGGGCATGGGGAAGGCTGGCAGCGCCTTTGCCTCCCTGGAAGCTGGGTTGAACACAGGCTTCACACTCATCTGCGGCACCTTTGGGGTCTTTTCAGACTGCGGAGCCAACTGTCACAAACAATGCAAAGACCTCTTGGTTCTAGCCTGCAGGAGACTGGCCCGGGCACCCTCCTTGGGCAGCAATCCTGGGTCACTGCCTGGAAGCCCAGCTTTGCCCCCAGGTAACGCTCTCTGTGTTCTTCACAAATGTCACAGTGTGTCTCTGAGCATCTCTCCATACCTGTCCTTCATCTGTGTTCTGTACCTACTTAGAGTCTGAATCATAAAAACAGCAAGGGTACTGGCTACCTTAGAGTACTCAGGATGCTAAATCCTTAATTCTTTTGCTTTTTAGTCTAATTCAGACTAGCTCACCTGCTGCTAGTCATTCTAACCCTAGTCTGTTCCTCTGGGACCTTGAAAATCAGATTCCCGGTGTCTATACCAACAGTGATGGTTTGTCCCTGAACAGAATGACCTCAGATAATAATCACTCTCCTTTCCCTTTTAGTGCAAGATGAGGTGTTTGAGTTTCCCGGGGTCACTGCTGGACACCGGGACCTGGACAGCAGAGCCATCACACTGGTTACAGGCTCTTCCCGTAAGATTTCTGTGAGGCTGCAGCGAGCCACCACTAGTCAAGCCACCCAGACAGAACCTGTGTGGTCAGAGGGTGGCTGGGGAGACTCGGGATCCCACACCTTCCCCAAAATGAAGTCAAAGTTCCATGACAAAGCAGCAAAGGACAAAGGCTTTGCCAAGTGGGAAAATGAAAAGCCCACGGTACAAGCTGGTGTGGATGTTGTAGACCGAGGCACTGCATTTGAACCTGACCAGGATGACGGGCAAGATGAAGCCAGACAGGATGGTGAGGTCAGTGCTGAGAAACCACAACTACCATCAGCAGGAGGCAGCTGAGGCTGCTGATATGGGTGTTGTTGCTCTGGAAAAAATAGCCTCATGACCTCAAAAACACTGTAACTAGAAACCAAGATGTATTCCTTTTAGAGTTGCTGCTGGCTAGTTAGATGAGCCCAGAAAGATGACTGCTTGTCCCCTCTGACCTGTTTCACCATGCATAAAACCAAAATACAATTCTGAAATGCAACAAGGTCATGAGTGTACCACAGTGATCCATCAGGGATCTTTAACTATTACATATATTCAAATACCAGTGCACTGCAGGTTTGCTTCAGTTTCCAAGCCAGAGCTCAGACTCAGGGAGGGCTTGTAAACCGAGAGCTAGATTCTCCCCTGTACTAAAACAGAGACTCTCGATAGTATCAGAAAAAAAAGTAAGAATGCAAATTTTTCATGCAAATTTTCTTAGTGCCCTTATACATGTTATGGCATGAATTTCTGAGATGGAAACATTTGAACAAGGAGAATTTTGAGAGGGACTAACGTTTTGTGCATCACCCTATGGAAGTGCTTATTGTTTATTGTATAGAAATTTTATGTGAGACTAATATTTTCATGAGCTCAGTGGACAGTCTGGTTTTTTACATGATTTTATTTGTTTGTATGTATCTGAGTAGGCTCATGTATGTGTGTATGAATATGTACACCTGTGCAAACGCGCCTGCATGCATGTCCTGAGGTCAGAAATGGGTGTTGGATGGCCTCATCTAGCATTCTTTCTGAGTCAGCAGTCTCTCTCTGTCTGGGCTGACATTTTCCTCAGCTGGGGTGGAAGCTAGTTAGCTCCAGCAATCTGCTCCACTTGTCTTTCCCACCATCATCTCAGAGCTGCAGTTCCAGAGATGTGCAGGACAGCTAGCTATTTACACGGGTGCCAAAATCTAAACTCTGTTTTGCACGATTGTGCAACAAGCACTTTGAACAAGCACTTCTCTCTGGTCCCTGCTATTTTTCTTTTTCTTGCTTTTTTTTTTTTTTTTTAATTTTTTATTTCAAGACAGAGTCACATGCTGTTACCCTGGGCTAGCATCCAACTCCTGGGTGCAAGGGATCCTTCTCTGACTCCCAGGTAGTGGAGGCTACAGGCTCAGGTCACAGCTGGCTATCTCTGTGATCTTTTAATTCCCTCCTAAATATGGAGGCTATGAGGTGCTGATCATGTGAGGTCTTCCCTCATATCAGCTGGAAACCAACATTCTAGGAACACCCTGCTTCGGTTAAATGAGACCCAACTCTGCAATAGGTTCTGGTTTTTATTGCAGGATGGCTGAGATCAAGCCAGGGAGACAGAAGGCAATCATGTCGGCTTTGGGGAGGAGAGAGCAGTGAAGCTCTGAAAAGCATTGCCAGCTCCGGAAGCCATCTGCAAGAGATCTGGTTATGCTCACGGCCTCACATCAAGGGACCTGGACGACTTGACTATGGGACAGAAGCTCTAGATTCTGAACTATTTATTTCCTGCACTCTGCCCCCACTGAGGTGCCACAAAAACTGTTATGTGGTCAGCTGTTCCTCACATCTCTCTAGAGCCGATTATACACAGGGGAATGAAAGCTTTGGTGCACACGCATGATACCCGTTCTCCAAACTCCAAACTTAGCTTTTTTATAAAATGTGTGTGTTTGTGTGTGTGTAGGGGTGTCTCATAAGAAGTTGAGTCTGAGCTCCTTTTTTGTGCCTTTTAGATGGGACCAGGACTTGAAGTTTTACTGAGGAACAAAGACATTTTTCAGGTTCTGGAAGGCGGTGTTCCCTCTGCTGACGATTACCCGTGAGGAGTGTTTATAGTGTCCTACCACACAGGGGCTGTGGTGTGTAATGCCATACATGTGTATCACCTAGGTCTTACTAGTCCTGTATCACTAAGGGGAATCATATTCCCCAAAGCTTCCCTGATATTTGTACTAGTCATGGTGAAAAAAATTATACACCTAATTGGCTTCCCCGGTCTTTCTGAAGATTCCCAAAATAGAATGTTAATTAAGAAATCAAATCAAGTTCCAATGGATAAAATTTAGAAGGAAAAAAAAAAAACCCACTGAATTATTAGGTGAAAAGAAACACAACCAGTTTGGAAAGCTGAAAGTAAGTTTAAGACTTCTGTGGTGGTTAACTTCTGGATGCAAAAAGGGTAACTTAATTTCTACCTAATAAATTCTCATCCACAGGAAGAAAAATCATCATAGATCTCAACTATGGATTGATAGTACACTCACACCTTTATAATATTAATAATTTAAATGTCTTCCTTTGGGTGTGCATCTTACGAAATAGATTCATGATGTTCAGAAACAGAGACAGAGGCAGGCTGGTGTTGCGTGCCTGTAATCCCTGCACTCAGGTCATGAGGTAGGAGGGCCTCAAATCTTAGGTTAGCCTAAGTAACTTAGTAAAATTCTGTCTTGAAAAAAGAAAAAAAAAACCCAAATGTAATAATAAAAATAAAAGAAAAATTGAGGTGGTTGAATCTGTCATTGAGGGGACCAGTCAAAAAAATATTCCACAGAGGTAGCCAGGTCCACAGTTGATTGCTGACATCTATGCTTCCCATTTGAAGCCGATTGTGGTTTTATTTGGGAAAGTTGCTTCTATACAGATCAACTGATAATTCTGCTCTGGTCCTTAGAAACTGAGAGCATGGGGACATAAAGGCTAAGTGGTTCCAGTGTCTTAAAACTTGGGTAGAGCTGACATAATGTGCTCTGAAGGATCTGGGATGGGAAATGATTTGGATTGGGAACACTGAAGAAATGACGTTATTAACTGAAGGAGCCGTGAGTAAGCTAGGTGAGAACTCACCTAACAGGGTCAAGCATCTCAGAGGGCAGTGCTGTTAGATCTATGTATATACACTATCTGTTACTGTTCATAAATACAGCGGAATATATGTTAACAACTTAAAAGCAGAAAGTGGTAACTTAAATACAGGAAAGCCTTCTGAAAAAAAAGTCAGAAAGAAACCTGTAAAGAAATGTTGGACTTTTTATATTTGTTTTTAAAGGAGTTATTTCACTTGCCATTTGGTTTGGATATTTATGAGTTTTCTTATATGGAAGGAATTTGGTATTTGCAGTCTTCCTAAGATAAGGAAACAAAATGTACCTTCAATGAAAAATAAACCAAACAAAAAGAAATGCAGTGTGTATTGTATGTGTGTATATACCATGCTTTACCTGTGTATCGCATGCATATACAAACACAACCATTATTAGCCCACTGAAGGGAATTCTAGTCCATTATGAAGCTGCTTTACAGTTTTGGTTATACCACTGACTTAAAACCAATGGTGACTTTACTGATGACTTAAATTCATCCATTTTTCCAGAGTCAATAAAATAGCCAAGTCGTGACAAAGCGAAACAGAATGATTTTGCTTCCTCCAGTCCCGTTTTGTAGTAGATTGTCACCCTGATTTTCTTTCGTAAAGAAAAGCCTTACTTTGCATGTGGATGTTTTGCCTGCTTGTCCCCAAGTGCACCACATGCATGCAGTGCCCCTGAAGGCCACAAGAGGGTGTTGGATCCCCTGGAATGGGAGTTACAGTTGTTAGCTGTCATGTAGGTACTGGGAATTGAACCCAGTTCCTCTGGGAGAACAGGCAGCCCTCTTAACAACCCTGAGTCATCTCTTAGCCTCACTGTTATCTTCTCTTGGGGGGAGGGGGACATTCAGTGTGTATCTAGGGAAACAGGGTCTCCCTGTGCAGTGAAGGATGGTCAGTAAATTTCTAGGTGGCTCAGGCTGGCTCCACACGGGAGAGTACTGAACTGTACCCTGCCACTGTCACCTTTGAAGGGAAGAGCAAAGCTAAATTCTTTGCAGCCAATTAGATAGGGCAGTGCATATTAGCTACTTCCATTGATTCTTCACTGAGATACTTAAACCAAAGCAGCTGCAACTGGCATTTGAAGCCTTTTGTTGAAGGTCTGCCTTCTCAACAATGTCCCCAGTTCCCACAGTAACTTCCTTTACATGATCTTAGAGCTTTGCTTTTGGAAAATGATGAAGGCAGAATCCAGAGGATAGGCACACCAAACTGGTAACGGGTGATGGAAGCTCATATAATCCTCAGAGAATCACAGTATAATTGTCAAAACTAATGACAGTAAGATTCTGGACTGACAAGATAAAAACTCAACCAACTGTTGAGCATACATACCTTTGGAATACAGCTTCCACCAGACTTATGCCCCATCTCTGCTGTCTGAAATCATGGGATACAGGCCACATCAGATACATCTAGAGGCGCCTCTGTTTCTTCATGCAAAAAAATACATTTCATTGCCTGCTGGGGGCGGCAGTGAATTGAACCTTTAATCCAAGCTCTCAGGAGGCAGAGGCAGAGGCATCTCCGAATTCGAGGCCAGCCTGGTCCAGAGTGTGTTCCCAGGACTGTCAGGGATACACAGAGAAAATGTCTTGAAAAACAAACAAGATATGTCATTGCTTTCAACTATTTCAGCGAACCATTATTCAATTAAAAATCTGTGTCTAAAGTTACTTTAAAAAGAAATACAAATGAAAATGCCTAAAGGAGCTTTTTATTCTGGGCACTGTCATATGGAGTTTATCTGCTAACACTGTCTAGTCTTCCCATTTGAAATTAGGTGGTCAAGACAAGGAACTGCCTAGGTAAAATGTAAATGAATTTAAAGAAAAATCTATATAGTGTGCACATGTAAACAGTCTATAGCATAAATATGGTTAAACGGCTACAATATAGTTTCTCACAGTGAGATGGGAGAGAAACAGAAACTAGCTTTAAGAGTCAATGTGTCCCCTGCACTGACGGCTGGGCTGAGTTTTACAATTTCAGAAGGCGGGTAAGCACAGGAAGTGACTTCATTTGCAACCCCACTTCTTGTTGCACCAGACCGAGCTGGGTAAACATGGGAGCACATGGGGACCTTACATGAGAATACTTCCATGTCCTCAAGAGTCTCAGTGGCAGTCACACTACAATTTGTGCCCACTGAGAATGTGGAGGAGCACTGGGGAGGGGGAAGGGGGATAGCACTTGAACATTTCCATAAGCAACTGTGCCGAACACTTCAGAAATAAAACATGAAATTGGCAGGAAGAAAAAAGGGGGGGGGGATGGTGCAGTTCTAATCAAGTACCATACCCAGATGCAATGTTAGGGACCATGGTTACACTTTGGGTCAAACATTACATAAATCAGTCTTTCTATGGTAACTAGGGAGATTTATACGTTATAAATATGTTACACCATGAAAGAATGAATTCTAATTCACTTTAATATGATAATGACTCCGTGGTTACGTGGGAGAATAGTTTTAGGAGACACCTGTAGACTACTTAGGGAAGAAGTATCAACATCAGCAAGTCATTTTCCCGTACTTAAGGCTCCCGCATAGCTGGGTATGCCTGGCTGCAATGTGCTTTTAAATGGTCTTGGGTTTTTTGTTTTTTTTTTTAATTTTGTTTCCATTTCACAGTACGATAAAACAATATGACAAGATTTTAAAAATGTTGACTCCAGATAAAGCATTTAAGAACTTTTCTGGACATTTCTATTTCTAAACAGTTTCAGGGAAAAGACACGTTTATCTTTACTATAAATCAGTTTTAAAGTAGCAATGAGCATAAAGCAAAGAGAGAGAGAGAGAGAGAGAGAGAGAGAGCGCGCTTCGGTCTTTAGCCCAGGGAAGGAGATGGCTCCAAATCAGACATTGATCAGAAGGGTCTGCAGGAGGGTGTGGGAAGAAGTTGCTGTGGTAGACAGTCAGTGGTTGTATTATCTAACAAACCAACAAACAGAGCAGACACTTATACTTTGGATAAAATTTCAAAACTGAAACAGCATGAGCACCCAGGGCATACTAGAAATCATGCTGCTGGCTGAGGAAATGAACAACATCTGCCATCTCACAAGAAAACAAAATGGCAACAGAACATAGAAAAATGGTTCTTCAAATTTCTCAAAGAATCTAAGCAGCATTAATGGGGTTCCTGATCCATACAAACCATGTCAGTAATAAACATTTATTGCTGTTTTGATGTACTAAGTTTTAGACAATGAACACACTGTCCTACAGGACAAGTATACCACAACCTTTTGAAGTACCCTGTTCACCAGAGAAGTATGCATCTCTGGCAGATGAAAATCATTTGTTTGATGTCAGTTCTTTCCAGATTAGCACCTGTACCCTAATCTACAGTAAATAGAAGTCAAACACAGAAATCTGTAATATGAGAGATTTATTTTCACTTTACTCAGCTTCTGATATAACCAGCCAATAAGTACACAATAAGGCGCTAGACCCAGACCATCCGATGCAGTAGCTAACAGTGCTGGTGCCAGGGACTGAACTCACAGCCATTCGCACGCAAGGCAAGCACTCTGCCAGTGAACCATGTTTCAGCTTTGTATTTCAGATGGTGATAAAACAAAACAGAAACAGAAGTCCTCTACATTCTAGAACTACTTAAGGGATTTTACAACATGAACCAGTAAGGAGTCTTCCAGCCTGTAACTTACTCTTTTCCTTGTTTTTGAAATGCTTATTACAAAGCTGCTTAAGTTCAGCAACTATTAAGTGGTGGTGATTGTGTAGAACCCCAAAGCATTCCAGACCAAATGGAGCAGAACGCACAATGCTCCTGACCACCAACACAAGCAGAGACAAGGAAGAGTGACACTGGGAGGCTTGACTAGCTGCAGAGACACTTGCCTTTCACTGATAGGATCTGAGTAGCTGCAAACTGTGATTGGCTAAGACCTGTGGAATTATAAGGATGTACTTTGTTTAGTTAAAATTTATTCGTGTCAGGCACTTGCCTTTCACTGATAGGATCTGAGTAGCTGCAAACTGTGATTGGCTAAGACCTGTGGAATTATAAGGATGTACTTTGTTTAGTTAAAATTTATTCGTGTCAGGCAAGGGTACAGTGTACTGAGAACAAAGGCTGCTCTGGGCTATCACCCATGTACAGTGACAGGTTTAGGTTAAGCTTAATATCCTTAATAGTAATAACTATATTTTCTAAACCTTGTCACTTACATATCATTCTTCTTGGTTTTCCTCCTACCCTGATTCTCTTCCACCTGTCCCATAAAACATGATTCCTCAAAATTATAAATGATTCACTACCTTTCTCCCCTTATTTAGGGAATTCAGTAGTGAATCATAATTATCATTAAGTATCCCAATGGAAAAATCTTTGGATCCTTGTTCCAGCCAATCCCAAATCTTTCCAAGCATTTCTTTGAGTTTTCAGATGAAATACAGCCCCAGAATATTACACTTTTATTACAATAAGTAATTTTGAGACAGAAGAGGGAAGCCACCCTGTGGGTGGCCACTCAGCAGGTGTTAAGCACATCATTAAGGTACCCTTACAAAGGTGTTGTGATCACTGTCACTAATGGTATAATTACTAATGTAAGCATTCCTTCTAGTAATCATCTTTTGGTGTGTAAATAAGTAGACACTGGGGGAGTAGGGAAATTAGATCCCCTTGTCGGCAGCTGTTGGATTCTTCTTTGCTGTCCTGGATGCCTTGACCAAAATAACTGTCAGTTAAACAAGCCAGCCCACTGGGGCTCACTGTTTTGAATACTGCAGATTCCTTGAGGAAATACAGGGCAATTACTTGCAATTGCTTGCTTTGGCTTCTGAAATGCAACCACAGCCATGCCCGTTTCTAGTAGTCTGTACCAGGCCATTTCCTAGCACACACATCTTGGAGAACTCTAGATGGCCCTACAGCCATCTTCACCCAGGCTAGAGGGGATCATTTCCTGATGGCCTAGGTGCAAATACCCTTTTCCTGGCCTTGTGAGAAAAGGCACTTACTGATCTAGGCAGACACACACCTGTGCTCCTTCTCCCAGTGCAGCAGGGCCACTCAACAAAAGGCTTCCCACATAACCTTTGTTTTTGGCGGAACCATGTGAGCTGCCATCAAGAAAGAAGTTCGCTTCTAGCCACCGAAGCAGCTTAACCAAGGAGTTAGAGGCAAGGCTGAGCCACCAGTAGACTGAGCCTTTGTCAGGCGGCCGATAGCGGCAGAGGCAGCAATGAGGATGGCAAAAGTAGAGTGACTGGTTGAGAATGAAGGACAGAAGGTTGTGAGGAGCCAGAGAAAAAGCAGGCCCTGCTTACTAGAAAAGTTGTAGCGAGCTGTTCAAGGGCCAAGGGCTTCAGACACCCCAGGCCTGGGAGCTGCTCTCACAGGGTGAGAGATCCTGGTAACAAGCCTCCACCCACACTGGGCAATGCCAGCTGTTGCCAAGGGCTACACAAACAATGTAACACTAGAGACATCTGCAGCGTCAGTTTCCACCTGCCTGGGGCAGGTGTTCACTGCAGTCTCCATCATTAAATGGGAGGAACACAGACACAGGCAGTCGGGCCAAACAAATTATCTTTCCTCACTTAAAACCTTTGCGTTTTGCTTCTGACTACTGCTCAAATCTGCACTGTCTGCATTTGTTACACAAGTGCATCCAACTGCACTGCATCTCACTTCAGCCTCTGCCTCCCACTGCACCATTAAACCTGTTCTCCACTCTAGCCCATGAATTAGATGAATTATACAGGTTCCAAATTGGGGCATCCCAGGTTTTACTGATGTGTCACTGAACGACAAAATTTCTAATTATAACCATGCAAGTGAGAAACAGAATAAGGAAATCAGGGAGAAATCTTACAGAGCGTGGCTGTATGTGGTGATGAGCACAACGTGGATGTATTTTTCTACGTATGTAAGCCCAATGATTTTTGGTGGTGCATACCAGTAACCTCACCACTTGAGTTAGATGGAAGAAGGTCAGTACAAGGTCACCCTGGGTTAAACAGTAAGTTCCAGACTAGCCCTAGCTGCAGACCTTATATCAAAACAACAACAACAAAAAAAACCAAAACACAACCAAATACCATAGGTGAAGGTGGTGGGCGATTACGTCCGCTTAAAATTTATTGTTACAAGAACATGAGCCAAGTCCAGAAAGAATCCATAATATAGGAAAAAGAGGAAATGCTTAAGGAGATATGATTTAGTCAATAGAAATCAGTTCCGTACATGTAGAAATGGTCTCAGTTCTTTCCCTCAGGCAGACTTAGTCTATGTCTGGTACAGCTGGACATCCGCCAGGTTAGCATGAAAGGAACAGGTCCAGTGGCACGACCTAAGAGTTCTCACCACTGACTCCTGGTTTCAGCTCCTGACCCTGGGTGGAACAATGCCTTGGAGGTCTGCCTAGTCTGTTCCTAGAGATGCCCTAGTAGTTCATGTAAAAACAAAACAAAAAAACCAAAAAACCTCCTAACAGCTTGATTCTCAAAGACATCCCCATTCGCCTTACTCCAGTAAATCACTACTGAGCACAAGTTTAAAAGTGTCTACGAGATCAGGTCTAGTGTAGTTATTGGCACTTGCCTGTAGACCAATATATTTGGAAGGCTGAGGTGAACCCAAGAGTTTAAGGCCAGCTTGAACAACATATTGAAATTCCAACCCCAAAGAAAACAAGCAAAACCAGAATATACCATCGATCAAAGAAACACTCTACGCAAACACAAGGAAACTAAAATGGTAAAGCTGGGCTATCTTATCTAGAGAATTTACGGTAAAGGGGAGAAACTAAATTATTTTATGGCTTCTCAATGTGGAGAAAGATGTCTAGTTTAAGCCAGAAACAAGGATGTAAAATTTAGGGCCATTGTGGAGAAATCTACCATTTATCCCCACACATGATCATATTGAGAAAGCAACCCAGTAAGAATAAATCAAAATTCTACTTATCAAGAGTTAAGTCTAGCAGGAATACCACAGAGCCCTGGGCTATGAACGCAATTAAAGCAAATGTCTACCTAAGATATTAAGACATGTGGCTGTGACAACTCTTATTTCTAACAGGAATCACCTGCACACAGTAAATCTATGTATTCACTACTGCTTAAGAGAAAGTTTATACTCTAATTCATTTTAACAAAACATTTTGAACATCTTGCAATCAGAAAAACTAGCTGAAATTTGCTAAAATTCATAAAAGGGCCATGGTGGTCTTTCAAAGATAGTTTTAATTGTCAGAAATTCTTACTCCAATAGTACTTTTAATGATAAGACATACTTTGGTTTTTATCCCATTTAGAGCCTGTGAGATGGCTCAGAGTAAAGGTACTTGCTCCCCAGGCCTGACTACTTCCTAAGTTTGATCCTCCAACTCCCTCTGTGAAGGGAAATAACTAACTCCTAAAGGCTGTCCTCTGACCTTAACATGTGTGCTCCCTCTCATAATACATACATACATATATCATAATAAACTTTAAAGAAGTTTCATTTAGTACAAGATACATTTTTTTTTCTTCTAATAAGTATCTTTGTACTTTTCAATTCACTTTCTTTTAAGAAAACCACGTCTCCTGTTTTTAGGAAGAGAGAAAAACAAAACCTCTGAAAGATTAGGGAGGAGCATTAATGTATCCTGACTAACATGTGTAGCAACAGCTACACCCAGTGGACAGACTCAGAGTGAAGCTTCCTAGCCAGGTTGTTATAATAAGGTAAATTCAGATGGCTCCTCTGCTCCCACACCCGCATCCCCAATTTGTTTTAGCTTCCAGAAAGGCTACCTTTTACTTAAGGAAATACTCTTCAGGAACAGAAGCCTTAGTCCACAAGCTTGACACAAATATTCAGAACAATTTAGTGTGAAAAATAGCTAAAAGAAAACTCTCAAAGCAAGAAGAGAATGTACAGATACTTTATTGCTCACCTCTCACACAATATACACCTCCTGCCATTTTCTTTCACAGCTTGACAGTGTTTACATGTACAAAAAACCCGGCAGCAAGCATCGTGTGATGTCAGTAAAGAAAAAAAACTTGGAGAGTGACCAAGCCAGGCTTCTGTCTTCTGCAGCAATAATGAAGGGCCTCCGGCACTGAGCAGGACTCAATCTGACTTCGTAGTGCACTTCCATCACAAAGAAGGTCTCTTGCCTAAAGCAAACTAACTTGTATTTGCTGAGCCAGTGGCATTAACTCGTGCATAAAACAGAATCTCTGTTTGCCATTTCTTCTAGCAAATTTCAAGTAAAAACAAGGTTGAAGGAGGAACTTTGTCTCGGATGGATGCAGGTCTGTTTGAGCTGCTATACTTAACTAAGTGCCTACAGGTACTATAGCTTCACAACTTAGTTTGCTTTCGTCATCTTTATGGATTTTGGCCATGTTCATGGTTTTTGGAGGAGCATATGGTACAGTATTCCACCAAAAGAATAAGGCTACTGAATGTGCTATCTGCAAAAGAGCTCATGTAATAGGAACCAACCCACAGGTCTATCACAAAGAAATGTGACAAACACTCTCTGAATAAAATGCCAATCAGGGGTAGAGCTGTGCTCAGAGAACAGACAGCAGAAAAGTTATGAAAAACACACATGGGTTGTTAATATGAGGAAGGTTTCCCAGCAGTAAATATAAAAAAAGTCTACGCAAATCCTCATATTCAAAACTTGCATATTGAAAACGTGAAAACTATTTTATTCAAGTAATTTCTTAAAAAAAGCATGTATGTTCTAACTGGATTAATCTACCGGTCAATTAAAGCAATTTAAATTGCCTTTAAAATTTGTTTTTCATAGAAAGAAGATATATGTTTCTTAAATAAACAGTGTTATGTAAAACTGTTTAATAATAAAAAGAGAGAAAATTGAATGAAGACCGGCAAATGGTTACCCCAAGCAGGAGCATGCCTGCCACCTGTGGTCTAACATTCATTTGAAATAGATGTTGGATTCAGGATTCTGAAGCTAAGTTTCTATTACTTGAGCTCTAGTAAAATATAAGTTTCTGTAGCCTCAACTAGTATAGTGTCTTCCTTGTCCAAATCCAGAATGACTATATTGATAGCCTCCATGTTGGAAGTGCTGTTCAAACTGACCCCCTTGGTGATAAGTCTGGCTTCCTCTTCCACCCCAGCCTCCTCCCTGGCCTCCACGTCCACCCCGACCTCCTCGACCACCTCTTCCCCCACGACCACTACCTCGATCGCCATGGTGCCCACCATCTTGGTATCTATTGTCCTGCTGGTATCCACCTCCCTGGTATCCACTTCCTGTATATGAAGATGTTTGGAAACCACCATAGCCACCACTTTGATAGCCACTGCTGTGGCCACCATGATAGCCACCAGGCTGGAAACCTGAATCTCGATAACCACCATCCTGGTAGCTACCTGCACTTCCACTCCCTCCATCTGTCCAGCCTCCTTGATGTTTATTTCCTCTTCCTCCCCCTCGGCCGCCATGGTCATAGCCACCACGTCCACCTCTCCCTCCTTGTTCATGACCTCCTCGTCCTCCATATGAGGAATGTTCATAACCACCTCTCCCTCCTCCTCGGCCTCCTGCTTGCTGCTGGGGGCCTTCTTGTCTTTTCTGCCATGGTGGCATCTCTGGGGGTGGAGGTTCAATTTCATTGGGTCTACCACCTCTGTCTGGCACTCTGCCCATCAACACCTATGAGATGAGAAAAATAATTTAAACTTCTCATTTGACAGACAGACAAATGCATGTGAAAGAAAATCAAAAGAGCTCTAGTCACCTTATTGATGGCACAGGCGGTCTTTTCTCTTATGGACCCACTGCTTGTCCTTAAAATCTTTGACAAGTCTTGTCTGGCGGCCAAAAGATGAGCAACGGAAATACTACCTTTAGGAGACAAGACTGAACGCTTTGGCTGGTAAACCTTAGCTAATTTTTCTGTCTGACTCTGTTGAAACAAAAGTGTTCAAAGACAAATATTAAAACTCAGAATGGCATAGGAAACACTACAATTAAAAAACATTAATCTGCTGAGGAGGTTACTGGATTCCAAATGGTAGGAAAAAGCTTTCAACCCTGTACCGTTTCCTGTCCTTAAGAATTATCTTGTACAAATACAGCTGCTGGAGTTGTTGACACACCATAGAATGAAGGCGGGGCTAGGCTCATTTGGAAGCTTTCTTGTCAGTCAGGTGCTTAGGGTCTGTGTCTACAATTATTTCAGCCTACCTTAGCTCTATCAGACCAGCCAAAGGACTGGACAGTGACATCCAAACGTTTGATTAGCAGCTTCCTCCGAACTTCGTATTCATTGGCTATGGCTTGGTTAATGGCTTCTATCTTTTCCTGAAGCAAAATGTAAGAAGCCAGTTAGGATTTACACATGTGCTTCATCATCCCCTGTCCCTACAGCAGAAGCTGCTGCTCGCACAAGCAGCTCCCCAGCCTTCACCACACACGGTCCTTTCCCTCCCCACTGGCTAATTTGAATGGTTGGTGAAGTGACAGGACAGAAAAGTTAGTTTCAATAATAGATGTAAAGTACAAATTCTTGTTTAGCTTTCCCATAATTCACTGTGTAACGTTAGTTCAGTTCAGTCAGGTTTGGATCCATCTGGCAATTAGAAAAAAGCTTTATTCATACCAAACTTCATTTATTCAATAAATACATTAAATATTTACAAATTATGAGATAACTGCTTTGAATCATACACAAATAAAATCATCCTCCATAAGTCTGAAGTTTTCCTAAAATGATTTCAAAATGTAATTTAAATTAGCTGTCATCACTGTACTTGGAAGGCTTAGGCAAGAGGACTGCTGCCAGTTTGAGGCCAACCTGGGCTATGGGTGCTGACACTAAAGTCCTGACATAAGGAAGGTTTCTTAGGAAGTTGACTCAGGAAGATCAAGACTCACCCAGTGGGCTGGTCCCATAGGCTTCTTCAATAACGGCTTTCCCACATGATTAGGTGGAACTTTTGCTAATGTTTCCTTTAACTGACAGAAAAACAAATGAATGAATAAAAAAAATCTAAAAGTAATACGTATCTTCCTCATTTCCCAATTCCCATATCTTGCCATCAAAAGAAGACTCCTGACAGAGGCAAAAGTGCAGGCGGTTTTGAAACGTAAACGTAAAGACCCATGAGTTAAAGACACTGGCTTGTCCCACTCCTCCGTGACTAGAAAAGCACGGATCCTTCAATGGACCTGGAACAGTGCCTGTCATCAGTGGGCACTGAATGAGCATCAGCTGAATGGATGAATGAACACAGAGAATACGGACTACAGATACACTGTTGTGCCCCACAGCGTTCACCCACGGTGAAAATGAGTCCAGCAGATATTCAGACAGGAAATAACTCTATACAACAAATACCATTTTCTTTTACTCATCCATTATTTTTTTAAAAATTAAAATTGGTTTTTCCTAGTCATTTATATAAATACATAAGTCAGTATTCTGTTGATAATGTGTGGCATAAAAATTACATACTAACTTATGTTAGTAGCCAGCAAATTGAGCTTATACAGGCCCAAAGCAACTGGATTAGAAAAAAGAACTTATTAATGTCTTTTTCTGTCCAGTCAGTAGGGGGGAGCATAATAATGATAAACTATAAAAATCGCCTCAAAGTTAAATCATTTTATAAAGGACTTAAGAATCTTAGTTATTTTTACATTATATCTAGCTTACTTCAGCTTTTAAACCATATAGTATAAAGTTTCATTTTTGAAAAAGAAACATGTCAATGTTTGAAAATAACAAAACCAAAAAGGCCACTAAAATATTAATTTCTCCTTAACGTATCTAGGATTTTAAACCCCAAACTCATTTATTAACATTCCTTATTAATATGTACATTAGGTTCCCATTAAGAGGAATAAACTTAATACTTCATTTCAAATAAACGTAGGACTATGCCTTTAATACGCTACAATCGGTACTAAAGGTCTTACTTTTTTCTCAATCCCGCTGAAGAATTGGAACATAGTTATATTGGCTGGAGGTTTGGACATTCCTAGAGCAATACATATGCCTTTCAACTCTTGAAAGACCTCACTACCGCCTCCTTCTTGAGCTTTTTTTGGAGGAGCATTCACACAGAGCATTCTGGCAGCTTCTAGTTCTGAGATGAGGTATGCTGAAGTAAACAAAATAAGATTTCAAAATAAGATACTATAGTTAATAGCCATAAGTCTGGTGTCACACTCTATAGACCTAATGATACGTAACTTTTAAAGCTGCAAGAATGGACAGAACAAAAAATGAAAACCACTATTACCTGCTAATGACATAACATATACTGCTTATGTAACTCAGGTATTTATGTACTGTTCACAGGTTAATTAAAATTAGGCAATACTTTGCAACCAGAGAACAAGGTTGATCTGGATTCTTGCGTTCGACCATGCTACTTCCAGAACAGGGGTTGGCATGTTAAAAATTTTGCACAAGTGACAGGTGGCCAACTTTCAATTTGAACCATTTACAAGCACAATGACAAAACAATCGTTTTCTAATGGTTAGTCTGTCTAGAACTGGTATGAAACATGTTCAATGTGAAGGCACTGAAAGTTCTTCTCTCAGTTCTCGAATAGCCTTGTGTCAGCTCACCTGCTGGGTGCTCCTTCATCTTTATCCTTCCCATTTGTCCTTTCTCTTAATATTCTTCACCTTCTTCCCCACCAAAACAACTTTCAAATGTCCTTTGCTTTTTGTTATAATATTATTATTAATTGGGGGGCGGGGGGTTGAGACAGGGTTTCTCTGTGTAGCCTTGGCTGTCCTAGACTTGCTCTGTAGACTAGGCTGGCCTAAAACTCACAGAGATCCACCTGTTTCTGCCTCACTGAGTGATGGGATTAAAGGCATGTGCCACCACGACTGGCATTTCCTGTGTGTGCACACTGCAGCATATGAATGGAGTTCAGAGGACAACTTGCAGTAATGACTTCTCTGAACTATGTGGGTTAGGAGTTTGAACTCTGATGGTCAGTCTTGGTGGGAAGAGCCTCTACCCCAGGAGCCATCCCTTTGGGCTTTTAAGTGATTTTTTGTCAGCACTCCCTTTGTGTTGGGTGCCCCCATGAGTTGTTTTAGCCTAGTATAATGAGGGCTACATTCTCAGGTAATTCAGCAGAAGGCCTAACTAGTCAATGACATTCCTGTAAATGTCCCAAAGACACTTCCATGTGAGCCCCAAGATTTCTGAGTAGTCACTGAAGTCTGCTTCTACTCTTTTAGGAGTTGTTTTCTAGGTCTTTTGATCCTATCAGAATCACCAAAGTGTGATCAGCTTGAATATCTTACTTGCTATCCCCAGGACAAAAGGCAGAAGCCAAGGGGTCATGGTTTTGGCAAGTCATTTCTGAGAAACCAGCAATTCCTGTTCTAAAGTAGTAAATGCAGCTGTTTCTGCAGAGGCCATTCATTCCATGTGGCTTTAATAAATCTTGGATATTCCACATAGTAAGCTATACTTAGGTGTTAACACAATGAAAAAAGTAAAAGTTTGTGGTTATGAAAACAACTAATGTCACTGTAAACAGGTTTTTACCAGTGTCCTGTCACACCTGTTCTCTCATCTGTGCATGTCTGCTTTCCTGCCAAAACATAAGAACTGGGTGTTGCCACTGAGATGTCATACTCTGCTCAGCCAGGACTATTTACTGTCTGGCCCTTTAAGAAAGTTTGCCAACCCTTGTTCTAGAAAATCATATGACATGAATTTAATACACTAAATGCCTAAATCTGGGGTAAGATAGTTATTCATGAAATTAACTAATATCATCACATGAACAAACTTTAAAGCAACTGACACATTCAAAGCACTAGAAAGGCCCAAGAGACACTATAAAAAACAAAAACAAAACCCCCAAACCAAAGATGATCTTTACTAACAAGCTACTTAAGAATCAAAATACACCCCCCCCCCATCTATTAGAAACTCAAGTGTGACTTAACTTAGCTATGAGTATAAACTGAGAACCACAAAAGGCTAGCGAACAGCCTGGAGTCCCTACACTCAAAAGATCCCTCTATTCTGCTAGTTCAAGTGAGGTTCATTTCTTTTTCTCTTAAAGTACAATGTGCTAAACAATTCAGATTAGTGAGGCAGGGTTCTGGAAGAAAGAACATCCTAGCATCGAGATGTGACACAACTGACACTTGGCAAGATGAGAAATAATTACACAGAGCAGCAATGAGTACGTGTATGAAATACTACAATGAAAGAGGTTACAAAGAATGTTGGAAGCCAGGCTGCAGTGACAAGGAGAAAGAAAAAGGACCAGGTGCATGCTCACTTGTGAAGGATGTCAACAGTGAGTAACCCTTAGCTGCTTCAGTTATTTATGGGAGGAGCACGTGGTTGTACACTCTTGATAAGCTCTTCAGGTATCAACTCATAAAAATAAAGTTTATATTTATGACCCTGATTCCAAAATAGTATGTTCTGCTTAAGAAATGGCAAGGAGTTAAAAACATTTTATAGACATTTACAGACAATGTGATTTTCTTAAGTGTCAATAGAAAAAAGTTCTATGAAGACTAGCTATCCAGGGTCACTGCCAGGCATTTTGGAGTGGTCATCTTCCTATGTAGATAATATAAGTGAGAAGCATGACTGGTCAGGATAAGCGATACTACAGAGAAGAATCAGTTGGACCCGCTGCTGCTGTGCCAGTCATAATCTGAAGGAGACTGAATGAATATATAAAAGCTGGATATAAACATCAGTATCTACAGCAAGTCCTGACCCTGCAAGCATATATTCCCAGCAACAGATGCTGGACAAAAGGGTGTTAAGTAACTGGAGTAAGTTTTAGTGCCTAAGCATAATAGCTGACACATTTTCCCCCTAAAAACAAAACAAAAAAACTTTATAACTGTGGTTATAGTATTTTTCAGACATCACAGTACAGCTATAAAAACAAACTCTCTGGACTATGCTCCTCATAGGACATCCAGTTAACCAGAGCTGAATCTAGCTGAAATTCAGAATGCTACACAGAATCTGAGTTATGATTATCATTCTTGCTTACTGGAAGTTTATACAAGGCAATGTAATTTGTGAGTCTACTAACTATTTCAGGAAGAGACAGTCATTAGTATCTTTTAAAAAGACATGGAAGAAAAGAACTTTTCATACAAAACAGTTTCTCACAATGATCAGTGGGTAGAAGACCCATTCAAATGCTGATCGTGTATACTTAGAAATAAAAAGCATTTACCAATCCAAAGAAGCATCAGTAAAACAAAACACCTTTACATTACCATCATACAAGCACTGTTTCTCGACTAAAAACATTCTTCCATGTCTCTGCAGTTTTGCACAGCTAGTGAAATGTGTGTGCTTCTCAGCCAGAATGCAAGTTTATGGTGACACCTCAGCACCTCCACTGGTCACAGCAGGAGAGGCACAACAGCTAGAGGAGCACCAAAGCAGAGGCCAGGAAAGAGCGTCAGTTATTAAATCAAAGCACCATCGGTGTGCATGCATCCACCAGCTACTAGCTGGAAATGTAGTTAAGTCTTTTTTTAAAATGGATAGTATTTGAATTAGAGTCACAGCGAAGCAAAATACAACAAGAACAACCTATACATTACTCATGGAAAACAAAGAAAAAAACAACTACATTTTAGTAGCCATAAACTTACTGAGCAAAAGGAGGCAGTTCTTCTGAACAAGAAGGCGCTTGGTTACATCCCCAGATGTCAGAGAAGGATATGGGCAGTTCATCTCCCCAAGTAGCCCACTCACCTCAAGCTGGAATTCTTCAGCTTCACTTGGACCTTGGGAGGATTAAAATAATTTTGACTGCATTAATCACAAAGTGGAATGCCCACTAGGCTTTTCCTGCCTTAGCTTTTCTTCCTAATTCATCCTTTCTCACACCACTGCAAAATCCTTTTATGGTGTTCACTGGGCCCTTACTTGACAATTACAATTACTATTCTGTGTGTATGAGGTGTGGGAAACACAGGTGTGGAGGTCAGAAAGACTCTGTGGAGTTGCGTCTCTCCTTCTACCTTTATCATGGGTTGTAGAGACCAAACTCAGGTCACTGGGTTTGTATGGCAACTGCTTTTCCTGCTGAGCCATACTTCACCAAAAGCTCCTACCTTATACTTCATCCAGTTTTTTTCTGTCTGCTTTTAAAGACTCTTCCCAACTGTTCGTGTCTGTCTTTCCCAGAACGCCGCAACCATCCATATACCACTTCCACAAACACTGGATCTACTGGGCCATGCCTGTCTCCTCAATGTCCCAGGCAAAGCCATTTCATTTCTACTTCTGAGCCTTTATTTAAGCTAAGACTGTGACTGATGGGGTGACTACACTCTTCTCTACTAGTGAATCTCTCTCTCTCATCCACCAAAGCCTACTGGGGCTGCTAATCAACAAGAGCTCCCCTAAGCACTTGAGGTATAATGGGTAAGTCAAGGTGGCATGGGGTTGTCATCTTCACTATTTTAATTGTTCTCTTTTAAGTATCACAGATAGATAGAAATTAATAAGCCTTGGAGTAATTTTCAAGTTCCAAGTCCATTTTCTCATCACATGTTTATTAAACTGACTTGTCATGCCTAAGAGTCCACAGAGCTCCCTTAGAGGCAGCTAGGAGATGAGGAGGCAGGAGATGAGGAGAGCAAGCATCTGAGTTCCACATGGCGCTTCCATGTAGCTGGGGAGATGAGGGAGAGCTGACCTAATGTGCCTCCTCCTCTACACAAGCGGAGCAACCACGCTCATCTGTTTGACGTGTTCTATATAATTCCCAGTTAGACAGTATCACATAGATTATTTTCAAAGGTTTCCACAATTTCTGACACAGTGTAAGTGGCAGAATGCCAAGTGGTTAAAAACACTTTCCCCAACTTGTCCTGGTTTTGTGACTCCAGGCAATGTATCTAACTACTTTGGGCTTTTGTCATTGAATGTGTAAGAGTAATAAAAGCTAACCCACAGAAGTACCCTGAGGGCTAAATGAGTTAACAAGTGCATATTGATATGAACATAAGAAATAATAAATAAAATACCATCTGTTATTATTATGACACTAGATCTTATTAACTGAATTGGTCACACTTGGGCTAGAACTAGATACAAGCAACTTGCACATATTAAACATACTAACAAACTGAGTGTGGAAATTCCAGCAATTGGGAGGCTGATGTAAAATTTCCCCAAACCAGCCTGAACTATGAATGAGAGACATGCCTGAGTTATACAGAAAGACGCTGTGTCTCAAAAGTACAAAGAAATAAAACATACAGCAGCAAGCAATAGTGAACTCTTCAAAACTGGATTATGTTGGAAGATATAGTCCCAAGGGTATGCTAACAGGTAGAAGGTTTTACTTGCTATCCCTGAGGGCTTTACCTATGGCAGGAGGAAGCAGAAGGTGGAGTGTCAGATTCCACACCCATTCAGTCAATAAACTAGTGGTAAATGTCAAGAAAACAGCAAATATAAAGGTGCTCCCAGACCTATAATCTGAGGTGCCACACCAATGTACCTAAGGTGGGTTCCAGTGATATGAAAGCAACCTTATGGAGTGTCCCCACCCCTCCCAAGCAGAGTAGGATTATAATTCATACTCTCTGAATACTGTAGATGGTTCTGGAATCTGGCAGACATAAAAGAACACCCCAAATTCTACTAGTCACCAATCTAGGATCTCACAATCATGTTTTACAAAATGCAGACAATGTAGCCCATGACTACAATCCCAGAACTCAGCAGGTTGAGGCAGAAAGATCACGAATTCAAGGCCAATCTTTGTTAGTGAGCCCTGCTGAAAAACAAAATATATGTGCTATGCAAAGCACACATATCTCATATTTACTCTATATTTTTTGTTTCAGTAAAAAGATCTTTTCAGCCTCTGCATATATTTTATTGTTGTGGTCTTATATTTAGAATTAGTTTATTCTTGAGAACAACAACAACATCAAAAGGCACTGTGTGTGTGTGTACTGGGGAGCACAGGGCATTGACATGTCTCTTTATGGTTACAAAAGATTTAAAGTTTTAGCTTTGAAATTAATAATGCTCAGTGCACAGTGCACTGATTCTGTTTTTAAACATGAAGGTTCACTTACTGTTAGTTGCTTGCACATTTTCTTCTAGTTTACAGAGCGCCCTTAATTCAGATACCAGCCAGGCACAGAGTTTGGTAAACTCGGGGGAAGTGGCTCCAGCAGAGACTGCCTGTGACAGCGCACCGTCATCCAACAATGGGCCCTTGTAACTGATGAATAAGAAACCACAACTCAGAAGAATATCTCAGCATGTGGTATGTTGCAGGTAAAACACATCTATGCTTTGCCTATGTAAAGAAGCAAGAACCTAATAAAGAATGAACACCAACATTGTTAAACTTGAAAAAAAACAAAAACAAAAACAAACAAGGCACCATAATGTATCATTAAAAAAAGAAGGTTAAGAGATGGCCGAGTGGTTAAATGCTCTGGTTGCTTTTCCAGAGAACTAGGGTTCACTTCCCAGCCATCAAACAGCAGCTTACAACTGTCTGACACCCTAGTTCCAGGGGATCCCATCTCTCTTTTGGCCTCTGTGAGCAGAAGATATACATGTGGTATGTGCACACGCACGCGCACACACACACACACACACACACGTAAACACATATTAAAAAAATCTTTAAAATTTTTTTTTAAATAAAGAAAAAGAAGTCAAAGTGGGCATGAAGGAACATGCTTGTAATCTCAGCACTGGAGAAACAGAGCGAGAAGGACCTTTGTCTGGAGGCCACAGTGATGTTTATAAAGTGAGATCCTTTAAAACAAAACAAAACAACAAAGAAACCAACCCCAAATAGCAGTCAACTGGTGACTGCAATTCAAGCTGGGGGCAGTGCTTGGGTGGGAGAGTGCCTGCCTAGCACACATGAACCCTGGCTTAGATCTCAACACAGTACAAACTAGGCAGGGTGGCATATGCTTGAAATCTTAGCAGTAGAGAGGGAGAGGCATGAGGATCAGAAGTTCACCGTCATTCCTAGCTGTGCAGAATTCAAAGCCTGGCCTAAGATATAGAAGACACTGTCTTAAACAGTGTCCATTTCAACAACAACAACAAACTCAATACAGAAAAACCTACAATACCTATTTAATGACCAGTCAACTTCTACACACTCTGCAAGCTCTTTTGCAGTTTACTCTCTTACAGTAACTGGATTGGATTACCCATTAAACTCTGGAATAACCATGTCAGCAGCAAAACTTACTTTTTTTCTGGAATTTTTTCCAAAAATTAATTACATTTTATTTTTGGTGATTTGCTCTAGGAACTGTTCCGAGTAATCATTTTTTCATAAATATGTCCTTTGATTTTTTTTTTTTTTTTTTTAAGACAAGGTCTCATGCTGCCCAGGCATGAGAATTTAAGAGTAGTCAGGACTAGGTGTTGTGGCACATACATATAATACCAATTACTCAGGAAACTGAAGCTGAGAAAGCAAGAGCTTAAGGCCAGGTAACTTAGCAAGTTCTGTCTCAATCTCTCAATCAATCAATTAACCAATCAATCAAGTAATCTTATATTATACATTGTTCGGTTGGTGAGATGGCCCAGCAGGTATAGGTGCTTGCCACCAAGGCTTGATCATCTGAGCTCACTTCCTGGAACCCACATGATACAACGAGAGAATCAACTGCAAACTGTCTCTGACTTCCACAAGTACACCGTGGCATATGCACACAAATAAATAAATGTAAATTATTATTATTTTTTAGAGACAGGGTCTCTCCTGCAACTTGCCATGTAAACCAGGCTGACCTCCAACTCATGGAGATCAGCCTACTTCACTTCCCTGGGTTTAAAGACTGCTACTTTGCCAGCAGCAAAAACAAAATAAAGTTAACGTAGTTAAGATTATAGTCTTTTAAGTGAAATACTGAATAAAAATGTCATTAAAGACAAACATTAAATATGCTTAACATGGTATTTAGAAGTACGGATATGGTAGAGAAATTATATTTTGAGATTCCTTTAAAATATGCTTATATATGAAATGGATTAGAAAAAATCTTCCACACAAAAAAATCGCACTGTATTTTGCAACGAGATTAAAAGGGGTAGAGAAAATGGAGAGACAGCGCAGCAGCTAAGAGCACCTGCTATTCTTGCCGAGGGTCTGGGTTCAGTTCCCAGCAGCCATATTGGCCATTTCACAACTTCATATAGCTCCAGTTCTAGGGTATCTGGCTCCTGCCTCTGGCCTCTTCAGGTATCAGCTAAGCACACGGTATACACTATACATATAAAGGTACATATTTATATGTACATACACACACACACATATATTCACTATATATGTATACACACACACACACACACAAAATAAAAAACCCAACATGTCTTTATAAAAAAAAAAATCACAGTAGAGACATTTGAATAAAAAGCCCAGGCCTATAATTTTGTCCTTGTATTCTACATTCACTCAACAGTAGGTACTAAATTCCTACTGTGTGCCATGTGAGGGATAAAACATAGTATTCAACTGCAATTTTGAGAATTCTTTAAAATTACACATTAATCAACTAAGGGTGACTTTTAATATCTGAATGTAACCAAACTAAAGTAAACTTTCAGAAACACTCCCTAGTTTACATTACAAATCACCCAAACTACATATTTCAGGGTAAATGCTGCAGCAATGATTATTTACAGTAAGCCAGATAAGAAAATTATTCGGATAAGTGAACCATAATGGGAAGCAATTTCATTCACAGCTGCTGGTCAACTGATCAGGACCCACACAGAATGTTTCTCCTCTTGTTCCACTCCTTCAACCCTACCTTTTCAAGGGACGAGAGCCTCCTCAGTGCTTCTCATGTATGCTTCTAAGAGGTGTTACATGAACCCCCCCATTCCAGACCAGCATATACCCTGAGGGAAGTCCCAAGCTGGCCCAGAGCGAGTATCCCTCAAAAATGTTTACTAAATAAGCAAATTATCCTCAGACATCCATATTCTGCAGAATATGACTTACTTATGACCCAATGCAGGAACTAAGTTGCTTAAGTCTGGGTCATTCACAAAGTGTTTCGAAGAAAGGACAATGGTGACACACTTTAACAAAGAAAGAAGGTACCTATGCTTCCTTTAAGAACAGGACCTACTAGGATACCAAGCTATTCACATGCGTTGATTTTAGGATAACTCAACGTGTCTCCTACCCTAATTAGGTTTCTCCTAAGAATTTCCACGTCATGGAAAAGCCTAAGGTTAAGCTTCATAAAAGACTGGTTAAAATACAACTATCAGCAGGGCATGGGGGCCTCACACCTTTAACACTAGGTTTCAGGTGACAGAGGCAGGTGGACCCTGAGAGCCACAGCCATACAACCAGGGTTGAAGTCTCAAAAACAAAACATAGCAAAACAACTAACCAAATCTGTGCTAGTCCAAATCTGTACCCTCTATGTCTGTACACAGGCAAAGACTTAACCATGCAGGGTTTTTGTTTTGTTTTTCTTGAATCACTTTTAGCCCGAGAGATTCAGGTTTTCAAGTTTGGGTACCTTGATCTGGATGACCCAAAGAGATAAGCCTTATTTCCAAACTTCTAAACATGGTGACTTTATGGTTGGGTAACTATCAGAGGAGAGACAAGATGCAAAATAAATATGCTGATTCTTGGTGGGTGAAGACAGCCCTGGAATCCTGGAGTTCCACCTGGGGTCAGGAGTCACTGTCTGTTGATTTCCAAGGCAGGTGGTGAAGGGCTAGGTGCACAGCTGAGCGGGCTAGAGCCAGCTGCATCGCCCAGACGTGCGCGTCTGGAAGCGTTAGGTGCATGCAGAGATGACTGAGCAAAGATTTGTTTGAGAGAAGTAGGGTGGGGGTAGAAGCACGAGACAGGAGAAGGAAATCTTGGGGGAAAGTAGGAAAGCAGAGACAACTCTGGCAAACCATAAAGTGGGGGTAGGGTTGGGAGGTCGAGAAGCAAAAGAGAAGCTCGGGGAGTGGGGGTGGTGAGTGCCGGAGCCGAGACAATGACACGCAGGACCGACACAGGCTGCGGGTCGCTGGGCTGAAGGGAGCACCGGGGAGCATGTAGGGCGTCGGAGCCCGGTCGGCAGGACAAGCGTGGACGTGGCACGGGGGTCCCTGGGCCAGCGGGAAGCTACGACGGGAGTCGGGGTGCGGCGTGGAGAGGCAGGTGGTTCCGATTGAGGCGCCCGAGGAGTTCCCGAGGTTCCAACAGAGTGGACTTGGAGAAACTCATGCCCCGTGGTCTTACCCTAGATCTTCCAACGACTCCAAGATGTCAGTCTCCATGAGGTCACACTCCATGCTACTGTGGTATTCAAATTTCCGAGTCGTCAGGCTGCCCTCTCGCCGGCGACGCGTACACTAGCGCATGCGCTCCCTCCCCGGAACTTCCAAGTCGACAGCTGGCGCCTCAGCCTCTGCATTGCGCATGTCCCGAGCGTGCGCAAGCAGTTTGGTTCCGCCCTCTGCCCCGCCTCACTCTCTGAAAATGGCCGAGCCTGCGCGTGCGCACTCTGGAATAGGAAGCTGCGTGCCCTAAGAAGGGCAGGCGGACTGGCGGCGTGGCAGTCCTGGAGACACAGCCAGGGGGCGCGGAGCTCTTGCAATGCGCATGTGCGCAGCTTTGGGCAAGGCGGGCCGGGGAGGAACTTGAAGCCTGTGGGGCTTGGCTTTTTAGGGCCAGCGGTGGAGTTGAAGCCGCGCGTCCTCTTTTCACCTGGGAGTCACCTCGGAAAGGCAGATTTTTGTGGTCCCAACTACGGGCTAGGGCAGGGGTAGACGGGTCAAGAACAATGAATGCCAGATAAATGCTATTTGATTTTTTGAATTTCAGGGTTAGAGAGGTCTCGGCTTTCCCTTGATACGGATTTTTCAGAAACGTGTGTCGTTTCCCCGGGAAAGTTTTTCCTCCCTGTTCTCTTGAGCTTACCCCAGACACCAAGCATTTTATTTTAACGGAAAAAGAACATATCTCAGTAGAGTATATTTGATCAGCATTTTTTTTTTTTTTTTTTTTTTTTTTTTTTTTTTTTTTTTTTTTTTTTAATACAGGCGCTTAATATATAACTCCTGTCTGTTCTGTGTGGACCAGGCTGGGCTGTGAACTCACAGAGATCCAACACGCTGCCTTCAGTACTGAGAGAGTAAAGGCATCTGCCAGCACAGCTTTGTCATTGCTTTTGGTCATACATGCTTGGGGACAGCTTTCAGTTATGATTTGAGGAAGGTACTTATTAATTTTGTGCTAAAGCACTGTTGAAAAATGAGAAAACTTTTTTCAAAGTGATGACATACTGTACATAATTTTAGTAAAGTCTTTATTATGGAAATGTTGAAGGTGCTAAAAAGCAACAACAAAAATCGTTTTTCAATAAAAAGCTTTTATTCTTCGCTCAGTTCTTCCTTCCCTGCCTAGGTTACTCAAGACCATTTTAAACACTGACATGTAATTTTTAATAAAGTCAAGCAAAGGCAAAGGTTATCATTAGAAACAAGATGCACTGTCACAAACATACCCTATTTTAACTTTTGTAATTCAACAAAGCATTCGTGAAACAATCTGTGGTCTGGCTTTTATGCACCTTTATGTGGACACTATTATCCTACGTTATTAAGTATGAATTTTACAAATATGTTATTGTAACAGTGTAGATGAAGACGATTACATCTTCCCCCTGCTTCTCCGAAAAGACTTCCAAACGGTGGTAAAACTTTTGTATGGCTCTTTCCAGGATCACACCTCTGTGTTTTGTGAGTGTAAGCCTGCTTATCTCCTTGTTTGCAGACTCTTCGGGTGATCTACTGTGTCAGGATTTCTGGTAATTTTAGAGAGTCAGTCCATCAGTATAATCTCAAAGACTTTGTAACTGGAATCTTCACCAACCCAGTGAGGAGTCACGGAGCCTCGTGGTGGCACACAGCTCATTGCAAACAGCAGACCAAAGGCTTCAGGCAAACTGACAGTGGCTCATTGTCGCGACCGGCCTTTGCCGATAAGGACGACGCAACAACTGAGGATTTCTTCAGCGGCAAGTTTATTGTACAGCTCTTTCTTGCAGA
>NW_026585644.1:39133964-39184080 GCF_907164565.1 Psammomys obesus
AAAAATGTCCACTCTTGAGCAAACGTGCTCCACGGCTTTGACAGCCTGTCCATGGGAAAATGGTTGAAGAGTCCCCCTGCCGGCCAATGCAGAACGGGGCATACTGAGATTGATGCGTTGGAGTGCAGGCTGCACTTGTTGAACCGCATGCTGGCCACCATCCAAAAAGGATCGTAGCATTAGCCGTAGATGTTTCCTCTAGCTTGGCAAAGGAAAAATTTCCTAACTTTATGCATGGATCAGCACGAGTCTGGTTGGTTGTAAAACAAAGACTGCCGTCATTTGGCTGGGTGTTATTGTCCGGTATTGGGGCTATGTCTTGAGACATTGGCAAATATGGTAGCCCAATGGAGTCATTGGTGGTAAAGAAACGGGGGAAGACTTGTGCATCATACATGACCGGCATTGGTCGTGGGAATGTTGATAGGATCCCCCAGCGGATCTCCTGGGTCTCCACCTCCAGGTTCATCTGCACTCCGCTCAAGATCAGGATCAGGGTTAAAATCAGGCTCATCTTGCTTGACCACTCTGGTCAGCCGCGCTGGAACCCAAATCGGATTTTCTTGATCCTGCGGAAAAACACAAACAGCTCCCCTGGATCTTATTAAAATAGGATCCGGTCCTTTCCATTGATTATCAAGAACATCCTTCCATTTCACTGTTTCATTTGATGTTCTATGACTGACATGTCTGTCTGCAGCAGACCGTCCTTCAGAATCCAAAGTTAAAAAATTTATAGTGAATAGAACAAGGGAAATCTTAGTCTTAGGTCCCATAGTAGTGGGGCCTATTCCCCCTTTTTGTTTTGGAGAATCATCTTTATGGTAGAATGAGCTCGTTCTACCACACCTTGCCCTCTAGGATTGTACGGTAGGCCGGTGATATGGCGAACGCTCATCTTCAAACAAAACTGTTGAAAAGTTTTTGACGTATACGCTGGCCCATTATCAGTTTTGATCTGTTTGGGCTTGCCCCAGGCAGCCCACGCTTCTAAGCAGTGGGTTATAACATGTGCAACCTTTTCTCCCGGGAGAGGAGTAGCATGAACTATTCCCGAGCAGGTGTCAATAGAAACATGGACATATTTTAACTTTCCAAAGGTTGGGATATGAGTTACGTCCATTTGCCAAATATGAAGCGGTTGCAATCCTCTAGGATTAACCCCCACTACGGGTGGTGATCTGAAGTCTGCACAGTTATTACACTTTAATACAATATCCCGGGCCAAGGCCCGGGGTATCCCAAATTTCCATCTAAGAGTGTTAGCATTTACATGGTAGAGATCATGGAAGGCTGTAGCCTCCTGTAGAGGGTCTTTGCAGACAAAAATCTGCTTAGTAGCCTTGTCTGCCAAGGCATTAGCTTCTGCCATGGGTCCAGGCAGCAGAGTATGAGCTCTCATGTGTTGAATGAAGAAAGGAGCTGTTCTGTGCCTAATAGACTGTTGTATATCAGTAAAAACCTGTACCACTTGACTTTTACTATTAATAAACCCTACTGTCTCTAGTATCCGGACTGCACGCACCACATAATGGGAGTCCGAAACTATATTCAAGGGCTCTGAAAATCTCTTCAGAACCTCAGCAACAATGGCACATTCCACTAATTGAGGGGAGGTATAAGGAAAAGCCTTCTGAACCGTCTGTCCATTAACCACAAAGCTTCCAAGCCCAGTACTGGACCCATCAGTGAAAACATCAATAGCTCCATCAATGGGCTGATTTCTAGTGATTTTTGGAAAGATAAAAGCATGGTTTGTCACAAACTGAAGTAAGGGATGTTTAGGATAATGATTATCTATTTTTCCTGAATATGAACATTTTAAAATAGCCCATATATCAATGGTAGAACATAGCACTTGTACTTGATAACTAGTATATGGAGTAATAATTAATTGTGGCTCCATGCCAAAATGAGTAATTGCTAGTTGAAGTCCCTTAATGGCCAATTCGGCCACGCGAGTGGGGTAATGGCTCAGAATTTGACCAGGGGACGCTTGTAAATGAACCCACAACAAGGGACCATCTTGCCATAACACTGCTGTGGGCTGTTGAGGGGATGGAATAACACACAGCTGAAATGGTTGAGCTATATCAAAGCGAGTCAGGAAGGCTTTATTCAATCTTTCTTCAACCAATTGTAATGCTTTAGAAGCTTCTGGGGTAAGCTGCCTGGGCGAAGTAATGGCAGCATCGCCCTCCAAAACAGCAAACAGGGGTCTGAGCTCAGCTGTTGTCAGACTTAATGAGGGTCGAATCCAATTAATATCCCCCATCAATTTCTGATAATCATTAAGGGTGCGTAACCCATCTCTTCTGATAGTAAGTTTTTGAGGTGTAACACTTGTAGGAGTAATAATTGACCCAAGAAACTGCCCAACTTTTCCCTCTTGTACTTTCTCAGAAGCCATATGAAGCCCTCTCTGTGAAAGAGAGGAGGATAAAAAAAGAAAAGGCTTGAGACAATAGAGTTTTATCATGATGACACAAAAGAATATCATCCATATAATGACAAATCCTTATTTTTGGATATTTTTTACGTACTGGTTGGATTGCTGAATCAACATATAGTTGGCACATTGTAGGGCTATTAGCCATGCCCTGTGGCAACACTTTCCATTGATAGCGTTGATCTGGTTCTTCATGATTAACACTAGGGAGAGTAAAGGCAAAACGCCTTCTGTCTACTTTATTCAGGGGTATGGAGAAAAAACAGTCCTTAATATCTATTATAATCATCTCCCAAAATTTTGGCAAGGCTGAAAGTAGTGGTAGTCCTTTTTGTACCGAGCCCATAAGCTGCATCTGCGAATTAATGGCTCGGAGGTCATGGAGTAACCTCCACTTCCCTGACCTTTTCTTAATAACAAAAATAGGAGTATTCCAAGGGGATACAGACCTTTCTACATGGCCAGCGAGCAGCTGCTCCTCCACTAACGCCCTAGCTGCTGCCAGCTTCTCAGAGGTAAGTGGCCATTGAGGAACCCACACCGGGTCCTCTGTAACCCAAGGTATGGGAATCGACTCCTCAATGGCCCCTAAGAAAAACCCAGCCCAGCTTTCCCCTGCCTTTTTTCCACTGGCACTGGGCTGGTCCTTCCTTGTAGATTTTTTCCCAAGCCTCTTCCTGGAACACATCCCATATCTTTCATCATTTTTTGACTCTGTACAGAATATTCATTAGTAAGCCTGAAATCCATCTGTTTTAAGACATCTCTACCCCAAAGATTAATGGGGAGCGGCAAAACATATGGTGTAAATGTGCCACGATGTCCCTCGGGATCCTTCCAGTGCAATGTTGCTGCACTCACCGAGGGAGTTTCCTTGTATCCCAGACCCTGTAAAGACTGGGAAGATTGGTTGAGAGGCCACTCAGCAGGCCACCAAGAGGAGGAAATGATGCTAGTATCAGCACCAGTATCTAATAACCCTTTGAATTCTTTTCCATTAACCTTTAAAACCATCATGGGTCGTTGGTCTAGTTGTAAAGACAAAAAGGTATGTTGTCCACCCGAGGAGCCAAATGCCTTTTCTCCTCGGGCCTCTTCTTTTCCAGGAAATAACTGATGGAGACTTGGCAAGACCAGCAATTGCGCTATTCGATCTCCTGGGGAAATAGCACTGATACCTCTTGGGGAAGAGCATAACACTCTAATTTGTCCTTCAAAATCCTGATCTATTACCCCAGGATGTACTATCAGCCCTTTCAAAGCAGTAGATGACCGTCCCACTATGAGCCCTACCGAGTCTGGTGGCAGCGGCCCGGCTAAATCGACTGGGATCGGTTGACAACCCATTAGAGGGGTTAATACTGCTCTGGTGGTGGCACAGAGGTCCAGTCCTGCTGATCCGATAGTTGCCCTTCGGATCGCGGTGCTCTCACAAACTCTCTGGACCGGGGTGCCTCGTGACCGATCGCCCCATATATTTTCGGGCCCTGAGGGCGAGGGCCCTTCTTCCCGTTTTTTGACTGTCCCGTTTCATCTGATCTTTCCGGAAGCGGTCTCCCATATATGTCTTTGATGGATCTACACTCATTAGCCCAATGCTTCCCTTTCTTACATCGGGGGCAAGTCTCTGGTTGTTTGTCTTGCTTTTCTCTCACAGGGTTGTCTGGAGCCCTGCACTGCCTCTTAAGGTGGCCCATCTTCCCACATTTAAAACATTTCATGCCGGCCGCCTTCTGTGCAGATAAAACGGCTGCTGCTATCCCGGCATTCGTCAACGGGCCTCCAACTTCCCTGCAAGCCTTCATCCAGGCATTCAGCCCTTTTCCTTTCCATGGTGTAATAGCGTTCCTGCATTCACGGGTGCATTGCTCATAAATCAGCTGCTCCACAAATGGTAAGGCAGCCTCTGCGTCCTCAAAGACACGCCTTGCTGCCTCCATCATACGGGCAACGAAGTCCGAGAAAGGCTCTGTCGCTCCCTGAATAATCTTTGTAAGATTCCCTGTTACTTGCCCCTTATTAGGGAGACTTTTCCAAGCTCTTACTGCTGCTTTGTTTATTTGTTGATACACCTCCACTGGAAGCATGTGCTGATTAGCCCTCCACTGTCCCTGGCCGGTAAGCATATCGTAGCTCCATTGTGGCCTCTGATTTGCTATATTCTGATTAGCTTGAGCTGAGCACAGCTCGTGAAAGATGGACTTCCAGTCTAAATATTGCCCCATAGTCAGACAGGCTCTTACAGTATTGTACCAATCGTCTGGAGTCATGGCATTGTCAGCCAGTCTTTCTATCAGCGCCACTGTAAAGGAGGCACTGACGCCATATGTCTGGACTGCTTCCGCTAATGCCTTCAACTGTTTAAGATCTAAAGGAGAATGATGTCTATTATTCTGAGCGTCCTCCCAGATTGGGAACGTGGTTTTAATCCGCTTCCTCTCTTTTTCTGATATCAGGGAAAATTTTGTCTCTGCAGATTTGGGTTTTTCAGTGGCTGACTTCCGCATGGAGAACCCGGAAGTGCCAGCATAGGCCACATATGGTGGCGGATCCGGGCGGTAACGCCCTTCCTCATATTTAGCTGTTTCCTCATCCAACTCTGCCTGCTCGTCAGGGTCGAGCCCTGACTCCTCATCAGTTTGTTGATTCTCAGAAGAGCTGTTTTCGCTCTCTGTAGACTCCGGCTCGCTCGATGACGAGGCGACTTTCAAATTCTGAAACTCCGCTAAACTGGGATACAGCGGGGCACCACTCTTCTTTTCCTTGCTACCAGTCTGTTTTGGTTTCTTTGACTTCTTAACTAGCTTTCGCGCCTTCGGCGCTTTAGCCTTATCTTCTTTGGTCCCATCCTTAGGGGATTTACCGGTCTTAATTCCCTTTTCTGCTTCGGATAGACTATCTTGGTGATCTGCCAACACCCTCTGCCCTTTTTTCACTTTGTCTTTGCATTTCTCATCCTTCAAACATGATTTAATCAACTTGTAGATAGGAAAAGTCCCTGGCCTCAATGTTCCCTTCTCTTTCTCTTCTTCTAAGTCATGGCCTAACTTGTCCCAACAACCCGTAGTCAGGTCGCCCGATATTTGAAACCAAGGAGCCACCCGATCCACTTCCTTAATAAAATTACGGAGCACATACCTCGAAATTTTCAAATCCTTCTTCTTAAGTAATATGTGCACCGCTTCTAAAAACGGCTTTACTGGATGATTTCCCATGCTTCCTTTATCTACAGGAGTGGGAAGGACGGCTCAGTTATCTACCTGAGGCTTACAGTCCGTTAAGGTTGATCACAGGGTGGAAAACACACACTTTATCTCGTTTCCCGCAATTAAGGCACAGACAGCAAAACAAAATGAAAATGAAACAGACGACGAGAAACAATCCACCCCACATCCAATCAATCATACCTTGCAGAAAAGTACCGCGGTTCTCACGCCACTGACTTTGAATCCTTACTCGACGAGCAGTCGGGGTCCTTCGAAGCGATCCTCCACTCCGGGGTTCGGCGGCTCCCGGGTTTCGGCACCACTTGTCGCGACCGGCCTTTGCCGATAAGGACGACGCAACAACCGAGGATTTCTTCAGCGGCAAGTTTATTGTACAGCTCTTTCTTGCAGATGGTGAAGGACCCAGACCCCGGGTTGTGCTCTGCTTAAATAGCCAGCAGAGAGGCGTGTTCATCTGTAATTGGTGCTCCACACAATACCCAATTAACATGTGATCTCCCATTGGAGGATCACACAATCCTACATTAGCATAAGGCGGCGCATGCGCAAATCGCGAAGCAATGCTGACAAGAAGCGCGAAAATGCTGGCAAGAAGAACCAGGAAGCAGGAAGCTGGCGCCATCTTGTAATGGCGGGAGCGGCTCCCGACAGCTCATGCCATGTTGAGACTTGTTTTGGTGTTGTACTTTTCGGAACTGGGTTTCTGTAGCCACCTTGTTGCATGTGAATCCCAAGTATAATGGAATGCAGCCTTGCATGGTTGTGAATACCAGTCTTACGGAGGCAGAGAGGAAATAAAAAGCTCCTGTAGAGCTTAGATGCTGATGATATTGTCAGCCATGGATCCTGCCAAAGCTCCTGGGTGTGCATATATGTGTCAACACACACACACACACACACACACACACACACACACACACACACACACGAGTATTAGTGGTGCATTTGTGCCTCAAATATACATTTGTAAATTTCACAGCTAGTACATACTAGAGAGAAACCATGTCTACACTTGAGATTGTGTCACAGATGTTTTTGTCAGCTTGTGAAAGCTAAATTGACGTAAGCTGGAAGGCTTCAAGTGACGACAGACCTTGTTTCATGGTTTACCTGATAGCTGATGCCAACCACAGCTATACTCTTGTACAAAGCGTTTTCTCTTCCATCTTCACTGCCTGGCAAATTCTTCTTGCACAGACTTCAACACTAAGGTGCCTTCTTTGATTGCTTTCCTCCTTCATCTTTCGCCTCCCGAGGTTTACTCAGCCCATTGGCACAAGCAGCTCCAGTGTGTTCTCTGGTCTGCTGGTGTTCCTGTTGCTCAGCTCACCATCTACTCTGTCCCCAAGGCCGTGTGCAAGAAGAATTGCCTGTTGGTACAGGTTAAGACTGAATTTCCTCTTGATTGGATTTTTAAGATAATGGCATGCAACTCAGCTGATTCTCATAAGCATCTGAGAAAGTTAAATGAGGAAGCCTGGGCCACAACACTCATGTTATGTTGATATTTCTTAGAGTTGGGTTTTGACATCTGTATTGCTTAAAACCTCCTTAGGTGATTCCGTGACTAATCTCTCACAGTGCATCACTTATTTGCATTTTATTTTGTATTGCTTACACTGAAGTTCTAACTGTTTTCTCCCATGGTGAACATGCACACCCTACACCTTGCCTGTTACACTGAAGTGCACACAAAAGTCATCAAGAACATTAATTGTTAAGTTGATGAGAAAAACGTCTTTCCCTTTCTCATAGCCAGAGTTGTTTGCTCCTGAAAGAATAAAGTGATTGTTTGTAGGGGAAAAATAAGTATGCAAGAGGGAATTATGCTCTGAGCACTTAGATCATTCTGGAAGTCATTCTTGTTTATTTAAAACTTGGATGTCTTGGTAGGATGATTTACTCTTTGCTGATTTGACTGCTACTAACAACTTTGTCCTGTGAAGGTTTATGACTGTAGGGGGCTTTGAGTCCTCTAGGAGTCCGCCCTCTGTTCTGTGATCTGCAACCAGACACCATGAAAGTACAAACACTGTGATGGAGATGCTACTGATCTAGAGTGTTACCACAAATGGAAGGTAATTAGAATACAAAAAGGCCTTTACATCCCAGTCCTGGGGAGAGATTGTACTTTGTTTGGATAGACCAGCCAGGGCTAGTTTTGAATGTCCTTAGCACATCTTGGCTTCCACTTCTTAGAAAGACTTATACTTTATTTTTCATTGTTATCAAAATAGGATCATTGTTTAAAAACATAAGAAAGATAAAGTAAAACCATATTTTAAGTAGAAACCATTATATTTGAGAGTCTCTGTGTTGGATGGATTGTTAAAAAAAAAAAAACAACTTGGGTTAAGTCACATGAATTCAGCTTTGAAGAGAAACTTGGAAGGCTATTCCAAGGAGAGTTATTCATCTAGAATCTAGACAAACCCTTCTCAACCACTTTGAGACAGAGTTGATGCCTTCCTATTCCAGGGTATTTATTGTATTTAATAATGAACTTTTTTTCTTCCGTGTTCTTTGGAATGCCAGCTCTCTGCTTGAAAGAAACCAGAGTTACTGATCATGTTCTGTGGGAATCAAATCTCTGCTGTAACTGACACGGGCTAAATTACCCACAATCCTGTGGTTTTCAAACTTTGGTGTGCATCTGAGTTACACAAGGACTTTGAAAAACACAGATCACGTCTCTTCTCCCTCTCCAGACTTTGGTTTAGAAGATCAGGGTTGAAGCCCAAGAAGTTATATTTCTAATGATTCCAAGTCTGGTAATATCTGATGCTTCAGTCTGGCAATTATAATTTGAAACTATAGAGTAAAAGAAAAAATATCAGGCTTATGGAAAAAGATCATAAGGTGAGTTTTGGACAGGTAGAAACATTTGAAACATTCAACAGGACCTGTCAGAAAAACAAGCAGATAAAAGAACAGAGTTGAGCAGAGAGAGCTGACATGGAGATGAACATGTGGGTATTTTCTCCACACAGGACTTGAGGTTGGAATATGAAAGGCATTATCAGAAGAGAGAAAACAGGAAACAAATGAGGGCTGATGAGATGAGTCAGTGTGTAAAGGTACTTAATTCCAAGCTTGATGACCTGAGTTCCATCCCCTGGACCCATATAGTAGAAAGAGAGAAATGAGTCCCCAAGATTGTCCTTGGATCTCCACACATGTGTTACGGCATATGTGTTAGCAGTTTCCTCTAAGATTGAAACATTCCATCCTGCGGGATGCTCCTTAAGATAAGAAATAGACAACTCAAAATAGCTTCAGGAAGTCCCTGAAACTGACCAGATTCACTAGGCTACTTCCTTCACAAGAGTATATAAAGGCTACCAAGAGTCACTCTCGGACAAGCCAAGCAGAAAGGAAAACTGAGACAACAGCTGCCTGCAAGAAACAAAGGCCACCTAAGATGCCTGGGAAAGGCTCAGGTCAAGTGAACCAACTGGAAAGGATACTCTCCAACCTGTTGAGCTGCCTTCAGCTGTGCAATGTACTCCAGGTTTTCAGATTTTGTGAGATGTCACTCATACTGGGGTAGGCTTTGGTGATGCAGGTATCTTTGACTCATTTCTGTTCTTGTAAGTAACCCCTCACCCATACTCTTGTAAGTAACCCTAATAAAACTCATTGGTTCACCAAGTTGGATATTTTTGGTATCTGTACTTTGGTCTCTTGTGGGATTCCTGCATGGAGTGAGTAGTGTCCCCAGGAAAAGTCTGTCATACAACATACATACACAGAAACACACAAATGAATAAATAAATGTGATATAAAAGAAAGGAAAAAAATACCACAGTAAGCTTTCATGTATGTGGTGACAGAAATGATGGGACCACAAGAAATAGTGAAGAGGGAGACACAGAGAAAAAAACCAGAAGAGATTTGCAGTAGGAGAGCTAAGAACAGAAATGTCTAGAATGTTATAGGTCTAATAGTGATAGGAATATAAGGGACAGATAGGGACATTTTCATATTCTGTATTATACAGTGCACTCTTCCATTCAATTTTGTAAAAAGGAATCTCTGATATATGTTATTAACAGCTTAGTATGTTCACAGTGCTAATGGCTTGTTCTTAGTTAACCACTTGTATTTTCTATTTTTCTGTGCTGAGAGAAAACACCCAGACAGAAGCAACTTGAAAGAGAAAAATGTTTATTTTGGTTCACAGTTCCAGGATACAGTCTATCATGATGGCAAGTCATGGCAGCAGGACCCTGAGGGAGCTAGTCATATTGTCCAATCAGGAAACAGAGAATGATAAAGTATTCAGACCATTTTTCTTCATCTTGCACAGTCCAGGATCCCATTCCAATGGTACCCCCACAGTGGGTCTTCCTATCTTTATTAACCTAGTCAACATAGTCCCCTACATTAATGTCCTCTGGCCTATCTTCCAGGTGATTCTAGATTTCATGAAGTTGACACTTGGGGAGAATACAAGGTTTGTATCAAGAGACTCTCACTAGATTCAGAGTTTCAAGAGCCCCTGAGCCCAAATACCCACAGAAAGAAGGAAGAATGAAAGCAGTGTTAATGAGAGAAACACAGACTGTCTCAAGCCTCAGAACCTGGCTATCTGCTCAGAGAGGCAAGACCAAGCTCTGGGAGGATTGACTGTCTTTGTTTTCAGCCTGGATTCTTTATGTAATCTGCTGGTACGGGTGGGATGGAAGGCAGTTTTGCAGGGCATTAGCCCTCTGCCTTCTCAGATTTCTGGCTCTCCAAATAAAGGATTCAGTCCTTGTCTTTGCTCATTGACATCCATAGTGACAGTTAGCATTAGCTAGTGTTCCAGTCCCAATGGGATGAAGACATCTTAAAATGCCCAATCAATTTAGTTACACAGGGACATTGATAACCCTAGGAAGGGCTGTTTCAGCACAACAGTGAAGGCTAATGTAACATCAGAGTGCAATATGGTACATGAAAGGCAGAAAGTAAGGCTAAGGCTGCTGATCATACACACGCACTCGTGTGTGTGTGTGTGTGTTGTGCATTTGTGCACATGAACACATAATGGCACAAGTCTAGAGATAAGAAGACAATTTCTGATGCTGCTCTTTGCCTGTCACTGTATTTAAGACAGGGCCTCTTCCTCATGGTGCATACAGGCTAGCTCACCTATAAACTCTGGCGATTCTCTTGTGTCAGATCTCCCAGTGGGACTGCTGAGATCACACATGTCCATGCCATCATGTCCAGCTTTAATATAGGCTCTGGGGATTTGAACTCAGACCCCCATGCTTGCCTTGCTTGTCAAGTTCTTTACTCACTGACTTATCTCCTCTGTCCAGAAGTTTGGGTTTGATGAGGCAAAAGCAAGAGCAAGAGCAATATTACCAGAAGAGTCGTGGACTCTAAGATCTAAGAAATTTCATTTATTTTACTTTATGTAATTGGAGCATATGTACAATCTAGGAAACGAGGCCCAAGAGTGATGAAGTTTAAAAAAGAAATTAGAAGAGAAAAATTAATATTTCAAAAAATGTTATGAGGGAAAGAATCCAAAGTCTTAGTATATGGATAAAGAGTAGAGACCAGAAGAACCTCAAACCTATGTTATAGAGTGGTAAAGCAGCTGTGAAAACAGCCCCTTGTATTAACCTGAAAGAAACATCACACAATCTAATGATATTTGGCTTTTGGCATGCACATGAGAAGCAGAATATTAGAGGCCAATGCAAGTTACTATTGGCTGCTTTTGCAAGGTGTTATTAGAAAAACATTAGCTTGGGAAAACAACTGTGTATGCAAACAGGAATGCCAAGCAAAGAATGTTATAAAAAAGGAAGGTAAGGGCAGGGGAGTGGAACAAATGGGGCTGTGAGTTGCTTGTTCCCACTCTTCTCTAAAGGCCCAGCTGCTGTGTCCACACATGTCCACAGTTCCCTAGGCTACTCAATGATCCCTAGAACTTTTCGCTTAAGTGCAAGGCATATCTTCTCCTTAGAAGTAATATTCTTCTTTGGTAAAAGCATTTACTCTTTCGGAAAGTCAAATAAAGTGTGCCTCTCCTCTTTTGTCACTGTCCTCTGGAGCGAGTCCTCCTCACCTTGTTCAGTAGTAGGATCATTTCTTCTGTGGTCCTCATAACCTGCCCTTAAAAAGGTTTTGTAGTAAATCCCATCTAGTTAGCTGAGGCACTCTGATTTACTGAGCACACTGGGGAAAGGTTGAAATCTTAGCTACTTGGAAATCTGAGAAAAAAGAATGTGGATTTGAAGCCAGTCTGGCCAACATAACAATTAACTCCCTCATTTTGTGAAAGAAATAGAAAACCCAGGAATTGAGTCAACAGTGCACTTTTACAACATTTAATTAAACCCCATTCTATAGCATAAAATTTAATGAATACCTAAGGCTCAAGGCATCCTAATGTTTCCTTGTTATTGGATTAAACAAGAGATCAAGTATAAATTAGGAAGTGGTCTTTACTGTTGAGACTAACAGAAAGTTATTCCAGTTTGTAGAAATTGGGCAGTGGTAAAGTATGTGCTCAGCATACACGAGAGCCCTGCTTCCATCTCATCATGTTAAAACCAAATAGTCCCAATAACTTGGTGGCTTAGCTGTTCCGTGATCTTCTTATCAACAAATCTCACACTATTACAATATGAAAATTCTCAAGGTCTGCTGGAATTGTTTTGACTTGAATTTATGGAGTTGCACTGAAAAAAAATCTGTTGTAAAGATTCACAAAAATACTTAATTTTTTTTTAAGCTTGCAAAGAGATAAAACAGGAACAAGTCTTCAAATGCTTCATCAAAGTGAAAATTATATGGTATTGTTCAGTGAGAGGGATTGTCATTGCCAGCCTTCTCCTTGGCTTCTATTACATTTTTTTTTTGTTGTTATTGTTGCTGTTGCTGAATAATAAAAAGAACTTATCTCTCCTTTGTTAGTTATTCATGACTATATCCCTTAAAGCAGTGGAAACATTTCCAAACCAGTAAAATGAACAACTAATGCTTTTGTAGGATATCATGGATCAGCATTCCAAAATGTACATCACATCATGTTGACATCATTGATTATTTAAAGGTAAAGGCAAGGGAGAAACAGCAGATAAAAAAGAGTTCTCTGCTTTTCTGCCATCTGCATAGCAGGAGAGGCATGACTCTGCTCCTCTCCTGTATGCTGATGAGGACAGAGGACTATACTCCAATGAGTCTACACAAATAGGTATTGCTGATAATAACAACTGTCTTTGGGTATTTCCTAGTCACTCTGTTCCGGTGTAACTCCCCTAAAATTACAGTCCCCTAAAATTACAGTCCCCTAAAATTACAGAGGACAAAATTTCCTTTGTCCTCTACTCCAAAATGTCTATTTTTTTTTTGTTAAAATGACGTAAGTCTTGATATCTCATTACTTCTTTAGATTTTTAATTTCTCTTCTGTGATACCTCTGTGTGAACAAAAATATCTCTATCTTGCCCACTGTTTTATTTTATCCATTTGACATAAGCCAGAGTCACCTTTGAGGAAGAGACCTCAGTCAAAATACTTTACAGACTTCCTACAAGCCAATGTAAAGTAGGTATTTTTTCTTCAGTTGAGTTTCCCTCTTCCCAGAGGACTCTGGTTTTATGCCAAGTTGGAAAGGGACTTCTATCTTGGTTTGTTTTCTACTGCTGTGATAAAGCACCATGACCTAGACAACTTACAGGAGAAGGGCAGAGAGGAGGAGTGGTGGCTCTTGCTAGAGACTGAAAGTTTACTTTCTGAACTACAAGCAGGAAGCAGAGAGGGTGAGCTAGCAACACCGTGAGTCCTTAAACTCCCAAAACCTGATTCCAAATTCATAATTTCTCCAACAAGGCTCTAAGTTTCCCCAAACAGTGCCATCAACTGGAAAAGAAGAATTTAAATGTCCAAGACTATGGAAGATATCTCATTAAAAACAAAACAAAATAAAACAAAACACAACACAACACAAAACAACACAACACGCTGTCAATAGAATTTGTGTGACTTTTATTCTGTTAATATGAATTCTGTCAGTTTAGTCTACAGTCTTCAGTTACTAATCTGAGAAGGTAAGAAAAAGTTATTTGAGGATAAAGCCAGGCATAGAGGAACACAACTTTAATTCCAGCCCTAAGGAAGGAAAAGTAGGTATGTCTCTGAGTGTTTAAGGCCTGCCTGGTCTATACAGCAAATTCCAGGCGATCCAGGACTATATAGTGAAACATTGTGTCAAAAACAAAACAAGCAAATAACAATAAAAAAAACCCCAAAACGTAAAATAACTTTTTATTCTTTTGCTAACAAAAATTATGTCTATATTCTTATTTTGCTTATAATTCTAGTGAATAATAATTTTTCTATTCAATGAAAGAGGTTTAGAGGAGAAGAAACATTCAAATAGAGATTCCCTTCTCTGTCTCCACCCTTGATTCCTGCTCCCCCACCCTGTGTGTGTGTGTGTGTGTGTGTCTAGGTGAACCAATAAGTTGATTAAGGTTACTTACAGGAACATAGATGACTCAAAGGCTGCTGTACCACCAAAAGCTCACACCAGTTTGATGATGCATAAAAGTTGGACCCCTGGAACTTACTGTGGGACTTACAGGAAGATCAATAGGTCAGAGTCTTCTCTCCTGAGCATCCGTTATTGCGTGTTTAACTGTGAGGAGGGAAATGCCTTGTGAATCTGGTTTCAGGGACTTCCTGAACCTTGCAAGTTGCTCACTCCCAAGTTTTAATGAGCCTCTATAAAGAACTTTCTCAGTCTTAATGTGCCTCCCTAAAAGATTAAATGTTTGAACTTGGAAGAAATTGTTATACAACAACAGGCTATAAAAATAGAAAGGAGATTATCTTGTGGGAAGGAGCTTGAAAGAATGAGTGGACAAAAAAAGTTAAGAGGGGAAACAAAAATATCTTATTTTTTCTCATATGTGGAATCTCAGTTAAACTGTGTGTGATTAATACATAAAAAAAGAAAGGAGACTATTTGCAGTTGGAAGGAGACATGGGGAGAGGAAGACAAAACAGGATGAAGGGCAATAAAATGTTATAATAAACTCAGATTGTATGACAACTAAAACTGAATAACAACAACAATAAAAGAAGGATATCAACTCTGCCCTTTGGGAGACAGATTACTTAATTGAATTCAAGTAATCAAGTTTGAAAGAACATTGACAACATTCATTAGAATCTCAATAATGATCTTCTGTGCAACAAAGAACATTTCCATTAATAACACATTCTCTGCTAATATAAACCTGTCCGTGAAAGCAAAATTTAAATAAAGTGAATGTGTGAGTTTGACTGTGGTGCCAGCTCATGCCTAGGTTCTGGCAGAATGGAAAGATCTGGCTGAGAATTAAACTCTATATAGAAGCTCTGCTTTCAGGCAGAGGAAAGATCCAGAGTTTCAAAATTCTTTCATTTCAAGACAATTTTTTTTTGAAGTGAGGTATTCTTATTCTTTTCAAAGAGGGACTCTTAAACAGTATAAAAATGTGCTAAACTTTTAAAATATACAGAACATTATTTCTCTCCTGTTCTTTTTGGAAAAAAAATCAACAAAACAGTAATTCCCAGGGGTCAGATAGGAGGTCAAAGCTCAGTTGTATAGCATCTGGTTAGCATTCATGAGGACCTGAGTTTGATGCCTAAGTTACCCAAACCAACCAACAAACTCCCTTGAATATATACCTGTATAACCAACAGTAATAACTCTTAACTATAAATGTTATGCTGATTCCAATGGATTGAGAATAATGGAGCTTTGTGATCACAAATTCCCTTGAGGAAACCTCATCATGAGCAGGAGTAAATGGTGCTACCTATGGTATCTCTCATTGGTCAAGTCTATGGTGCCCCTTGGAAGGTGATGGAAGAGGGAGTTGGTAGTTTATGGTACACGTTGGTTATCTGTTTATCTGTCTGTCTATCTTGCCTTTTTTTAAGACAGGGTTTCTTTGTGTAACAGAGCTCTTGCTGTCCTGGACCCCCTGAGTTCTCAAAGATCCTCCTGCCTCTGTCTCCCAAATGCTGGGGTTAAAGGCATGTGCCACCATGCCTGGCATATAGGTACTTTAAAGGCAAATGCAATTAACTCACAACCACTCTTACTTTCTTGTTTGTAATTTTCCACACTTTGGTTTTCAGTCTGTAGATACCAAAACCTTAGTAGGTTTTCTTTCTTAGGCTTTTTTTTTTGGTTACATGATGACTTCTCAGGATGGTTTATTCTAGTATCTGCTGAGGCTTAGGTATATTTTATTTTCTTATTTATTTTAACTAGAAAGATACAATTTGGAGAAAGTACCTTTTCCCACTCTATTGTGCACCCTTGGAGCTGAGGAAAAGAAAAGATGAACTGACACGAAGAAGCAAAGGTATTTCCCCAGAGCCAATGGGAATGTTTTTTTTTTGTCCCCTCTCCTTCTCTCATGTATTTTGTTCTCTGCTGTTCCCCCCACCCTTCTGTCTTCCTCCAACTCTTTGTCCTTCTATCCTTTTCTCCTCCTCTTTTCCCTTCCTTCTGGTACAGGAAAAATTGGATCCCCTTGGAGTCCCTAGTCTCCTTAATAAAATAATTTAAAAGTGTACTTAAATAGAACTATAATGACAATTTTATTAGAGTTTAAAAGACAAACTGCATATCAGGCAAGCTGGAAACTTCAGTGGCTTCTTCCACTTAGAGGAGAATGGGGGAGAAAAGGGAAAAAGCCATGCAGTGTAATCTGGCATGGAGGTCAGACACATGGTTGAGAGGGAAGCTTTAGAGAAAGAGAAGGGAACCCAGTGTATTGGGAGAAAAACCCAAAGTGTTAAGAAAAGCATACCTAGAAAAAGATAGAAAAAGCTGCCTATTACTGAATAATCCTCTAATATATAAAACCCTTAAGTGTCTACAGTGCATAAGGAAAAGTTTGAGAGTTAATTATTCCATCTCTTAAACATTGCTTGAGAACAGCCCTTTTCCTGAGGTGGACCCTTACCCAAAGTGTTTGACAGTGTCCTCTGGGATATTAGGTCTGCACTCAAGCCAGAAAGTTTTGTTTTTTTAATTCTTCTCTCATATATTACATCCCCACCACAATTTCCTCTTCCTCTCCTTCCTTTCTGATCTATCTCCCCTCTCTCCCAAATCCATCCCGACTTCCCTCAGAAAAGAGCAGGCCTCCCAGAGACATAAAACATAAAACTCAGCATAACAAGCTACAATAAGACCAGGCATACACCATCACATCAAGGCTGGATGAGGCAACCGAGGAGGAAAAACAGTGTCCCACAGACAGGCAAAAGGAGAGTCTATTCTTGACTAGAAGCTTTTTCTCTATAACAGTCCTTCCTTTCTTCCTAATCCTCCCCTCTTCTTTCCCTCCTCCTCAGTTTCTTCCTTTTCTACTCCCTTTCCCCTCCCTCCAACATGGTCTTAGCAAGATGAAGTCCTCTTTGCACTCACTGCCTCTCCCCCATGGACTGGAACCTTTTAAAGCTGTGAGCCAAAATAAATCTCTCCTCAATTTAGACTATTCTCATTTCATTTGTGTGCACGCATCTGTGCCCATCGTGCCATAGCTGTGAGGGTCCTTGCAGAGGCCAGGAGATGGTGTGTGAGCCTCTTAGCTGGAGTGACAGGCAATTGTAAGCAGCCTCATATGGGTGATAGGACAGGAACTCCGGTCCCTCCGGAAAAGCAGCAAATGCTTTTAAGCACCGAGGCCTCCCTATAGGTAGACCCTGCCGTCCCTTAAATCACTGCTTTCAGGTGTTTTGTCACAATGACCAGAAATGTAATGTGTGCTCAGATTTTGATTAATCAAAGCAGCAGGTATCCCATGATGGCCTTGAAGCAGTGTCTTTGGTGGATCGCCAGTAACACCTTCCTGATGATGGCAGATGGCAATTTAATTTCAAGTTGGCCTGGAAAGGGATTTTTTTTTTTTTTTACCTCCCCTCCCTTGGGTGTAGTGAGAATCCTGGGGAGAAAAGCCCCCAGAGAGTGCTTATTCTGAAAGATTGGATTTCTCATGGAATTTTAATTGGAAGAATTGGGAATAGTGACTGTAAGTTGACCAATGAATAATTTCCACATGGGAAAAAATCTACATACAGTTGTTGTTGGAGATATCAAAGTCTGCAGTCTCTTCTATGGCTATGGCTCTCATAAATCCAGACTTTCCCCTGGTGCCTTATCTTGGTACTGTGCTGTGAGACCTACTTGTCCTCCTGCTGCCATGAGGCCCCTAAACATTCTTGATAACTGCTATTTTATATTTATGTTTCCTTGAGGACTCTCTGAAGCCAGTAATGGCATCTGCTCCCACAGTTTTTAGGACATTAAAGCGTGAGCTTCTCTCTGTACTGGGTGATGTATGGCAGGCGCTGTGTATCCACCGCATTTTAATCAGTTTCTTCGGTCTCTGCTTCCGAGGATACATGTTTTCTGCATCGTGACATTGACAGATAGAGGCTCTCATCAGCTGTGTTCGTAAATTTATGAGAAAATTAGTTTACAGTTATAAAATATGAAAAATGTGAGAATTATATTTTTCTTAGCTGGGTCAATTTCCCTCAAAAGCGGAAGATGGGCTATTTGCTTAGACAGGGCAGGCTGAGTAGACCCCACTGTTTGGAAGAATATAGAATGACACTTGCGCAGTGCCTCTGTGCATGTTTATTCATTTTTAGATGAGAAGACATTCATCGGTTATGTTATTCATGCCACATAAAAGAGTTTTAGGTAAAACACAATTCTGTAGATATAAGCTGTGCTCCGAAACAATTGGTCCATGAGAATTTTTTTTTTTTTCAAATGATATTTATGACCTCGCATTAAGCTACTTCTTACGCTGTCATTTCACAATACTGAGGAAAGAAGTCATGGAAATAAATGATTTGAATACATGCCTTTCCCAGCTCTTACTGGTTGGCCCCAGGAAAACTGCTTGGGTGTTGGTAAGGAGATTTTGTGTGTTCTGTCGTTTCTGCTTGTTGTTATTGTTGTTTGTTTGCTTTATTTTTGAGGCTGGGTCTTGCCACGCTACCCATGATGGTCTTGAACTCCTGATCTACCTGCCTTAGCCTTCTTAGTTTCTGAGGTCACAGGTGTGCACACCAAGCCTAGATTTGCTACAGATTTATATAATGAAGGAATTTCCCAACGTCCATCTTAGAATTTATCTGAGAGTAATATTTTCCTACTCTTTCCACAGAGCTTCAGTTTAGAAATTGCCAGTGGGTTTTAATTAAAAAACAAAAACAAAAAACCAAAAAGATAATGAGAGTTCAATAGATTCATGAAGCAGATTAAATAAAGTTTTCTTTATTGCAAGTTTTCAAAGCCTTTCAAATGTTACTGTGGATTAAAGTCTCCAGGAGGCAATTAAATTATATTGTTCTCTCTAGATGCTCTGATCACAAATTCATTTTTAACATATCCTTTCGCTGAACTAATGCTTGACCAAACATCATTGCACAGGTGCTGATCTCCCATGGTTCAGCGGGAAAACAGAGCCTAGAGGAGGAAATTGATGTGTATGAAACAATACACATAGAGACTCAGATCTTGGAGTGGAGTTCCTCAGGTCCCCATGATTCTCTCCGTGATTTCATGCCAGCTTCCTTTGGTTATACTTCCTTACACGGTCGCCACGGCTGGAGAAGTCCCTCCACAGTCTTATAACAATTTATTTTAGCAATTTTTATCTGGATTCAAATAATAAAATGACTTGCAAAAATTTTAATTATCCATTTATCTCTCTCTGTGTATGTGTGTGTGTGTGCGGGGGTGGGGTGGGGGCAGGTAAACCAGAGATTAACATTGATTGTCTTTCTCAACTGCTCTCCAACTTTTTTTTTTCTTTCTGAATTTAGAGCTTGCTACTTGGCTAATCTTGCTGGCCAGCAAGCCCAAGGGACACTTGAGTAACCACCACCCTTGCATTGGGATTACTGGTGCACATTTCCATTGGTACATCCGTCTTTGCATTTAAATGGTTGCAGGGCATGTGAATTCATACTTGTACAGGTGAGCGCGTCACTGACTGCTTTGCCTAGCCCTCTCCATTTTGTAACAGAATTCTTTTTATACTCTTTTTGCTTTGGCTTTTATTTCTTTGCTTTATTTCTTATTATGCCTTTTTTTTTTTTTGAGATAGGAGAAGGGTCTTTCTTGGATTCAACCTTTTGGGACCTATTCTCCGAAATGCTGGGGCCATAGGTGTGCACCACTGTGCCTGCCACACTTTTCTAAACTGTGAGTTTAAATAGATGACTGCCCATATCTCCTGTCTCCAAATATTCATGGTGTCCTCCATTATTTCTGCACACATATAATTTCCCATCTTAACCTTTCTAAGTAGATCTATTTTGTTGTGAGAGAAACCACAGAACTTCCAATAGTAACATTTAGAATAAAAGCTTTACTTTCTATCCTTTTTTCCTTCTTCTCCTCCTTTTCCTCTTCCTCCTCCTCTTCTTCTTTGAGTCCTGAAGATCAAACATAGTACCTCATGCATACTGAGTAAATATTTTATTACAGCTTCCATTTTTTTTTTCAAGCATATGTCACTGTGCTGGCTAATTTTTATGTCACCTTGACACAGGCTAGAGAGAAGACTCCAACTGAGAAAATGCTTCCGTAAGACTTGGGTGTAACCAAACCTGTACAGCATTTTCTTAATTAGCTATTTATGGGGGAGGGCCCAGCCCATTGTGAATCTTGACATCCCTGGGCTGACGGTTCTATAAGAAAGCAGGCTGAACTAGCTATGTAAAGCAAGCCAGGAAGCAGCATTTCTCCATGGTGTCTGCATCTGCTCTTGCCTCCGGGTTCTTGTCTCATTTGAGTTCCTGTCCTGACCTCTTTAGTGATGAACTAAGATGTGGAAATCTAAGCTGAATAAGCCCTTTCCTCCCCAAGTGGCCCCTGAGTGTTGAGAGCTTACTGTGCTATGGGAGTTTAGGATTTTTAGAATACTGAGAGATGATGGAGGCCTGGCTAATGGAATTTCAGAGGGGAGCACAAACTCTACCAGGGCCATTTGTGTGAAGATCCTGAGGGTATCTGTCTGGTAAACTGGAACTGAAGATTTGGTTGTGATTAACAAGAGACAGGAAGTACTGAATAAAACCTTTGTTTTTCTGGGACAATGGATGTTGGTCAGCTGGGCCTGAAGAATCAGCTGTGATTAAGAGGAGGCCAGCATCACTGAATTGAAACCTCTGGGAAACACTTCTTCAGCTGGCACATGCAAGGTGTATTTAGAGGTGGCCAAGGTTGTACCTTGTGTTGGCAGCCAAGCTTGGTCACATATAAGAGTCTCCCAGATGGTACTGGTTTTGAAGGCATGAAGGGGTCATGGAGAACAGCTGAGGCATGGCACTGTGAGAGGTCAGAAGAGATCATTGGTGAAGGTATAGCTGGAATAGCATTGGAGGCCCAGGATTAGAAGAGTCATGGAGAAAAGTTGAGGCTTTGTACCATGAAGAGAGTTCAGGAGAAGCTATTGGTGAAAGTGTAACCCAGCTGCAGCAGGAAGACCCCCACATTTTGGAGATGCCAAATGGAATGACCACCAAGAATGGCAGCAGCAGTGGAGTGGAGCCTGCCCAAGCTTAGAAGGCAAGCTGTGTGTGCTGCAGAGGGCAGAGCTGGAGAAGTGACCCAAGCCCTTTTGCGAAGCCCAGAAGGTCATGAGTGAATTCCAGGTACTGAACATTTAATTATTTAGACCATAGGAGTGTGGTTTTCCTTTATTCAGATTATGACTGTGCCCTGGTTATTCCTTCTTGAAGCAAGAAGTATTTTTTTAATTTTTAATTTTTTTATTGTATAGGATTCGACAGTTGGCAAAGTTTGAATTTTCAAAAGGGATTTGGATTTTAAAAGAGACATAAAATTTTTATAGAAACTGAACTTTAAAAGTGTATAAATTGGTAAAGAATGTGGAACACTTTTAAGTTTGGAATTTGTTTTGTATATGTGATATTTATTTATCTAAGATCTTGAAGATGAACCAAAGAGAAAAGGATATGTGTTAAAATGTGTTGTGTGTCAAGTTGACAAGGGGTCAAGTTGTGCTGGCTAATTTTATGTTAACTTGACACAGCCTAGAGTCATCTAAGCAGGGGAATCCCGAATTGAGAAAAAGCCTTTATAAGACTGTGTGTGGGTCTCTGCAAACACCAGTGCTGGTTCAGACTTTGACAGTCTGACACCAGATAACTGTAGACATGTTTAAACACAGCACGATTAGGAAGAAGGTTTCCTGGCAATAAAGAATTTAATCCTGTGTGCATAACAAATCGTAAGGCATGGCTGCATTAAAACCCATGCAATGTATAATTAATATCTTCCATAAAGATAGGTTCCACAGATTAACCGAGGAAGCAGGCTCAAGGTACACGATTGCATAATGCGGGTAGTGGGAGAGGGTGTCAGTCCAGACTGACTGGAATGAATAAGCTAAAATTAAGGGAGAGCTGCTGTGGTCTGGTCATAGAGATAGCACAGAGAGGGACAAGGAGGAGCAGCAGCAGCCACATCTCCTCTCAGGGCTGTAGCACTTACATACCCTCTCAAGAGTCCCCAGAATTCCAAAGGTCATACACTTGCAGAGTCTATCTTCAGCTGGCAAAATCATGCCCCTGCCAGAGCATGGAGCAAGTCATAGTTAGAGATAAGCAGCCCCTTATCTCACACCTGGAATCAAAACCAAAACATATTCCTATAACATGTCTATGCTTTTTGTTTTTAATTCAAATCCTGAATTTAAAAAAATTATTTTATTTATCATGTATACAGCATTCTGCTTGCACACCAGAAGAGGGCACCAGATCTGACTGTAGATGGTTATGAGCCACCATGTGGTTGCTGGGAACTGAACTCAGGACCTTTGCAAGAACAGCCAGTTAACAGTGCTCTTAATCTCTGAGCTATCTCTAACAAAATTCTTACTATACTTTGTGTTTTGAGTCTCATCAGCAAGGAATAAGAGCTCTGACTCTTCTCAACCTCACCGGAATCTGCTGTCTTCTCTGCTTTGGATTTTGATAGCTAAGGTTTGTGTGTGTGTGTGTGTGTGTGTGTGTGAGAGAGAGAGAGAGAGAGAGAGAGAGAGAGAGAGAGAGAGAGAAAACCTGTTCACATATCGTACCACACCTCCCCCTTATTCTGTTTTACTCCTCGTGGGCTGCACAGCCATCATCAGTGGGCTCATCTGCTTCTCTCCCTGTCAGTGAGCACCTTGGTTATAGCATTGTTAAAGTTCCATTGGGTTGAACAGACAAAAGTTCAGAGGCTAAAAGTTCAAAGATTCAGTGTAAAGAACCACTTACTGGGAAGGGAGAAAATGCTTATCATTTAGAAGAAAAAGAAAAACAAAAAACAACAAACAAAACAAACTATCCCCCAACCCATGCTTAGGGTCTCTGGCTCTCTAGCCTTCCTGCCTCAGTGAGTCAGGGCTGGTCAAAGTGGTGAAAATGTATACTGGGCAGCACAGGGCTACCCCAATCATTAGCCATTTGACTGCAAAGCTCAAGGAATTTCCCTCTTTTTTATTTTTATTTTTTCACAATTTATTCATTATATATCCTGATTGAAGCCCCCTCCCTCAACTCCTCTCAGTCCCACCCTCCTCCTTCTTCTCCCCATCCCCTTCTCCTAGTCCACTGAAAGGGGGAGTTCTCCTCCTTTGCCATCTTCCCTCTTAATAAAGACGTTCTAATCACAGGGATCCTAAGGGATGCTGGAATCTGACCTCTATACCCTTGCAATGAATACATTGTGAAAATAATAACAATAGTTTGGAGTGGAAAAAGACAATGAGAGAAGTTCGTTTGTAAACATTTCTCTTTCTGAAGGACATATTTTTAAGCTATAAAAATGTAAGGTAAGTTTTATGGGCTTTGTCTTCCTTCATAGCTCTATAAAATCATGGTTTTATTGGTGCCATCCCTCTGTGTGAAGTCAATGATGGATAAGCAGATGATCATTTTATTTCCTGGTGGAGACAAGCTGTGCTGGGCTTTATTATACCTGCTCCTTTCCCAAAATGAGGGTTGAAAGTGCACGCTAGTTCATTCTCTTTGGCAGAGAGGAGCTGTAAACACGGTCCCATCTTCTTGCTCTTCTTATTACATTAGAAAATTCCAACGATTATGGGTTTTTACTTCTCTTGTGGGAAGCTTGCAAATAATATCTATAAGCTCTACGCTTCCTGTTTCTCAGATGCAAATGCAATGTTACGTGGAGTGACACAGGATACAGCATTAATTAGTTTCAATATATTCTACCATGAATATCAGTGGCATTTTTGCTCAGCATACAAAGATTAGCTATCCTTTTAGTCAAAAAAGTGATTCCTACTTTGTCCTGAAAGAGATTTTTTCAGCGCTGGTGGGTGGATTTCTTAGCTGGCAGAACATTCATGATACCAGACGCCATATAACCCAAGGATGGTGGTACATTCCTGTAATTCCAGGACATAGGGGTGGCAGTTGGAGGATCAGGAGTTCAAGGTCACCGTTGGTTACATAGCGAATTCAAGGACAGCCTGAGCAACATTAACACCCTGACTCAAAAGAAACAAACAAATAAAAATGAGGAGAAAACTTTTCCCTTCTTGGTACTACTGGGTCACACATCTTGTTTGTATACTCTGATGATCTTCCTGTTGTCAGGGAAACCTCATATTAAATGGTTCCCAGGTGTTGGTCCCTTCTGTTCCAATAGCCAGAAAATACTGTCTAAGTTTGACTGGTAGAGGGCAGAAAACCAGTCTCCTGTTTCATGCCAAGTATGGAAAAAAGATTTTGGTTTTGTGGAACATCTTAGAAGATGATCAGTGTTAGGTCTCAAACTCAGGACAAACTAACTGAGGTGCCTACTTAACATATCAAAGCGGATGCTGGCTGCAAGTCCCTCTCATCATCACCAAGACTTCTATGGAGTCCTGGCTCCTCTCAGTACTTCTCACCCCGCCCCCTACCCTGAACCTCTCCAGCTCCTGAGCTTCACTTCCCTTTCCCCATATTCTCTGACTCCTAATATAACCTTGCCATTTTGAGTTCACCATGTCTTGGTCTCTGAGCTCCGGTGTACTCTTTTTTGCTCCCTCTCTCTTTCTTCCACCTCCCCCACTCATGGCCTGGTTCAGTCTGGATCCTTCCAGACTCCTCTGGCTGTGCTCTTCCATATATATGTGTGTGTGTGTGTGTGTGTGTGTGTGTGTGTGTGTGTGTGTGTATGTATGTATGTATATACACACATATACAGTAAACATTTTCAACCACACCTAGGAGCAGTCATGTCCTCATTGTTTTTATTTCAATCAGTGAGGTGTTGTGAAGAGTTGATATTAAGCAATCCTGTAGTCAATTAGGGACTGCCTCGGGGTCAGTAGCAGGAATACAAGGGAGATGCATGCTCACCTGACTGCTCTCTCTTCTAATGTAATAGATTCAGGAATCACACAACTTTCTGCCATCTGTGGTTAGAAAATGTATCCCACTCTTAAATGGACAAGTTAGAGAGAGAAAGAGAGGTAATTAGGTTTAAAATCACATTTAAAAGATCAGATTCTGAGATACAGGAGAACCATAGATGGAGATCATTCCTGTGGTCATGAATCTTCAGACAGGTGTGATCTTCTTGAAGTACCTACAGGCTAAAGGGAACCATTAGGACCTGGTCCCTCATTTCCTTCTTAGGAGTATGAGACAGACAGCCTCATCATTCTATTCTTAGTTTTTCACTTATTGTGAGATGTATTAAGCATCTGTTTATCTCAAGCCACTTCATGAAGCCGCTAGTCCAGCATACTGAAGTTACCTGAAGATCTGGCCTTTGTTCTCTGTTCTTTTTAGGCCTTTGCTTTCTTAAAGGAGGGATGCGGAGAAGGAGGGATGAAGGAAGAGAGAAGGGGATGTGTGGATTTATGATCTAGGACATTGTTTGCAGGAGGTAGAAACTAGGAGGGGGGCTGGGCTGGAGGAAGTCTGCCCCCAGCGCATGCCTTTGAGAGGAGTATCTTGTTACTACCTCCTTCTAATCTCCCCTCTGCCTCTTGGCAGCAAGGGGTGAGCAACTGTTTTTTGCTGTGCACCCTTCACCATGACTTTAAAAAAAAATATTTTTTGGGGTTTTTTGAGACGGGGCTTTTCTGTGTAGTCCTGGCTGTCCTGGACTCACTTTGTAGACCAGGCTGGCCTTGAACTCACAGAGATCAGCCTGCCTTTGTCCCCCAGAGTGCTGGGATTATAGGCATGTGCCACCATGCCTGGCTCTTCATCATATTTGACCTCATATGAGAACCAAAATAATGGGGTCAAATAACTGTGAACTAAAACTTCTGGAACCATAAGCCACATCCTGCTTTCAAGTTGTTTATGTCAGATATTTTGTTATAATGATGAAAAACTGACTAATATTCATTGGGGTGCAGGGAGACCAGGCCCAATTTTGAACTAATTGGTTGAATTTTGACAGGTTGAAGCTAGCAATAACACTATTCTCCTGACAATGACTTATAGAAGTTCAAGGTGTTACCCATCGTGCTACAGAGCCTTGCCCTTGATTTTACTTAATGTTTTAAGAGATTACTAATCTGATTTTCAAAGTGGCTGGATTGTCTACAAATTCCCTAGACCAGAGTATGAAGGTCTGAGGTATAAAGACTCTAATTTTTCCATGCCCTCCTACCAAGGATCACTTCTCCCTGGTAGTGTGGCCTTGCCGGGCCACAGAGGAAGAAGATCCAGGCAGTCCTGATGAGACTTGACAGGTTAGGGTCAGACAGCAAGGAAGGAGGGCTCCCACTTTCAGTGTTCTAGAGGAGGGGGATGGGGAAAGAGGGATGGAGGGTGGGACTGGGAGGAGATGAGGGAGGGGGCTACAATCGGGATATAAAGTAAATGAATTGTGAAAAATAAAAAATTAAAAAAAATTTAAAAATGACTTTGTAAGGTCCAGCTGTAAGGCATTTTCTTTTTTTTTTAATTTTATTTTTTTCTTATCAGTTACATTTTATTAACTCTGTATCCCAGCCATGTCCCGATCCCTCATTCCCTCCCAGTCCCTCCCTCCCTCCCTCATCTCCACCGTGCCCCTTGCCAAGTCCACTAATAGGGGGGACCTCCTCCCCATTCATCTGATCCTGTTTTATCAGGTATCTTCAGGACTGGCTGCAAAACTCTCCTCTGTGGCCTAACAGGACTGCTCCTCCCTTGGGGGGTGGGGAGGCCAAAGAGCCAGTCATTGAGTTCCTGTTAGAAATAGTCCTTGTTCCCCTCACTATGGGAAACCAATTGGTTACTGAGCTACCACAGGCTACATCTGAGCAGAGGTTCTAGGTTACATTCATACATGGTCCTTGGTTGCATGTCAGTCTCAGAAAAGACCCTGTGCCCAGATATATTTGGTCCTTGTGGAGCTCCTATCCTTTCCTCATCAGACTAGCTCCCCTTCTTTCTTATGATTCCCTGTACTCTGCCAAAGGTTTGGTCATGAGTCTTTGCTTTGAAGACACTTCTAGTTAGGGTCTTTCAAATGTGCTCAGTAGACTCCTGTCATATGTTCAATGCGCATCCCATCTGTCTTTCTAAACGAGGATTGATAATCTTACCCCATGTCCGCTCTCTTGATTACCTTTTTTAGGTGTATAGATTTCATTATGTTTATCATATCTTATAGGTCTATATAAGTGAGTATATACTGTGTTTGTCTTTCTCCTTCTGGGTTATTTCACTCAGGATGATCTTTTCTAGATCCCACCATTTGCCTGCAAATTTCATGATTTCCTCCTTTTTGATTGCTGAATAGTATTCCATTGGGTAAAAATACCACAATTTCTGTACCCATTCCTCCGTTGATGGACATCTGGGTTGTTTCCAGGTAGGCATTTTCTTAATTAGTTATCAGTTTTGGGAAGGGCCCAGCCCATTGTGAGTGGGACCATCTTTGGGAGGGCGGTCATTGGTTCTATAAGAAATCAGGCTGAGAAAACCATGACTAGCAAGTCAGTAAGCAGCACTTCTCCATTGCCTCCACATCAGCTCCTGTCTCCCGGCTCCTGCCTTGATTGAGATCCTGGTCTGGCTTCCTTCCATGATGACTAGTGATGGAGAAGTGTGAACCCAATAATCCCTTCCTTCCCCAACTTGATTTTGGTCATGGTGTTTCACCATAGCAATGATAATCCTAAGTCAGACAAGGCACATACTTTCACATGTAGTTTTTGTTTTTCTTTTCTTTTTTTTTGTTTCTAAATTTTATTTATGAATTACTACAAAACATTCCAGACCAATGTGTCTTAAACCTCCTCTTCCTCTTTATTCTGGTTAATCTGGAAATAACGCAATTCATAACTCTCTTTGCTGTTGGTGATAACACACAACCGGTCTTGAAGATGGTTCTTCTTCAAATATTTTTTGGTGAGATATTTCAAATACCTTTTGGGGAAGGAACCTCAGAGGTGACAGTGATCTTGTTCTTGCTCTATTTGATGGTCACAACCCCTCCAACAAGATTCCCAGATTTTCCATTCTCCTTGATTTTCTCCTGGAGGAACTGCTCAAAATTGGCAGCATCCATCTTCTACAGGATGGGCACAGTCAAAGGTGAACTTCAAAACCTGCTTTTTTTTTTGGCCCCCCTTTGCCACAAGGTTTTTCATGGGCACTATGGCAGCAGAGGAGGCAGATGTTTTTGTTTTTCTTAATGTAAATATTATACTTTTCTTTTAGGGGGTCATATACTTTTCTCTTGTTACAATTCTAGGTATGACTTTCTTCTCATCCCTACTCTTTTCCTGACCCTTTCCTGGGCTGCCGTTTCTTCTTCTTTTTCTTCTTTGCTTGATTGCTTATTTATTTGTTTAGTATCATGGTTGACTTTAATGAAGTTTCTTTTCTCTTCTGTATGATGAATCTGATGCCATTTCCTAAGCTGGCACAGCCACAGCCTGTGCTCAATCACTGAGGAATGACAATGTTTTGAGCTGGATCTTCTTCAGTGTCTCCTCGATCTGTCCCTTTAAAGTTTCTGCCTTTGTTGGTATTGTGAGGCACTACTAATTTGCTCACTGGTAAGTCTATTGTTTCCAGTGAGGCCTTGTGGGCAAAATTTACTTCACAATCAGAACTAATTAAATTTTTGTCCTATTGCATCGATGGATTTCATTGCTTCCTCTTCTTCTTCTTTTTTTTTTTTTATAATTTATAACTTTATTTAACCACGACACAATGATTATTAAAATTAGCTCACCAGAGACTTTACTTTTCCTCCTCCATGGGTAGGTTCTGAAGGCAGTCTTTTATGGTTTATTCTGACTCCAGGAAGGATCTTTTGGTTAACATTTCTTGCTGTCTGATGAACTCAGCTGGCGATGTGGCTTCTTTTTTTTTTTTTTTTTTTTTTTTTATGGAGCTGCTAACATCTTTGTAATTACTTTCCACCAAAAATATCAATTGTTTCTGAGCACCCGCAGGCTCTTCTAGACCACAGTGTTCCCAAGAAAGTCCATTTCGTTAGAGGAGGGCTTTTAAGTTTTGTTACTTCTAGCTCAGAGCTAGAAGTGAGGAGAACTGTTTGATTCTGTTGTGGTAATGCTCTTTTTCTTTAAAATATTAATTTTTCATAATTTATTCACTTTTTTCATAATTTATACAATCAGGATAATTTATATCCTGATTGTAGCCTCCTCCCTCATCTCCTCCTGGTCCTGCCCTCCCTCACTCTTCCCCTTCCCTTCCCTTCCCCTAGTCCTCAGAAATGAGGAGTCCTCCTCCCCTACTGTCAGGCCCTTTCCTCTGTGGCCTGGGAAGGCTGCTCAACCAGGAGGAAGTAATCAAAGACTAGGCAATAGAATCCATGTCAGAGACAGCCCCTGCTTCCCTTGCTAGGGAACCCACATGGAGACTGAGCTGTCTATAGCCTACATCTGGGCAAAGGGTGGCGGTTCTCTCCTTGCATGGTCCTTAGCTGGTGCATCAGTCTCCACAGGGCCTGCCAGGGCCCAGATTTGTTAGTTTTGTTGGTCTCCTCGTGGGGCTCCTGTCCTCTCCGGGTTCTTCTATCACCCCACTCTTTCAAATAACTCCCTGTGCTCTGCCCAAAGTTTGGCTGTAATTCTCAGCATCTTCTTCAATCCCCTGCTGGGTGGAGTCTTTCAGAGGACATCTACGGTAGGTTCCTGTTCTGTTGTGGTTATGTTCCTGCTTCATGAGTCCTGTTCGGGGTGAGGCAGTAGCCTCTGGCCCCAATCTTGGCATGGAATCTCCAGTAAGTGACTTAGAATGGGTAGGGCCACAGTATGACCTTGGGTGGCAGGCCTACTCTCTGAGTGATGTTAAGTGGGAAAAGGTAGTCCTGAAAGGAACAAATTAACTTTAAAGGTTTCTTTATGAATTCTATACCCCATATTAAACTAAGTTCTCCCAGTACTTTTCCAGAAAGCACAAGGACAAAAGGAGAAGTGGATGAATTGAGACAAGACCCACCCTGTTGCAAAGGAATGCCAAAGGTCTCCACCAAGCTTCGGAGAATGTCCAGATCTGCAGTATGAGACAGAGTTGCTGGCAACCCATCCAGATGGTCACAGCTCCTCCACCCAGATTGGGGCAGGGCTAGATGGACTTGGCACCTAAAATAGACCAATCATTTTAAAAGTCAACCACCCTATAGCCTCTTCATCCAATTCTGTACTGTCAAGCTTGCAACCCCTGAGCTTCCCCGGCACTTTTTCCTTTAAAAACCCCAGGCTTTTGTCTCTTGGTGCTGTTCCTCGATGGTTTGGAGGGCAGTCACATTGTGTTATGGCTTGAATAAACCTCTTGCATTTGCATTGATTCGGTCTCCTGAGTTCCTTCATCTGATTCCCCAGAAATTAGACTCCTGTTGGGCCTAACAGTCCTCAACATCTTAGTTGCCCTCATTTGTCACAGTTGCTGAGAGTTTCAAGGTGAACCAGTGAGAGACCAAAGAATTAAAAATTAGGTTTTTTTTTTTTTTGGTTATTGGATTGAAGCTTATAGCACAAGCCTGAACAAAGGCCAGACAGGTGGAGACATGTCCAGCCACCTGCATTCAGTAAGGAGGAACCAGCCTTACTGCATTCTTTCCTGCTCAGTAGAGATACAATTGCTAGGAAACTGGCCCAGATTGCCCCTCTCCCCTAGGACAGCCAAATAAGCGAAGCCAGACCTTTAAGAGTTTTGAGACCTTCCTACAGCCAATCAGTTTAAAATGCATCATCCCCTTTTTGTGTTTCAATCAATAGACGTTCGCCAGGCAGGAGTTCCCCTGCTTTGGGTGCTCTGGGAGGACTGGGACCTTTAAATCACCCACCTACCCTGAGCTCCGTGCTCTACTCTCAGTGGTAGTGTCTGCAAAGGTGTGAGCCCAAGTTCTAGCTTGTAATAAAAAGATCTTTATGTGTTTTGCAATGGACTCAACTCCTGGTGGTCTTTTGGGGTCTCGTGAATTGGGCCTACCACCAGCAGTACAAGCAGCATGTCCTTACTGTGAAGAGTCCAGTCTCTGCAGCCAAGGGCCTTGGAAATTGTGGATACAAAGAACTTTTTATGGTCATTTACTTCCACTCAGGCCAAACCTTCCTTTCTTTACACACTGAACTAGATCTGGTGAGCTATGAAGGAAATAAATGATGGCTGAAGGCCACCTAGTCTTGCTGCCTTAATTTTTTTTAAACCATGAATGACTTAGTAGTATATGTCTTCATTTGCTTCCATGGAAATTTCATGAGACATGAAATGGCCGAATCTTTAGAAGTTTTGGTATTTATAATTGTCTTTGGAAGGAAGAGACCTGCTAAGTTCTTTACAGTGACTTCCATTTATTATTTATCTTGACTTTCGGTGGGAAGATTGGGGGATTTTTCTTAAAGTGTATGCTGCATGGTGCATTATGCGTAGAGACACAGTAGAGGTAGTTTAGTTTCATGGTCAAGACATAAAATTTGGAACCCTGAGTGTTTTGCCTCAGAGACTTAGAGACCATGGGAAAGGGTGTAGGTAATTTGCCATTCAGGTACATACTGTATATAAATAAAGGTACTGGAAGAAAGAAGTATCCATCAAGAGTTCTCCCACTGTCTTATGAACTAAATATTGTTTTTTATTTGCTCATATAAATTATTCCCTCTATCACTGAAGAGTTTGCTCTTCAGAAACCAGCTACCAGGTAATTTAAAATTACCCATAAGTGGGCAAGGCAGACACTATTGTTATGGGGAGCGCACTGGAGATGGCCACTCATACGAAGTGTTTAGCCAATTGGAAGTTGATTCCAGCCAGCAGGGACCGTGCTCAAGTGTTCCAGGGTGTGGGTGTGGCCAGAACAGGGGGGTTTTTGAGGGCAGAGACCTCTGTAGGCAGCTGTAGGGGGGCTTCTCAGAGAAAGGAGTTTGAAGAAAACAGTTTTAACAAAAGCCAAGATAAGCAGTTAGCCAGCTGGAGTGGCTTGTGCGCAAATAGGCAGCTAACATAAACAACTGCAGGAGATTTTGCACAAACAAGCAGTCTCAACAAAGGCTAAGATAAGTTAGCCAGGACAGCCTGACCTTTGGTTTCTACAATGGAGTTGAATAGTTTTCCATGGGAATTCTCCATCAAGGAGATCTGAGTCTGTTAAACCTGAAAATAACCTCAGCAAGAAGGCAAGATGGAAGAACCTCTGCACTGTCTTGCTGTCATAATAGGAAAAAAGACTAGGAAGACTCACTGCTATGTTTTGAAAATTCTGAAATGTCACCTTATGTTAGTCTGAACATATTTTATTTGTCTGAACAGCTTGTGGCACTGTGTTGGGAAGTGCCTGGCTGGTAGAGTTGGGGCACTGTGTGCCTTGCTTGTATCCCAATCTTTTCCTGCTTCCTGCCTGTCATGAGGCAAATGGACTCTACCACACACTTGCTTCCCAGGATCTGTTCCTGAATGCCCCTCTCAGCTTGCTGGACTGTATCTTTTGGAAGTGTGAGCCCAAACAAAAAAATCTTTTCTCATTTGGGTTGTTTTTCTCATGCATTTTGTCACACTGCTGAAGAAAGGAACTCAGTCACTAGTAGAGAAATAAATAGCCAGAAAGCTTCAAGGAAATAGAAAAGACAGCTAAAAAGAGCAGAGAGCTCACATGAAAGTGGTGTGAGGGTGGTTTGTGCCTAGCTATCTGGGAGAAGAAAGATAATTCTATTTGAAAGAGAAAAGGGAAAGAATCAGGAACACTCACAGGAGTAAAAGACCTACGAAGTTTTTCTTTGTGCTATGCATAGTTCTCATGCTTTTTGAGAGGAGCAAAGGCAATTCGTAACGCCAACCTTTTTTTTTCTGATTGATATTTATCTATGCTTCTCTATGTGGAAATCCATGAAGAGATTGGTCTGTACACATTTCTCATCCTTATTGCATCTTAATAAGAAAATACTAACTGCATTTCCTGCCCACTTTCCTTTTATAGGAAATATGACTACAAATGGTGTTGGTCAGGAAAGCATCAAAACCAGTTTTTAAAGTGAATGTAAATGATCAGTTGTGGTAGTCTGAATGAAAATGACCCATAGGCACATAGGGTCTGGGTCTATTGGGAGGTGTGGCCTTGTTGGAGAAAGTGTGTAACTGGAGGCAAGATTTGAGGTCTCAGAAGCTCAAGCCAGGCCTAGTGTGCCTCTTTCTCTTTCTGCTGCCTTTCATATAGAACTGCCAGCTACCTCTCCAGCACCATGTCTGTCTGTGTGCAGCCAAGCTTCCTGCCATTATGATAAGGGACTAAACCTCTGAACTTCAAGCCAGCCTTAATAAATATTTTCCTTATGAGTTGCCGTGGTCATGGTGTCTCTCACAGCAGTAGAAACCATAACAACAACACCTGCCATTGTTTTTCTTATGAAAAAATATATAAAGCATATAAACACAATTTAATTTAAAGGAAATATTTGATTCCATAGTTTCATGATTTCTTTCATGGCTGTTGAAACTTAGCTCTGAAATGCTTCCTCTGCTAACAGAATTCTAATGAAAAGGTCATGTAATGGAATTTTTCTTAAGAGAAACAGTGTTTAAGAACTCAGTATTTGTCATCCCCATCCCATCTCCCCCTCATACTTACTCTCTTCACCTCCCCACTCCATCACCCAAGCCCTCTTTGCTAGTTAGATATCCTAATGATATTCTGTTATACTCATAGATCGGTATACTCATAGCCATCATCAGAGAGGCTTTCTCCAGCAACTGATTGGAAACCCAAAAAAGAGAGGGGAAAAAGGATTATAGGAACCAGAGTGGTCGAGGATACCACGAGAATCAACTAAGCAGGGCTCATAGGGCCTCACAGAGACTGAAGCAGCAATCATAGAGCCTGCACGTGTCTGAGCTAGGGTCCTCTGCATATATCTTATGATTGCATAGCCTGGTGTTCCTGTAAGGATCCTGATAGCAGACTCTTTTGTCAACTCTTGGGACCCTTTTTCTCCTACTGGGTTACCTCATCCAGCCTTGATATGAAAGTTTGTGCCTAGTCTTATTATGACAGGTTGATATCCCTGGGTGCCTGCTCTATTTTAAAGGGAAACCAGTGGAGAAGTGGATCTGGGGAAGAGGGGAGGTGGGGGAGGGGAGACTGGAAGGTGTGGAGGGAGGGAAACTTTAATCAGGATGTAATGTATAAGAGAAGAAAAAAAATCCAAAACCGAACCAAACAAACAATTAAAAAGAACTCAATTAAATTTCTCCCCTTGGATGATTTGCTTGGCTAATGTTCCACTGGAGAGGGAGGATGGATAATATCTAAAAGGATGAGTCCTCCATTTGGTAAGATGTTAGATCATTGAAGACAGTGTTTTTGTTTGTTTGTTTGTTTGTTTTTGTATTTGGAGCTGTTGCACAGCACACATTGGAGGACATTTAGTTGACAAGTAAACACATGGATTTGAATATTGTGGTTGCATAAGCAGAGGGTATTGATTTTAAGTTGGTAAGGTAATGGTAGTGTTGATACAAGAGAGAATAATCATAAGGAAAGAGAAGGTGAAGTTGTGGTAATCATTAGGTAGCAGGTGATAAAATATTAGTGTATGGTAAAGGGAAGAGGACTGAGAGAAGGGGCTGGAAGCACCGAGCAAACCAAACAATCTGGGCAAGTCTAGTATGCCGTGTCTTTCTGCAGCACAAGTCTTGCTTTTTCCCTTTGGGGGGTTCAGGCACCTATGTGTAGATGCTGAAATGAAGCTTAGCTGAGTGTGTGGGTTAAGAGGATCCTGGTCTGTTATACATGCCTGGAGGGGAGAAAGCCTTCCAATATACAGCTGACACAGCTCTTTCAATGACATAGTCCTCTCAGTGACACAGATATTCCAGTGATACAGTTCCTCTTTATTGGGGTGAATAGGGCTATACAAACCTTGGAGAAGTGGGTATCGGTGATTGGATGAGTGTACTTCGTTGGCTAAGGTGCTGGGATGGACTGTAGCCTGCTGTTTTAAAGACTTGAATGCACAGTAAATAAAAGCTTGACCATCGGGTATCTACAGAAAATCAAGCCCCTAAATAATATGTTCATATGCTTTTATTTTTAATTTCTAACTGTCAATACATCCCGTATCATGAGTAAGAAATGCCGTCCATTATTATTATTATTATTTTTAATTTGTGTGTTTTGTTTCTTGAGATAAGGTCTTGGGATGTGGCATGGGCTGGTTCTGAGCTTACCATCCCTCTGATTTTGCCCCCCACCCCCTGAGGTCACAGGTGCATATCACCATACGTGGGTATCGAATATTATTGACAAGTACAGGAGGACAAGGAGTTAAGATAAATCAAGAGAAATTTGGATGATGTAGTCTTTTCTTCTTCCTTTTCATATTCCTGAGTTCAAAGGTAATTGGCATCAGCTGTTGCCTGTAAGTGATGTGCTCAGAATCTTTTTAAGGAACGTATTGAGAGTACCATGAGCTTATCCTTCCAATATACCAATGTGCCATTCTAATGCATGAGAGAAATGCTTAATGAAATGATTACTTCCTGGTCCTTTTACTTGTATACATTCACTGCATACGTAGATGATCTCTGTTTCCTGATTAAATTCATTGGTTGCTTCAACCATTCACTTCTCTGACTTTGCACACACCTGGACAAATATATTCTTATTTAAATCATGTTCACTGTTCTTATCTTATAGGAGAGTTTATCAGCTCTGATAACAGGGTGTCATCCCTGGCAGGGTAGCTAGGCTGGGAGATGGAATGGATGCTGCAGAATCCAGCTTCCCCAGAGCTTTATCTCAGTGATAAATTCCCTAGTGAGAAGATTAAAAAAAAAAAATACTAATACTGGGGTTTGGAATCTGTGAGCACAATGCCTGGGCACTGCTGTTATTTAAGTTCCCTTGGAGATTCCAATATACAATTGATTAAGTTCTAATTTCATAAATCCTTTCATGGGCTTAATTCTTTATATGGTTCTCCAAATAATGACCTTGGGGATAGTATGTAACATTTTAGTACATGGATACAATGTGTAATGATCAGAGCAGAGCAACTGTTCATACATACATATGCAAAAATAAACAAAATATATTAAAACAAATTATTTTTGTTTTAAAAATTTTTAAATTTTATTTTGAGAATTTTATATATGAGTACTGTATATGGATCACTCTTCCCTTCCTCTTATTTCTTCAATTTCTTCCATGTCCTTAAGTTATATGATCTCTTATCCTTTAATTATGATGTGTGTGTTTATAAATACAATTTACTGAGATCTTTTAGTGTTGCTCTTATGTGTTTAGGGAAGCCCTCTTGGGATTGGGTAACCTACCAGGGTCTTATCCCTGAAGCAGACTGATTCTCTCCTTAGCAACCACTAATTGCCTTTAGCTCTTTTAGGGGTGAAAATTTGTGAGAGTTCCCCAATCCACATTGTGTGTCAGTCAAAGGTATCATTTCTGGGTCTTGTTTAGGCAACCATATTGTCGAGGTTTCTTAGATGAAGCTTCCTGGTCCTGAGAGAGGACAAGAGGACCAGAGGACCCTGTAGCAGAAGTGACATCCTGGTCATACATCTTTCTGTCTCCTCTTCCACGATGTTCCTTGAGCCTTGGCAGTAGGGGCTGTTTTGTAGATTTATAAATTAGGACAGGACATGCCACACATGTTAAGAGTTTATTAACCAAACAGAACTGTAAGAAAGCATTCTTCTGATTTTTCTCTTACATATCATAAAAAACCCCTGGCTTACATGGTGAATAATGGTAAGTAATACAGGGCCTGGTTACAAATAAAAGGCTTTGAAAATGGTGAACTACTTTTATATGTTCTACTTTTTACATACTTCTGTAACATGGAACTGACATGAATAGGATACACCACAATGTATGTATTGGAGATGGGAGATGCTCCCCTCATTCTCTTGCGGCTCTCAACTGCTTCCAGCCTTCTCCATATGGCCACAGGGATGGCCAGAGTGAGGCTTTGGAAGAGTCAGGGTGCCAAGGACATCCTTTGCCAAATGATACATTCCACAGCTGGAAACCACAGCTGTATATTTAGTTGCTACTTAGAGAGATAATCAGCTAATATTTTAATAGGGGAAGAAGTATTTTGAAAACTGCAGAGGAATTCTTCGTGTTCTGTCAACCTCTGTGAGGATTCCAAAGCTCATCCATTGCTAAGAAACTTTGGAGCCACCTACCTACCTACCTACCTACCTACCTACCTACCTACCTACCTACCTACCTATCTACCTGTGCTTCCTTCCTTCCTTGCCTATAATATAGCAGCAATAGTTATTTATCTATTTATCTGTTGTCACTTTATTTATCATTATCAGCTCTTTATTGACTCTACGGCCAGTGTTGTTTGGACTCTGATATCATATTTAAAGAAAGAGTTATTAAAAAACACAGCCAACATATTAATATACTATTAGAAATAAAAATAAAAATATTTTCTTGTTTGTAGATTTGTATTAAAGCTTGTTCATGGGTCTAAGGTCATACATAGTTCAGTGGTAGAGTGCTCCTTCAGCATGTGTGAGATTCTGGTTCAACCTCAGCAACCACAGGCAAACACAATCCATTAAGTGGATTCCTAAGACTATGCTATCCAAGTATCTTTTCTATGGGAAGTCACCCTTTGATGATAAGAAGTAAGAAAGTTTGGGAGTAAATGTCCACACAGAACATCTCTAGAGAAGCTCAAGTCACTTCTTTGCAATCCGCCACTAAACTAAACTGCACTGGAGATGTAAAGTGAGAGCCAGTGACAAAATCCTCCATGGGTCCATTGTGTAAATGATTTATAAAATAATAGAGGGTGTAAATCATGTTGCTGTCAGGTCAAAGATGTGGAAACCACAGTTGTGAAGACTGCCTGAGAGACAGGGTCATTATTCAGGGTATGTTGCCTTGTTCTTTGATTTAGTAATTCATATTGCAGAAACCAAGCTGTATTCTACTCTCTAGAGATTCTGCCGCACGCATGTCAAACCTGAGTACATGAGACAGAGGCAGAGGAAGGAAAATCAGAGGCAAATGTGGATTGACTTTGGGAAAGAATATAATCTGGGAAATTGTTGTCTTGTTACAGCATACCATGCGCGGTAGAGTTACACAGAGAAATGCACTTTAGAAAGAGTCAAATAAGTAATCTGAGATCCCCAGTGATTGTGCCTTGCCCATGGTACACACTAGGTCTAATGTCCTTGACGCTAGTTCTGTCTTCTTTAAGTGACACTCTATTGTCATCACAGGAATGATGTCTCATATATATATATATGTATATATACATACATGAATATGTATATATATATATACATACATATGTATATTCAAATAAAAGTGTATAGGTATATATCAACCACTTTTATCAAGTACATAATTACAGACATGCAGAGAGTCTATGAAAATATACAAAAAGAATATGTAGGTAAACTTGGGACAAACATACATTTGCCTTTGTTCTCTGACTCCATACATTTTCAAAGAATTATCTATGCCCAGAGCATATTTTTAAGCTCTGTGTGCTTCAGCCAGTGCCTGGCATTGGCTCACAATCCTGCATTTATTCAGTCCAAGGATTCAGTCTCTATACACTGGCTGGTTCAATACTACAGAGAGGTGCTAGCAAAAAAAAAAAAAAATTCCCCTGAACTTAAAAGGGCATACATTTCTCAATGTGGAGGTAATAAGAGACTCTGGCAACCTGAGCCTGATAAATTCATCAATGGCTCCCAATTTACTTAAAACATCTCAGCTCTACATGGTTTTGTAGATAATTTTATCACCTTTTCCAGGAACAGGTTATTTCAGTTATTGATTCTTAATAACATTTAGCTTTTAACCAATATAGAAAAATACAAAAATATAGTTTTTAAAAATTGTTTTTTTGAAACCAGGTCTAGCTATGCAGTGCAGACTAGTCTCAAATTCAGGCTCACTGTTCTTTGCTTCTTCTTTCCCCATGCTGGAGTTAGTGGTGAGTATCTGACCGAAAGTGCACATACTAAGAGATAACTACATAGCCCGACATCACATAATCCATACATTCCATAGTTCAGTTAGCCATTTTCACTTTCTTTATTTGAGACAGGGTTTTCTGTGTAATCCTGGCTGTCTTGGAACTAGTTCTGTAGTCCAGGCTGTCCTCAAATTCAGAAATTCTTCTGAGTGTTGGGATTAAAAGTGTGTGCCACCGCAGGCCAATTTTCACTTCTTCAACACTTTTCGATTTAAAAACATGTTTTATTGACTCTTTGTGCATTTCATATCATGTATCCCAATCCATTCATCTCCCCATCCCTTCGTATTTGCCCTCTGCCCTTGCAACCTCCCCTCAAAAGAAAATAAGAAACAAAGATTAAAAAAATAAAGAAAACATTATAACTGATTATGCAATGAATAAACTTTTAAAATAGGAAGTACTGAATAATATGAGTCAAATAGCAATAATTAAGAGATTAGTTAGAGATTATGTTGCAATTAGACATTAATTTACATGGAATGAGAGATTTTTTTTCTTTCACAAATTGTTACATAGACACTGAAACCTTTGAAACACCTGAAATTATTTTTAAAGATTAGAAACACCACTGTTTGTAACGATGTCATCACTTTCATTACTACTGTATTTTTATGTCTGATTATTCCTACTTAATTATATTTGTATTACTATCAAAAAAAAAATAAAGAAAACAAAGCACAGAAGACATCTCATTGCGGAAGCTGTAGTGTGTCACAGTGTGTCTCACAGTATACTGCTTTGTCCACGCTTCTTCACTTGCAAACGTTCTTTGCAATGAATCATTGGTCTGGTTTGAGGCCTCTGGCTTCTGCTACACCATCAATACTGGATCTCCATCAAGACTTCACTTAGTCATCCTGTTGTTGCCCTGTGTCATGGAGATCCTGCAGCTTTGGATCTGTAGGGCCTGCCCCTTCACACACTCCATCACTTCACAGATGAGATATATGTTGGAGTGGGACAACCAAAGCCTGCTCTTTCCCTCTCCTGACTCTGAGGTCAGCTCTCCTGACTGCCTCAAGGGGTAAGGGGGTGGGGCAGGGAAGGAGGGCATCACCCCTAAGCTATCTCAAGGCAGATAAGAGGTGGGGCCAGCTCTCTAATACCCATGCCCTCAGAGCCTGCTCTCCCAAGTCCTGTTGCTAGCCAGCTCTTAGGAGTGCCACAGCCAGTGAGGGACAGGGCCATCATCTCTGTGCAGCCGCTGGGCACCAATGTGGTCCCAGGCAGCAGCCCAGTCTAAGGATATCTGCACTGTCTTTAGTAGTTATAAGAGCCACAGACACTGACACTGACCCCTCCTGCTTCATGCCCATGGACCCAGACATAGCCCTCAGCGGAAGCATGGAATGGGATCTCACCATGGTCTCAGGTGGCAGGTAGGCTATTTATAACAGGTTTTTTTTTTTTTTCCCTCACCCTCACATGCCCAGTTCCACCTTTCTGCATAACGCTCAAACCATTCTGCTTCTCTTTCTCTCCCGTTTGTTCACCACAAACTTGCACATTGTAGTGGCTCCTGCTTGGGGACTGGGGGTGGTTAGTGGGAGGGTAGGAGAGGGGGGCATGCTGGTGGGCCTCTGCTTCTCCTCCACCTGCAGCATGGCTGCGGGCAGGCCTCTGGATGTCTACAGCCTGCCTGTGCTGCTTTGCCGCTGGCTGGTCTCTGGCTGTTCTCTACTCCCTCATACCACGGCATGGAGGTGAGGCAGACAGCTTCTGGTCACCTTCCTCCATCTGCACCACATGGCATTGCTGCACTTCTGGGTGTCCTCCGCTTACCCATGCTGATGCATGGCCCAGATATTAATTTTCTGTCTGGCGCCTTGACATAATTGCAGGCAGAAATCATATATTCATGTTCAGCAGTGAGCAGCGAGGAGTGAATCATTAACACTGACTGTTGTAGCTTTTGTAGTCTCTGTACAGCAACCAGCTTGCTGGTGGTCCTGGCCGGTGGGGGCCCCTCCTCCATAGCACTGTGATGCCTGGCACTTCCTCAGTGTCTTGCTTCCAGCAGCTGAGCTCCAGCAGTGCGACTTATCTACTCTTGGTGGTGAATGCATTTGAAATCCCTCTTGTAGTTTCTTGAGAAACAGTACAAGGTCATGACTTGTATTTACCCCTTTGCACAATGGCACACTAGAATTTTTTTTTATTATTATCATTTATTACAATTTATTCAATTTGTATCCCGTCTGTGTCCCCCTCCCTTGTCTCCTCCCAGTCTCACTCTCCCTCCCTCTTCTCCCCCTATGCTCCTCCCCTAGTCTACTGATAGGTGAGGTCCTCCTCCCCTTCTATCTGAACCTAGCCTATCAGGTCTCATCAGGACTGGTTGCATTGTCTTCCTCTGTGGCCTGGCAAGGCCGCACGGTCCCCCCTGGGGGGGGGGGGAGATGATCAGAGAGCCTGTCACCAAGTTCATGCCAGAGAAAGCCCCTGCTTTCCTTATTCGGGAACCCACTTGGAGACTGAGTCTATAGGCTACATCTGAGCAGGGTGTTAGGTCCTCTCCATGCTTTGTCCTTGGTTGGAATATCAGTCTCTGCAAGGCTCCCAGGGCTCAGTTTTTTTTTTTTCTCTCTTGGTCTCCTTTTGGAACTCCTGTCCCCTCCATGTCTTTCTATCTCCCCCTTGTTCATATGATTACCTGCACTCTGCCCAAAGTTTGTCTATGAGTCTTGGCCACTGCTTTGATACATCAATCAGTAGAGTCTTTCAGAGGCCAACTGTGGTAGGCTCCTGTCCTGTGCCTTGTCTTCTCCTGATTCCAATGTCTATCTCATTTGTCCTTCTGAATGAGGATTGAAAATCTTCCCTAGGGTTTCCTTGTTTAGTTTCTATAGAAGTACAGATTTTAGTATGTTTATTCTGTATTATATGGCTAATATCCACTTATGAGTGGATACTAGCTAATTATGGCTAATACTCACTTATGAGTGAGTATATACCCTGTGTGTCTTTCTGCTTCTGGGTTACCTCACTGAAGATGACCTTTTCTAGGTACACTAGAACTCCTAACTCTTGTCCACCTTCACCTTAGAGGCCATTGATCAGCCTTTCCTCATTTCCTCCCCAACACTCTTCAACTCATTCTGTTCCAGACATGAATAGAATCATGTTGTACTTGTCTTTCTATGCCTGGCTTATTGAGGTTAACACAATGGTCTCATGTTCCACCTATATTGCTGCAAATGTTAGGATTGTACTCACTACTTCAGCAGGATTCCATGCTGAATATATAAGTATATGTATCTACCTTTTCTACTCATCAATTGACAAAAACACAAGTTCCAGCCCTTTATTCTGAGGTAATGTCTATCATCATTGCTGAGGTATGTTTCCTCTATGCAAAAGAATAATGGGTCCTGTTTTCCCATCCGTTCTGTTAACCTGTGTCTTTTTATTGGGAAGTTGATGCTATTGATGTTGAAAGATATTAATGACCAGTGGTTATTAATTCCTGTTTATTTTAACGTTTGTGTGTGTGCACCCTGTTGGTTTTGCTGTTGTGGAGTTATTTATTTCCCATGTTTTCCTGGGTGTGATTAGCCTCCTGGGGTTGGAGTTTTCCTTCTAGTATTCTCTGTAAGGCTGGGTTTATGGATAAGTATTGTTGAAATTTGTTTTTGTCTTGGAATATCTTGTTTTCTCTATCTTTGGTGATTAAAAGTTTTGCTGGGTATAATAGTCAGGGCTGACATCTGTGGTCTCTTAGTTCTCTAGGGTATCTCCCCAAGCTTTTAGAGTTTCTGGTGAAAAGTCAAGTGTAAGTCTGATAGGTCTGCCTTTATATGTGTCTTATCATTCTCCCTTGCACCTTCTTAATATTCTTTCTTTGTTCCGTACATTTAGGGTTTTTATTATTATGTGATGGGAGGATTTTCTTTTCTGGTCCATTCTACTTGGTGTTCTGCAGGCTTTATTGTAGATTTATTGGTATCTCTTTTTTTAGGTTAGGGAAGTAGTCTTCTATGATTTTTTTTTTTTTTTTTACAATATTTTCTGGGACTCGGAACATAGAGTCTTCTTCTACTCCTATTATTCTTAGGTTTGGTCTTTTAGTAGTGTCCCAGATTTCTTGGATATTTTGAATTAGGAGTTTTTTTTATTTAACATTTTCTTTGATTGATGTATTAATTTTTTTCAATCATGTCTTTTACACCTGAGATTCTCTCTTCCATCTCTTATATTTTGTTGGTGATGCTTTTGTCTGTAGTTCCCGTTCTCTTCCCTAGGTTTTCCATTTCATGGATTGTCTCAGATTACTTTTTTCTTTATTGTTTCTATTTCCATCTTTAGGTCTTGGACAGTTTTATTCATTTCCTTCTCCCATTTGATTATATTTTCCTGTATTTCTCTAAGGGATTTATTAAATTCCTTCACCTGTTTGATTACATTTTTCTGCATTTCTTTGAGGGATTTATTTTCTTCTTTTAAGGTCTCTATCATTTTTATAACCTCAGATTTAAGCTCATTTCCTTGTGCTTCTGGTGTGATATTGTCCTCAGGACTTCCTGTGGATAGCTGGTATTTGGTGGTGTCATATGGCTCTGGGTTTTGTTGCTTATGTTCTTGCGCTGACTCTAGCCATTTGGCTGACTCTGTTATTACCAGATATGTTGGTTTTTGATGGTATTAGGTCTGTGGGGTTGTAGGTAGAGCTCGTGGTCCCAGATGGCCACAGTCCTCTCGTTTTCCTGCTGCTCCCTGATCTGTCCTGGTCTCTGGGGCTGAAGACTGGGGTCAGTCTTGGAAGTGGTGCAGGCTTGATAAGTGCTTCTCCCTGATTGGTCTCCAGCACCATAGATCTTGGTGGGTCTCAGAAAATGGCACAGGACTGGGAACTGGGGTGTGGGGCCCACAGGGGAAGTGGAGCACAAAGTGCCCTGGGCAGACTTTGCCACTGCTGCTGGTGGGCTCTGGCAGGGCAGTAGATTGGGAAGGCTCTCTCCTGCCGCTCCCTAATCTGTAGTACTCTCTGGTGCCCCAGATACTGGTGGGTCCTGGGAAATGTCACAGGCCCAGTAACTGGGGTGTGGGGTGCACAGAAGAAGTGGAGTGCTGAGGGCCCTGGGCAGACCTCAACACTCCCTACTCTTTCGATGCTGTCATTTAAGTGCTGATTTGATTGCTGTCTTAACCTATCCAGGAGCCATAATGCTTTGTGATTTCTTTTGTCATTAAAGCCATTTTGAATAAAATTTTTTATTACTACTCTATGATGTTTCACTTTATATTGTTAGAGAGTAAATTTGTGGTCTCCCATTTTTACTAAGTCTTTTTTTTTTAAATTAAAGTTGTGTGTGTGTGTGTGTGTGTGAGTGTGTGTGTGTGTGTGTGTGTGTGTGTGTGTGTGTGTTTTATGAGTTTGAGAAGGAGGATGCAGTACCCAAGGAGGCCGGTACGGAGCACCAGATCCTTTCAGGGCAGGAGGTAAGACAGCTGTGGGCCGTCTGACATGGGTGCTGTTAACTGACATTGGTTCCCCTGAGATAGCAGGGATATGCCATCCCTCCTGCTCCTTGCTAGCTCCTTCTTATACCTCTTTGCTTATACTGACAATCTTTGTATAACCAAATTTACAAGGATGTTTAGACTTCCTGGAGGTCATGGAATTTACCTTTTTTTTTTTTTTTTTTTATCTTCCTAAGATGGTGGTCATTGATGCTGAACTATTCCACCAGAGTATATTCAGCTTTATTTAACCACGCGTTCCAGTGTTCTGTAATCATCCCTTTTTATCACATTGCACGTTTCTTTTTAAATGCTGTAGTTTGCCAATAGGAACTTATTAGGATTCAGTGATACATCCCTGCAGCATCAGGACTCAGGAAGTAGAAGCAAGAGGCTTTCTGCAGGTTCCAGGCTGGAGAGCTACAAAGTGAAACCTCATCTCAAAACTCCAACTAACCAACCAACCAGGCAACCAACCAACCAAACAAAACATTTAAAATTACTTTTTAAAAGACATGCCCTTTTCTCCAAGAGCCTAGCATTCGCTTGTTTGTCGTGTTGGGGATGGGACTCCACTGGAGGGCACTATTGCATAAGAGATCATTCTTGGAAACATGTTCTGCCGCCTTCTTCTCTAATAAGCAATTGTTTCGGAAAATCTTCTCTTTCCAAACTCCAGCCCTGCCAGCTTGATCACTGCTGTAAGTTGTCCTAGGGTGAAAAGGCAAGACTGATGGTGAGACTTTTTTGTGAAATAAATAAGATAATCAATGGGATGGGCTGCTGGTAGTTTGTGTGCACAAGGTTCAATATGTGATATTTTGATCACTGAGCCCCTTTTAGAAAAATGGTTCAGTACCTGTAAACCGGGAATTGCAATTAGCATGCATTTGAAATACATTGCGTTGTAGATGACATTTTATTGACATTTGGTATTTATAGAGTTTTGCCAGGAAATCAACCACTAATCTGGGCAAGTCTAAATGTTACAGACTGCAATTACAGGAAGATTGATTTAATGGGGGCAGTTACCCAGAAGCCTGTTCGTAATATTTGCCATGGAGTTTGTCCCTGTGTCTACCATGAAGTTGGGGACACTAGGAATCAGGTTTTTTTTGAGATGTAAGTGTCCTTGGAAGTAATTTAAGATGAACTTGCATTATAGAGACTCTACTTTATCACTGCTTTAGAGTAAACTGTCAGAATTACCCAAGTACTGAATAGTGAGGAGATTCAAAACATGAGTAGAAAGGATAATTCTATACTTATTATAAAAGCAGCAATTACATTTATCAGCACTATTATTTAACTGCTGGAAAATGTACCATAAGTGACATAATATTAAAATAAGTTAATACTGCCTTTTCTTTCTAAGCCTTTAACCCCTTATCAGTCAAGATGTTCTTAACCCAGTCCTCTTGAGTGTTCATGGATAGACTCCTGTGGTCCAGGAACTCCGAGTGAAGAAATTACATCTAATAGAAGTGCAATTTTTAAAATTACAAATGTAGACAAGGCCCAGTGAATCTCATAAAGTCACAGCTGTCTTGATGGGACACTGTCACAGTTGTAGTATATGTAATGATCTCTCTCACTCATCATAACTTTAAAGTCACAGTGGTGATGCCATTCTGTTGAATTTTTTTATTACCATGTTAGTAAAGAAATGGATGTATCATTCCACAATACTTTAGAAATACTTTAGTTAAGCATTTAGAAATGGGGTTCTGACAGTTTTATAAGTTACACACAGATCATTGAAGAATTCCACATTAAAAAAAAATCTTTCAGACCCCTGATGTGAGCTGGTTTTTGAGAGAGGGTTCTGGATGGCTGAAGCGCTGGGTTCTCTTCCCGTACCAACTCAGCATACCTCTGAAAGTATTGTCCTTATCCTTTTTTTAAATTTTTTTCTTTTTTTAGCTATAGAATTGAATTTAAAAGGTAACCATTTAAAACTAAAGAATGTTTATTTCTCCTTAACATTATCACAACTAGAGCTTTTGTGTGTGTGCCTGTGTGTTCATATGTGTGCATGTGTGTGTGTATACATACACATACACACACACACACACATATATATATGGATGTCAGATTACAACATCAGGAGGTGTTCACCTTGTTTCTTGAGACAAGATCCTCTCTTTGGGTGAGAGAATACCAAGTAAGTATTGCTGGTCAGCCAGCCGGAACTGCCTGTCTCCTTTCCAAGGCTGAGATTATAAATAAATACACTGACATCTGGCTTTTTTAAAAAATGTGAATGCTGGGGGGTTGAATTCAAGTCCTTATGCTTGCAAGCCTAGCATCTTACCACTGAGTCATCCTTTCAGCCCCCTTAAAGGGAATATTAAGAACTCAGGGGACAAGACAGAGATTTATTTTGTTTTTGTTCTTGGCAAAAAACTCTGTGGTACTATTTCCTGATGTTGTAAAGACACATTTATTTGTTAAGTGTGAATAACTCTATGTTCAAAGGAGGGCAGACTGTGCTGTCCCCTCGTTCTGAAAAGCTCTAGCCTGTGACTGAAGGATCTCCAGGTACCACGGCTCATGTACAAGTAGGTCATCACTGGACATATTGCTAGAGATGTGGACTCTAAGGCTCGTGTTCCAAGTATCTTTGTCTCTATAAACATTACATTCTTATTTTTATTAGAATCTTCTTTCCTCCGATGTCTTGGAGGTATTGCTGTTCCTCTCACAGTGCTCCTCATGCTCACTGGAAAAATATACCTCATTCTTCCTACTCAGTCTACAAGAGCCTGTATTATGGGTGCCAGCAAGATGGCTCAATGGCTCAAAGCACCTGCTGTGCAAGCCTAACTATCTGAGTTCTATCCCCACATACAAAAGTGAGACGCAGCTCTGTGTATTTATAACTTCAGAACTCTTATGGTCAGAAGAGAAATCAGAGACATGAGAATGGCCAGGAAGCTCATGGGCCAGCCAGCCTGTGCAGTGCAATGGAAACAAGTCATACTGCCTCAACACGCTGCAAGGAGAGAACAACTCCAAAAGTTGTTCTCTGACCTGCACAGGTCTACTGTGGCAGGTGCATCACAGACAGACAGACAGACAGACAGACAGACAGACAGACACACCCTTCTTCATTATGTTCATCAGCTATGTGCCTTGTGTGTTCTAATGCTTACTCTGCTCTGCCACAACAATTTTCCAGCACTTGGTCTCTTTTATGACTTAGTATGTGTCTCACTTAGCACTTATTGTCTATGTGACACAACATGGAGACACCCAGGAAAAGAGAACCTCAACTGAAGAAGTCTATCAATGAGACTGGCCCGTGACCATTCCTGTGGGAGAGGTCTGGATTGATTCTGAGCACAAGTCAGTGAGCGCTTGCTCACAGTAAGCAGAGTTTCTCCAGGACTTCTGCTTCCGTTCCTGCTTGAGTTTCCTGCCTTCACTTTCATCGGTGATGAATCTGACCTGGAAGCATAATAAGCTGAAATAAACGCTTTCCTCCCCAAGTTGCTTTTGGAATTGGTGTTTGCTTCGGCAACAGAATCAAACTAGAATAGTGTGATATATGCATAATAGTTCTAGACCAATAAAGCATTTTCACTGGTATTCTTTACTGTGGCTTAGATTCTAGTCTTATGGAGTTTGACTATGTATCATTTTCTCTTCATCTCTCTCTGTTATCTCAACACTGAATGCAGTGCCAGCCATCTGGATTGCTGAGGTTGTCATTTAAATTCCGTAAGTCCTTCAGGGGTTTTCTGTTTCACATTTCATGGTCATTGTTTCTGAGGTCATCAGTGTTGTCAGTACTTATTCTCTAACATCTCCAAATACACCTGTCTGGTCTTTCTGTGCCTACTGGAAATCTGTCCTTTGTTTATCTGTCACTTATTTGCCTAAGTGTCTCCAATACTTCTTTTCTATGACGCACTGGATACACAACCTTGTAGACCAGACTTTTTCTGAAGTCTTTATCATTTATGAGAGGAATACGCAGACGATTAGGCCATCACCAGTGCTTGTGCTAAGATTTCTCTTGCTTACAGGGTTGGAGATCACAAACATTTCAAGAAAGAATTAGCAGATAAGTGTTTTTGCATGTTGGCTTCCTTAGATGTAGTTGGTTCTACCTCATTGAAAAGTTACATAGATGGGGACTGGAATGAAGACTCAGTGGTTTAAAATACTCACTGCTCTTGCAGAGGACTTATGTTTGATTGCTACCACCCACATGGCAGCTCACAACTATCTATAACTCCAGTGCCAGAGGATTTGATGACCTCTTCTGGCCACATGGTACTCAGACAAACATGCAGGCAAACACCCATAAATATATTAAAAAAATAAGAACTTAAAATCCTGCTAAGTTGCCAGTGAAGACTAACTATCACACTCTCCTATGTAGCCAGACTCACACAGTCTTGTGCATGGATGGTGGTGGAACTAGCTCTTCAGATCAAGACAGTGAATTTTCCAGGGCCAACCAACTATGCAATAAGTACTTGTTCTCAGCATTTTGACCTATACGTTTCTGCATCAATCATCACCCAAATGCAGAAAGAAGTTCTTTGACAGTGGCTGTGAAAATCACTGATCTATGGGTATAAATTCAAGCACTTAGAACACGAAATGTTCAGGGAACATTTTGGAAGGGGCCTGGAATGATAGAAAGAATCAGGGGATGATGAGGTGTGCTATGAAATACTGTCTTCTGGCTATAACAGGATTGTTATAATAATGAGCAAGTGACAGCTGTGAGTCTCTGCACAAGAGCCCCCCTATCCCTAAAGACATGAAAGTAGGAAGAGGGCTAGTTGGAAATCATCATGGTTAGGAAGATAATAAGAGAGGGCAATAGGAATGTATATGATAACAATAAGTTGTACTCATACATGAAAGTTTCAAAAAATAAATACAAGGAAAAAAAAAGGGAAAGTCAGAGACTCCTACTCCAACCAAGGACTATCCGAGGAGATAACCTAGAACCCTGACAATGCAGCCACTTCTGTTGAGAACTGATAGACTAAGATCAGAAAGAAGGAGAGGAGGACCTTCTCTATCAGTGGACTTGGGGAGGGGCATGCGTGCAGAAAGGGGGGGACGGTGGGATCGGAAGGGGAGGAGGGAGGGACTTATGGGGGGATACAAAATGAATAAAGTGTAATTAATAAAATTAAAAAAAAAAGGGAAAGCTTTTCCACTCAAAATGTCCTTGAAAAAAAGAGAGTGAATTCTTAAAAAAAAAAAAATAAGCCAGGTTTGGTGACTCATGCACATAGTTCCAGAACTTGGAGGCTGAGACAAGAAGATTGCTTCAATTTGAGGCCAGCTGGGGCTACGTGATTTCAGGGGCTACAGAAGGAGTTCTTGGCTAGCCTGGCTACAGAAGGAGACCTTATCCTCAAAAGCAAACTGACCAAACAACCAACCAATCAACCAACCAACCAACCAACCAACCAACCAACCAACCAACCAACCAA
>NW_026585644.1:39184090-39187214 GCF_907164565.1 Psammomys obesus
AACCAACCAACCAACCAACCAACCAACCAACCAACCAACCAACCAACAAAACAGCCAACCAACCAACCAACCAACCAACCAACAAAACAGCCAACCAACCAACCAACCAACCAACCAACCAACCAACCAACCAACCAACCAACCAACCAAACAGCCAACCAACCAACCAACCATCTATCCAACCAACCAGCCAGCCAGCCAGACAGCCAGCCAGCCAGCCAGCCAGCCAGCCAGCCAGCCAGCCAACCAACCATCCAAGAAATAATAGCAAAAGAATCATAACTGACTGTAGTATTTTTCAGGTAGGTCTATACTCTACAGTGTATATTTCTGACACCTTGAGGTCTCCAACATGGTATCCTATGCTGCAAAAAGGGTAAACATTGAACACTGATTCATCCAGATGATGAAATAGAAAGGCGAGAAGCTGGAACAACTGCTTCATTGGTGACTATTTATTTAATCAGTGCAACATGTTCAATAAGCATGTAATTTAAGTTTGTATACATTCTTCCCTTTATTTTTATTATTATTATTATTTACAATTTATTCACTTTGGATCTCGATTGTAGCCCCCTCCCTCAACTTCGCCACGTCTCACTCTCCCTTCCCCTTCTCCCCATCTTTCTCCCACTATAGTCCACTGAAAAGGCTGAGTACGCCTTCCTTGCTACCTATCCTATCAAGTCCCATCAGGGTTGCCTGGATCCTCTTACTCTGTGGCCTGGCAAGGCCACCCCATTAGAGGTAAGTGATCAAAGAGCAGCCAACTGAGTTCTTGTCAGAGATTGCCTCTGCAACCCTTACTAGGGAACCTACTTGGAGAATGAGCTGTCTATGGACTACATCTGAGCAGGGGTTCTAGGTCCTCTCCATGTATTGTCCTTGGCTAATGCATCAGTCTTTGCAAGACCCTCTGGGCCCAGATATTTTTGCCTTTGCTGGGCTTCTTGTGGAGCTCCTGTCTCTTCCGTGTCCTTCTATCCCTCCTCCTCTTTTTCATCCTCCTCCTTCTCTTCCTCCTCCTTCTTTTTGTTTGTTTGTTTTTCTGAGACAGGGTTTCTCTGTGTAGCCTTGGCTGTCCTGGACTGGCTTTGTAATCAGGCTGGCCTTGAACCCACAGAGATGTGTCTGCATCTGCCTCCCTGAGTGCTATGATTATGGGCTCCCAGCTTATTCCTCTCTTCTTCCATAAGGCTCCCTGCACTCTGCCCAAAGTTTGGCTGGTCAGCATCTGCTTCAATCTCCTGCTGGGTGGAGTCTTTCAGAGAATATCTATGGTAGGCTCCCACTGCTGATATCTATCCTTTTTGCCCTTTTGGATGAGAATTAAGCATCCTCCCTAGAGTCCTCCTTGTTACTTAGCTTCTTTTTTTAATCAATTTTTATTTTTTTATATTAATCACAGGTTATTTACTTTGTATCCCAGCCGTAATCCCGTCCCTTTTTCCCTCTTAATCCTGCCTTCCCTCCCTTATTTCCTCCCTGCCCCTTTCCAAGTCCACTGCTAAGGGAGGTCCTTCTCCCCTTCTATCTGACCCTAGCTTATCAGGTATCTTCAGGACTGGCTGCCATGTCCTCCTCTGTGGCCTACCAAGACTGTTCCTCCCTTGGAGGGGGGGCCTGGGTAAAGGAGCCAGTCATTGAGTTCATGTCAGAAATAGTTCCTGTTCCCCTTATTAGGGAACACACTTGGATACTGAGCTACCACAGGCTACATCCGAGGAGGGGTTTTAGGTTATATCCATACATGGTCCTTGGGTTGGAGAAACAGTCTCATAGAGGACCCCTGTGCCTTGATAAATTTTGTCCTTGTGGAGCTCCTGTCCTCTCCCGGTCATATTAACTCCCCCTTTTATCGTATGATTCCCTGACCTCTGCTGAAGGTTTGGTTATGAGTCTCTGCATCTGCTTTGTTACACTGCGAGGTAGAGTCTTTCAGAGGCCCTCTATGGTAGGCTCCTGTGCTGTTACTTGTTTTCTCCTACTTTCCATGTCCATCCCATTTGTCTTTCTAAGTGAAGATTAATCACCTTATCCCGGGTCCTCTTTCTTGTTTATCTTCTTTAGGTGCACATACTTTAGTATGTTTATCTGTTGATGGACATCTGGGTTGTTTCCAGGTTCTGGCTATTACAAATAAAGCTGCTACAAATATGGTTGAGCAAATGTCCTTGTTGTGTACTTGAGCATCTTTTGTATATATGCTTAGGAGGGTATAGCTGAATCTTGAGGAAGCACTATTTCTAATTGTTTGAAAAAGTGCCAGATTGATTTCCAAAGTGGTTGTACAAGTTTACATTCCCACCAGCAATGGAAGAGGGTTCCCAATTCTCCACAACCTCTCCAGCATATGTTGTCACTTGAGTTTTTAACCTTTGCCATTCTGATGGGTGTAAGGTGAAATCTCAAGGTCGTTTTGATTTGCATCTCTCTGATGGCTAAGGATGTTGAACATCTCTTTGGGTGTTTTTCTGCCATTCTATGTTCCTCTACAGAGAATTCTGTTTAGCTCCGTACCCCATTTTTTAATTGGATTGCTTGATTTTTTGTTTTTTAATTCTTTTAGTTCTTTATTTATTCTGGATATCAGCCCTCCGTCAGATATAGGGTTGGTGAAGATCCTTTCCCAATCTGTAGGCTGTCATTTTGTTCTGATGACAATGTCTTTTCCTTTACAGAAGCTTTTCAGTTTCATGGGGTCCCATTTATTGATTGTTGCTCTTAGAGCCTGTGCTGTTGGTGTTTTGTTCAGGAAGTTGTCTCCTGTGCCAATGAGTTCTAGGCTTTTCCCCACTTTTTCTTCTAACCGATTTAGTGTATCTGGTTTTCTGTTGAGGTCTTTGATCTACTTGGACTTTAGTTTTGTGCAGGGTGATAAATATGGATCTATTTTCATTTTTTTTTTGCATGTAGACATCCAGTTGGACCAGCGCCATTTATTAAAGATGCTATCTATTTTCCACTGAATGGTTTTGGCTTCTTTGTTGAAAATCAAGTATTCATAGGTGTTTGTGTTTATTTCTGTGTCTTCTATTCAGTTCCATTGATCCACCTTTCTGTTTCCATGCTAATATCATGTTATTTTTATTACTATTGCTCTGTAGTACAGCTTGAGATCAGA
>NW_026585644.1:39187224-39213651 GCF_907164565.1 Psammomys obesus
GATGGCCATTTTTACTATGTTAATCCCACTGATCCATGAGCATGGGAGATCTTTCCATCTTCTGATATCTCCTTCCATTTCTTTCTTCAGAGACTTGAAGTTTTTTTCAAACAGGTCTTTCACCTACTTGGTTAAAGTCACCCCAAGGTATTTATATTATCAGTGGCTATTGTGAAGGGTGTTGTTTCCCTAATTTCCTTCTCAGCCCTTTTGTCTTTGGTATACAGGAGGGCTTCTTATTTTTTTGAGTTAATTTTGTATTCAGCCACTTTGCTGAAGGTGTTTATCAGCTGAAGGAGTTCTCTGGTTGAATTTTTGGGGTCACTAAGGTATACTATCATATCATCTGCAAATAGTGACACTTTGACCTCTTGTTTCCGATTTGTATCCCCTTGATCTTCTTTTCTTGTCTTATTGCTCTAGGTAGGACTTCAAGCACTATGTTGAATAGATATGGAGAGAGTGGGCAGCCTTGCCTTGTCCCTGATTTTAGTGGGATTGACTTAAGTTTCTCTCCATTGAGTTTGATGTTTGCTATAGGTTTGCTGTATATTGCCTTTACAATGTTTAGCTATGTGCCATGTATTCCTGATCTCTCCAAGACTGTAAACATGAATGGACTTTGTCAAATGCTTTTTCAGCATTTAAGGAGATGATCATGTGGTTTTTCTTCTTCAGTTTGTTTATATGGTGGATTACATTTATGGATTTGCATATATTGAACCACCCTTGCATGCCTGGGATGAAGCCTACTTGGTCATGGTGAATGATATCTTTGATGTGTTCTTGGATTCAGTTTGCAAGTATTTTATTGAGTATTTTTGCATCAATGTTCATAAGGGAGATTGGTCTGAAATTCTCTTTCTTTGTTGGGTCTTTGTGAGGTTTAGGTACCATGGTCACTTTTGCTTCATAGAACGAGTTTGGTAATGTTCCTTCTGTTTCTATTTTATGGAATAGTTTGAAGAGAATTGAAATTAGCATTTCTAAGGTCTGGTAGAATTCTGTGCCGAAACCTTCTGGCCCAGGGTTTTTTTTGGAAGGAAAACTGTTGATGACTGCTTCAATTTCCTTGGGAGATATAGGGCTATTCAATCTTTCTACCTGAGCTTGACTTAATTTTGGTAGATGGACTCTATCAGGAAAATTGTCCATTTCTTTTAGATTTTCAAATTCTGTGGCATATAGGCTTTTGTAGTGTGACCTAATGATTGTTTGTATTTCCTCAGTGTCTGTAGTTATGTCCCCCTTTTCATTTCTGATTTGCTGATTTGGATAGCTTCTCTCTGCCTTTTAGTTATTTTGGTAAGGGTTTGTCTATCTTGTTGATTTTCTCAAAGAATCAGCTCTTGGTTTCAAAGATTCTTTGAATAGTTTTGTTTCTAAATAATTGATTTCAGCCCTAATTTTGATTATTTCCAGCCATTTGTTCCTCTTGGGTGTATCTGCTTCTTTTTTTTTTCTAGGGCTTTCAGTTGGGCCATTAAGTTGCTTGTATGTGATGTTACAAATTTCTTCTTGAAGGCACTTAATTGTTTAAATTTTCTTCTGAGCGCTGCTTTCATTGTGTCCCATAAAGTAGGGTATGTTGTACCTTCATTTTCATTGAATTCTAGGAAGTCTTTAATTTCTTTATTTCTTCCTTAAACCAGCTGTCATTGCGTAGCAAGTGGTTCAGTTTCCATGTGTGTGTAGGCTTTACGTTATTGCTATTGTTGTTGAGGTCCAGCTTTAGTCCATGGTGGTCATATAGAATACAGGGGATTATTTCAATTTTTTTTTTATCTGTTGAGGCTTGCTTTGTGACCAACTCTGTGGTCTATTTTGGAGAAGGTTCCATGAGGTGCTGAAAAGAAGGTATACTCTTCTGAGTTTGGGTGAAAAGTTCTATAGACATCTATTAGGTCCATTTGAATTAGGGCCTCTGTAAGTGCCTTTATTTCCTTATTTGGCTTCTGTCTAGATGGTCTGTTCTTTGGTGAGAGTGGGGTATTAAAGTCTCCCACTGTTAAGGTGTTGGGATCGATGTGTGATTTAAGCTTTATCAATGTTTCTTTTATGACTGTTGGTGCTCTTGTATTGGGAGCATAGATGTTCAGAATTGTGATGTCCTTTTGTTGGATTTTTCCTTTGATGAGAATGTAGTGCACCTCCTCATCTTTTTTGATTAATCTTGTTGAAAGTCTATTTTATTAGATATTAGGATAGCTACCCCAGCTTGTTTTCTGGGTCCATTTGCTTGAAACACATTTTTCCAGCCTTTTACTCTGAGATAGTGTTTATCTTTGTTGCAGAGGTGCATTTCTTGGATGCAGCAGAATGTTGGATCCTGTTTCTGTACCCATTCTGTTTGTCTGTGCCATTTTATTGGAGAGTTGAGTCTATTGATGTTGATAGATAATGCTGATCAATGACTGTTAGTTCCTTTTATTGTGGAGTTGGTGGTCTTACTGTGATTCATTGCTTGTTTTCTTTTAATTTTTGTAGGGACATTATCTGTATCCTATGTTTTCTTGGTATAGTTGTTTTTGTTGGATTGGAGTTTTTCTTCTAGTATCTTCTGTAGGGCTGGTTTGCTGTATAGCTATTGCTTAAATTTAGTTTTATCATGGAATATTTTGTTTTCTTCATCTATGTTGATTGAAAGCTTTGCTGGGTAGAATAGTCTGGGTTTACATATGTGGTCTCTTAAAGTGTGCATGACATTTGCCCAGGCCCTTCTGGATTTCATAGTTTCTGATGAGAAGTCCGGTGTGATTCTGATAGGTCTACCTTTATATGTTACTTGGCCTTTTTCCTTTTTGCTTTTAAGATCTTTTCTTTGTTCTGTATATTTAGTGTTTCTACAATGATGTGATATGAGGATTTTATTTTCTGGTCTAGTCTGTTTTGTGTCCTGTAGGCCTCTTGTATGTTTATAGACATCTTTTTCTTAAAGTTGGGGAAAATTTCTTCTATGATTTTCTTGAAGATATTTTCTGGACCTTGGAGGCTAGAATCTTCTTTTTCATCAATTCCTATTTTTCTTAGATTTTGCCTTTTCATGGCATTCTTGATTTCTTGGATGTTTTGTGTTTGAGACTTTTCTGATTTTACTTTTTCTTTGAGAGAAGTATCAATTTCTTCAGCACCAGAGATTCTCTCTTCCATCTCTTGTTTTTTGTTGGTGATGCTTACTTTTGTGGTTCCTGATCTTTTCTCTAAGTTCTCCAGCTCCAGGGTTTTCTCTGTTTGTGTTTTCTTTATTGATTCTAATTTTATTTTTATGTCTTTCACCATTTCTTTCATCTCTTTGAATGTGGCTTCCTGTTTCTGTATGATGGCCTCTATTTTTTTGTTCATTTCTTCTCTATATGCCACTAATTTTGCCTCTACTTGTCCCTCTATTTGTTTGGCTATATTTGCCTGTGTTTCTTTGAGAACTTTGTTCAGTTCCTCTTTCTTTGCTTCTACCTGGGAGGCCAGTTCTTTGAGAGATGCATGTGTTTCTTCTTTAACTGTCTGTATTTGCATGACTATTTCTCTGAGAGATTTGTTTGTTTCCTCTTTATGTGACTCTAATAACTGGATAAACGTAGCTTTAAGATCATTTTCCTGTGTGTCTGATGAATTGGAGTATCCATTGATTTTGGGTGTTGCTGGTGAAGCCATACTTTCCTGCCTTTTGTTAGATGTGTTCTTTCTCTGACCTCTGGCCATTTGCTTATCCGTAACCTTCACTGTTTGTTCTTGACTTCTGCAGTTCAGATTGGTACTGTCTTTCTCTGGCATCTGGAGAATTCTTCAGAGAGATGAGAGAGGTCCAATGGTTTCAGCATGTGCATTGGTGCTTCAGCTGTACCTGTGGGAAGTTCGCGAGCACAGAAGGACAAATGCAGGCAAGAGTGTTTGCGTGAGTGTGCATAGAAGTTTGCCTTGAGGGACAGGGTGCTAGAGATTGTAGAGGTCTTCAGTGTGAGGGAGGGGTACCTTGCAGTCACAGAAGGGGTTGCAGGTGCTGAAATTATCGCAAGCGTTGGTGATGATCACTTGTGTAAATTCCCTGAGTACTTCAGTGGCCTATAGGCTACTGGTATTTGTATCTAACTGAGCTCCAGAGTTATGCCTAAACTCTGCTGGTTGCTCCACAGAACCGGGGCTTCCTTGTCCCAAGAAACCCTCTGTTTTCCACAGTGGATGTGTGGTTGGGAGGTTTCTGATATCTGGCTGCTAGCTTGGATGCACCCTGGGTCTGGGGCTCTGCAGGCACTTGGGGGGCGCTCACTCTCTAGCAGGTCAAATCGAAATGCACAGGGATTCCTCCTCTTCTCTACTGGCAGGTTTAGACCTGCTGAGCCAAACGTGCCCTCAGACAGCTCAGTGGTGTTGCAGCCAATGCACCTGGGAATCCAGCTGTGGCTGCCAAACTGGGGTGTCTAGGTGCCTGCTGGGAAGTCTTGTGTAGCTACTACTGTGGCTTGGTGCTTGGTGCCCCTGGGCAGTTTTGCAGGTCTGCCGAACTTTGGTGGCTGCACAGCTCATTGTCTGCTACTGAGGGACTGAGCATCTAGTACAGTCAGGCTCTGTGGAGTCGGTATGGCTGGTAGCTCGCAGGCGTGGGACTGCCGATCTCGGGTTCAGAAAGTGGGTGAGGCTGGCTGCTGAGGCTGGGGTGCTAGTGTCCCCTTCTCTGCTGTCTCGGTTCTCAGGCAGCAAGTTCTGTGTCACTGGCGCTGTGGCTTGGCTCCTCTGAGGGGGAGGGAAGCCCAAGGAAGGAAAGTGCCCCTTTCCATTCCCAGAAATCTGGGTCTGACCTGAATCAAAAAGTTCCCTGCTCCTGTGGTGTCCCCCCTCCTTCAGAAGGTCCCAATGTCGATTTTCCAGTTTCAGTTGCCTCTCCACTCACCAGTTTCAGAGTTTCAAATCTTCTGCCTCTCAGAAACAGTGCACGCTGATTGCCGCCATCTTGGATCTCCTGTAGTTTAGCTTTTTTATGTCTGTAGATTTTAGTATGTTAATCCTTATTATATGGCGAATATCCGCTTATAAGTGAGTATATACCATGGATGTCTTTCTGCTTCTAGGTTACCTCACTCACGATGATCATCCTGAGTGAGGTGGGAACTAGAAAAGATCATCCTGAGTGAGGTAATCCTTATGGAAGAAGAGGGAGCTAGAAAGACCTGAAGGGGACAGGAACTCCATAAGGAGACTAACAGAGCCAAAATACCTGGGCCTAGAGGGTCCTGCAGAGACCAATACTCCAACTAAGGACCATGCATGGAAAAGACCTAGACCCCCTGTTCAAAGGAAGCCCATTGGCTACTCAGTTTCCAAGTGGAGTCCCTAGTAAGGGGTACAGGGACTGTCTCTGACATGAACTCAGTGGGCCAGCTCCTTGATCACCTCCCCCTGGGGTGGGGGTGTGCAGCCTTGCCAGCCACAGAGAAAGATGATGCAACCAGCCTCAATGAGACCTGATAAGCTCTCCTCCCCTTTCAGGGAACTAGGGAAAGGGCATAGGGGGAGAAAAAGGAGTGTGGGCAGGACTGGAAGGGAGGAAGCTGCATTGGGGATACAAAGTGAATAAACTGTAGTAAACAAATATATAAATAAAATTAAATTAAAAAAAGAAGAGACAGTATTTACATATAAAAGTCACAAGGAGGCGCTCTAAACTCACCTAAACATTTATTATTTTCTTTTTTAAATCTGCATCTGGGGACAGTAAGACTGTCTTGAAGGATTATCTTGAAGGATAATTACTTCTGAGATAGAATTTTATCAGTTGAGCCTTGGGGGAGTGGTAATATGCAAACACTTATTAAAATGTTGTGGTGGGAGGTGACAGAATTCTACCTAAGTCAAATAAGACAGATGCAAATAAAACCAAAGCCTTTCTGGCTTATCTGTTCCTTGGTTGAAGGTGTATGTGAAATGGCAGATTTTATCCATGTAAGAAACAGCATGGAATGAGTAAGGGAAATTCTCAGTTTATCAGTAGCCCTGACAAACATGCATGTAAGTAGCATAATTCTCAGAATGGAATATTTTTCCTAGGACTTTTTTGGGAGGGAGCATGCTATTGAGCTGTTTTTCACATAATAATTCTCATATCAAGGAAAGCATAAAGTGTATCATAGATTTTTATACAAATAGAAATTAATTGAAAAAAACCAGTGTATTGTAAACAGATGTGATTAAGCAACAGAAATAGAAGCTCACAGGATCTGTTGAGTTGTGCTTGATTTTCTGCCTGTGTTGTTCCTAGATAAAGCTTTTTTTTTTCTCTCTCTCTCACAACTGGAAGAACAAAAAGAGAGGATCAAATTGGAGCCAGGCTTCTGGCTGGGCAGAATCTGTTGGAACTTGGAAATGCCATTGTTTCTTTGATCTTAGGTCTTGGTTCTCTAACTTGGCTTTGAGATAAGGACAGGGAAATTAGCTCGCTCCACACACCATGACCTAGCACTTCCTTGGTTCTACAGAGCTGGTGAATTTGGGAGGTTTCTTTTCTTTCTTTCTTTTTTCTTTCTTTCTTTCTTTCTTTCTTTCTTTCTTTCTTTCTTTCTTTCTTTCTTTCCTTTCTTTCCTTTCTTTCTCTCTCTTTCTCTCTTCCTTCCTTCCTTAACATTGTTCTAAGTTTAGGAGCAGTAAATTGGGAAGGAGTTGTACTGGGAGATGCCAGCCTTGCTTTCTTGTTGCTGTGGTTTGATACCCTGGCAGAAGCTGTGCTATGTATTTCAAAATGGCTAAAAGAGGAATGAGGCTGTACTCACTGTAGAGAAATGAATTGAGTTAAAGTGATAGATGTGCCACTTATGTACCCTATTTGCTCACTAATTGCATTGTAATGTAGATGTATTAAGTCAAATTGTACCTCATAAATATATACAAACATGATATGCCAATCAAATCAATAAAAAAAAGTGTGTCTGCAGATCAACAGCACTGATGTCACCTGGGGTTCCTTCCTCAGGACCCCTCAATCAGTATCTTCACTTTGACAAGACATCAAGAAGATGAATCATGTATACTAAAATTGAAGATTGGGGAAGTCAAAGTAATTGAGACTTTCAACCAGGCATGATTAGATTAGACAGTTTGGCTTTAATTTCTCCAGAGCAGAGCAAAAGAAGAAAGAAGTGAGGCTGAGATGAAATGGAGACTTTCCTTTTGCTGTTGGGGAGTGAATGCATGGCTTTTTACATGCTCAGTGCAAGCTCTTACCAATGAGCTACATCCCAGACTGAGGGAAGTGCTATGAACAGCCCCTGTCACTTTGTCATTTTATCCTCAGTACATCTACATACACTTCTCCCAAACTGTAAGACTTTGATACTTATTTTAAGCTTGTTTACTTTGGCCACAACACTTAACATGAGATCTGATCCCTTGGTAATTTAAAGCACCCACAAAACTTCTGCTGAGAGATCTGCTAATGATTTCACAGAAGTTTCTAGAAGATGACAAAACGTGTTTGCTCTAGCTGCTGTTAACATTTTTTTTTTCTGTCTTTGAAAGTTTGATTATAATATATCTGGTATGGAGTTTTTTACATTTATCTTGTTAGCATTCTTTGGGCTTTTTTTGGGTCCAAGTCCTTTTCCAGATTTGGGAAGGACTCAGCTATTTCTTTGGCTCTCACCTTGAACTCCCATAATGTACATACTGGTCATATTGATGCTGTCTCAAATTACTTCAGTAGTTTTTTCCTTATCTTTTTTGCTCCTCAAATTGAATTATTTCCAAGGTCCTTGAATTTGTTCATTCTTTTTTTTTTTAAATACTTGATCGAATTTGATGTTGAACACCCACTGTAAATTTTCAGTTAAAATACTGTATACTTAATCTCCATGATCTCTAGTATGTAGTTTTAAATGCTTCTTTAAAGACATCTTTGTAGGGGATGGAAAGATGGCTGACTCAGTGATTAAGGACATTTGTTGCTTTTTCAGAGAACCTGGGTTTTCTTTTTAGCATCAACATGTTGTCTCTCAATTGCCTGTAAGTCCAGTTCTCATGGGTCCAACACCCTCTTCTGCCCTCAGTGGGCACAAGCTACACATGTGATATTGCATGTATACACACAGGAAAAACATTCTCATACATAAAATTCAAAAAAATCTTTAAAATTTCTTTGTTGAAATTCTTTACTATGTGATTTTCTTGAACTTTGAATTCTTTGCCAGTGAAGCCATATAACTCCATTTTAGTAATGGTAATTGATGGAGATTCATGTTCTATTGTTAGGAACATCTTTGTCCAGTTCTTTTTTTTCCTTGATTCTGTGTTGCTGTCTGAGTAGTTGACAAGGCAGACACTCATCACAGAAGTTAAGAACTGGCCTGAGTGGAAGTAAATCCTCACCAACAGGCCTGGTAGGAGGTTCTGGAGGACATCTATATAAATTATTTTATCACTGCTAAATGGTCTCTTCTTGATAATCTGCAACTGCATTTGAGGTTTGAATTCTTATGAAGGGATGATCAACATTCCTCTGCCAGCCTTGAGGTGCCAGGCTTTGTATTTGTTGGAAGTGTGTCTTTTAATTAGAATTTGAACTTCTCAGAGAGGGATTTTTTCTCTGAGCTGTGGCTGAGTCCAGATGTTTGTTGGTGAAAGGTGGATCTAGAGCTTCCTACTCAACCATTGTGCTAGCCTTTCTGGTTGGCTTCTTTTATTTCATTTCATCTAAGTTTTTCTTTTCTGAAAATTGTGAAGTTAAGCTTCATAGTCAAAAAAGCATACAGACTGTTTTGTATTTCATACGAGTGTACTTTATTTAAATGTATTGTCATAAAGATCATACTTCTGAATGGGCTAGTGTTTTTCTCATCTCTGTTAGATGCCGGAGGAATTTCAGTTCTTCAGAACAACTCTTACAAAGATATTCTTCATCTTTGGGCCACTACTTTAGAATATTCTCCTTTGACCTGGAATTCCTTCGATTTTAGTGGCCTAGCAGTATTTACTGGAAATGCTTGCCTGACAGTGCATTTGAATAAGCAGTATCAGCAGTGTAGCCTATGCAATGGTTAACTTAGAAGTATTGCTGATAATCCAATAACAGATCATTCTTAAAGAAGAAGGAGCAGGCTTGAGAGGTGGCTTTGTGAATAAGAACACCTGCTACACAAGCATGAGCAGCTGAGGTCTGATTCTAGCACCTACAAAAAACAAACAAACAAACAAACAAACAAACAAACAAACAAAAAACATACCCACACCTACCTGTAACCCCACTTGTGTGGGGTTGCTTAGCTCCAGGTTCGGTAAGAGACCTTTTCTCAAGAAACAGAAGGTGGGGAAGGATAAAACAGGATCTGAATGTCTACTCCATCTCTTGTGAATATCACACACACACACACACACAGACACACACACGGAGCCAAGAAGATGCTAACTGTTTTGAGGGAGAAGTGTCATATGTATCCTGGACCAAAATCTTAAGGTTTCTTTTTTTTATGTTGAAACAATAAACCTTAATTTCTCCACAGCTCTTATCTTTTTTGTTAAACCGTTTCATTTCGCTTTGTGGAACACTTAGAAAAGTACTGTTCACTTAACAGTGTTCAATAGAAATATATGACTTAAAATTTAAAAGATGAATCAGTGACAGATGGAAAAAATAATGAGTAGACAGAAGACCTAGGAAGACAAATTGGCCATGTATTCTGAAGAAAGAATCCTGATTTAAAGAATAGTTTATGATAATTTCTGTGGACTTCCCTGATCCTATCTACCCCACCCACGGCTGGGGATTGAACACAGGCTGTTGCATATCTTAAGAAAACAACATTCTACAAAGCATCATCCAGATCCCTCTATGGATATTTTCATGTTGTTCCAATAATTATAACAATAATTGGAAATGCGACACTGTCTTTATTTTCTGTGATAATATATAAATTTCATTGCAAGACTGTTGTCTGTTGTCTAGGAACCTATATTCATGTGTTCATTTAGGTGAAAATTCAGAATGTCAAAAGAGCATCATTGTGCTTATTAATATTCCCTAATGACGATCTCATCATCTTTTCTTGGCTGAGTAACAAAATCCAACTCTCTGTTCTGTCTTGAAAGGTGGTGGTGGTGGTGGTGGGGGATGAACTTGCCCTCCTTTGTTCTTCTCATGTGCCTTATCAGTTCTAGTGAATACTCTTAAGTCAGGAATAGCTGGTCTTTCTAACTCTTGGTGGTGCTGGTGCACAGGCAAACAGGACATTTTTTTCACCTTACAAGGTTCAGAGGGTTACTATTTAGAAAATAGCCTGAGAAAAACAAGGTTTTGCAAGTATGCAGTAAATTAAACAGTGATGCCATGGTTCTGATACGCTGTATATAGGAAGCATCACACCATGAGACTTACGGCTACAGCTTGTTTTCTAACTGATGCAAAACGTAAAGTACCCGGTTTTCATGTCACTAAGTCTCCCATACTGGGATCTTTCTTCTCTATTTTTTTTTTCCATGCAGATAGTTGTGTTCCAACTGAACCCTGCGTATACTTACTATTTAGGTTGTGCATAGTGCATATTATGCATAACTATAGGTACTTTGATTCAACTATGCTATTGGAGTGATCAAAAAAAATATAGTGATGTAAACAAAGTCAGTTTGGATGAAGATTCATTTAAAAAAAGTCATCCTAAGAATATGACAGAGGCAATGTTGTATGAATTTAGTTTTTTTCATCTCTATAATTATTTTTCTATTGCTCATGCATATAAAACATTGAAAATTGTATATGACTTATTCTTTTCATTCTTGCTACAGTAAAGTAATACTAGTAAAACAAAATATCTGGGATTACAGAGGGTGGCAGGTCTTGATATCTCCTAAACCAATGACAATAAGAAAATGTAGTGTTATATCGTTCTTTGTGTTTTATTTTCTTTTTTTGAGACAGGCTTTCTCTGTGTGGCCGTGCCTGTCCTAAAACTCTCTCTATATTCCAGACTGGCCTTGAACTCAGAGGTCCACCTGCCTCTGCCTCTCAAGTGCTGGGATTAAAGGAGTGTGCCACCACAGCCATCACCACCACCACCACCACCTGGCAATAACGTTATATCTTAAGGTGAGGAGGAGTAAAGGAGTTCTTAATATATCATGGCACTTTCAGAATGATAGAGTAGAAACCTCTGAAAATTGACTCCTCTATGAAAGTAATGAGAATGCAAAGTTTTCAAAATAAATGTTTTTAAAAGTATGAAAATTAATCAAGACTTGGGATAATTTGTAGAACTATTCATAAAGAATAGTTAAATCCCAGCAAAGCAGCCACAGTGTTTGAACTTGCCTTCTCACTCGAAGATAGGTCAGTTAGGAATTTCTTGTCCCAAAAACATGATAAGAACAAACAACAAGCAGAATAAGACCCAGAGACATCTAGCATACTACAAGGCTTATCAACAAAAGCATAATGGCATCTCAGAGAGGAGAGAGGAGAAGAAGGGGATTGAGGGGCAAGAGAAATTTTGAGAAATAATCTCCCAGATGTGCTGAAGACTATCAATCTATATATATAAGAAGCTTAAAAAGCCTTCAGTTCAAAAAGAAACCCCAAAGACATGCACACTGAGATTCAACCTACCGTACTGTTGAAAGCCAAAAAAGAGAGACAGACTGTATAAAACATAAAGAAGCAAGTCATCATGTATACTGGACAATATGAATAACCCCTAATTTCTCAGCAGACACAATAAGAAGTGTAGAAAAGTGTATAAACATTAGAAGTGCTAAAAGTGAAATAATATCAGATAAGAATAATATATCTTGCATCCTCCAAAGAGATGAACTGGAAGTGTAGGCATGCTGACAGTAAATAAATAAATAAAATATAACAATAGTTTCTTTATACTAGGGATACTGTATATATCATGTCTCTGTGTGTCTGTCTGTCTACCAAAGAGAGTGCTTTATCTTAATTGAAAGAACACTGAAGAAAGAACACTTGAATTCACACAGAGAAGTAAAAAACATGATCTCAGAAAATAATCTTTATTATTTCTGAGTATGGAAGTTATCAGGATCAAAATGGAGTCACTTGTGTCAAATCTTATGCAGGGTGAGGTGTGGGGATTAAGGCAAAAGGCCACAAAAGAAAGGGTTTCATGAATGTGTGCTTGCTAGCTAGACCACCAGAGCTGTAACTCTGAACAAAGGTGGACACAATAGTACTTGTGAGGACATAGTCACCACTGTCCCTTCAGGCCTGGACTCACTCCACTTTTAAGCAAATAATAATTGTTTTCATGTACTGTCTTCATTCCTCCTTTGACTTTAATCCTTACATGTTTCATTTCTGGACCCCAGAGATTTTTACACATATTTATATTAGAGTGTTTTTTTATTAGTAAATTAGCATCTTGGGAGAATCTCTGTTACTTAGGTTGACAGTAGAAAAAAAAACAGAATAGAAAAAAAAATAAAGAAATCAGTAAAAATAACTTTGATTTTTTTAAACAATCAAGAAGAATGATTAATTATTGGCTAGATTGATTAAGAGAAAAAGAAATAAGGCTCAATTATTGAAAGCCAGAAATTAAGTTAATCATTTTTCCAGTAGGATTTTGTCATAGGAATTCAAGATGACTAATACAAAAAGTGTATAAGCAGGGTTGGGGGATAAAGGAAGATAATTTCAAAACATTATTTGGGCATCTGAAAATATCATGTTCTAGGCAGATGTGAAATGATATTTCCAGAGCATGATACAACGATTGCAAACATGATCTCAGAGTAGGTGTGGTTTTCTGTACCGGACCTGTGCAAACCTGTGTCTGTCAAGAGCCAATCATGGATCTAGAGTGGCACATGGGTCTCTACACATATCTGTTAAACTTTTAGCAACTTATGGCATCTGGGGAGGGGTAGTCATTGATTTCAGTGGTGAACCCCCCAGGATCCAATAATACCAAATCTGTGACCACAGTGGCTGTACTGGTTAAAATCAGAGGCTTCTAACCCATAGCAAAATGCATGAACATATGAAAGAACCTATAAGGAGGAGGGGGTTCAATAACAGATGTGAGGGAAATAAAGGATGGAAAAAAATGGAAGTCAATAGCAAGCACTATGTGTATGTATAAAATTCCAGATAACAAATTTTATCAACATGAAAGACCTGACAAAGTCATAGTAATCAAAGATTATTTGACACTTATTGGCATGATTAAAAAAAAAACATACAGATCAATACAATCAATTTTAGAGTGTAGAAATAGTTACCTGCTTCCTTCCCTTTTTGTGTCCTGGTCTTGCTGTGTAGTCCTGGCTTAATTCATGTTTGCTATTTGGCCTCAAATATGAAACTATCTTCTTTCTACCACTTCCCAAGTTCTGAGATTACACGTGTGAGCCATCGCACCCATCACAGTTCTTATTTTTATAGTTACTGCAGCTTCGACAAGGGAACCAGTGCAACAAAGTGGTAGAAGAAATACATTTCATCAAATGCGTCTGCTGGAAATTAAGTTGGATGAATCGCATATCATATTCTATAAAAAACTAACTCAAATGAACCAAGGAGCTATATGTAAAAGCTAAACATAGATTTCTATAAGAAATAAATGTTTGTATCTTTGGATTGAGGAATGGTTTTAGATGTGGCAAGAAAGTGTAAGTGACAAAAGAAAAAATAAACTTCATTAAAATGTAAAACTTTTGGTCTTCAAATGATACTCTCAAGAAAATGGAAACAATTCAGGTAGGGTGGCACACATTTGTAGTTCCAGATACTCAGGAGGCTGTCCAGAAGGATCTCTTGGGCCTAGAATTTTGGGGCTAGCCCGGGCAACAAACGGTTGAAAGAACAGAAAAGAAATTTAAAACAGCTTACAAAACGAGAAAAAAAAGTTTTTAAAATTTTATTCTTTTGATGTATATGTGTACATGTTGCCAAGTATATGTATGTTCACTACCTGTGTGCACAAGCCCCAAACTGTCATCAGAGGGAATTGGTTCTCCTGTAGCTGGAGTTACAGTTGTAAGCAGTTGTGACCCCAACATGAGTTCTGGGATCTGAATATGTGTCTTCTACAAGAGGAATGAGGTTCTCTTACTTGTGGGGCCATCTCTCCAGCCTGAGAACAGTATTGTTAAATCATTGACTTGATATTAGATATGTACTTAATCTAAAATATAAAAAGTACTTCTTATAATTTAAAATAATATGACAAGTAACTGAAGTATATAGACAAAGTATTAATGAGAGATGTTTATCCAATATATACAATATTATATATATGTATATATATATTGATACACACACACTAAAGATGTAGGGAAAATTTCAATATCACTATTCATTAAGAATGTAAATCAGAACCATGAGGTGCCACTTCTAACCAACTAGCACGTTGGTTGGACAAAAAGGTAAACAGCACACTTCCAATATGATATATTGAAACTACAACTCTCATACAGTGCTGTTGGATTGTAACTTGGCACAGTGATTTGGGAAAGCACATTTATAGTTTCTCAGAATGCTAAATTTATAGTTAGCATGTGACTCAGTCATGTCTGCCAAAACACACACTCAAGTAAACTTGAGATACCCTCAAAACCCCAAATATCAGTTCTCAAGTCAGCTTTGATTTTAACAGTGGAGAAGCTGCTCACATACCCATCAGTTCCTGAATGGGTAGAGGAAAGGGGTACAGTGATTCTTGGGGTTTTTAACCTGTACACATCAGATAACACCAGGGGTGCTATGCTGTCTTTTACACCCAACAGCCTATCTCGGTGTAAATTTATATTCGTGAGAATGTGTTTTGAGTTGAGCTTGTCATATAAAATTCAAGAGGCTGAACTAATTTGCTTTTTCCTGTTTTTGCATTTTACTTTGCTTACCCTTTGGCTGGATGGTCTATAACTTAAATCCAGAATATTTGTTGATTATTGGTATTAGTTGATTATTGGTGCAGTCACACAAAACTTACTATATTATCTTGGAGGCCAAAGTCTAAAATAAATTATTTTCTCAATCATTTTAAATTAAGCTTTGATTACATCAGTTTCCCCTTTCTCTTCCCTCCCTCCAGCTCTTCTCAAATTCCCTCCTTGCAGCTTGTCCTGTGTCTTCCCTGAATGTACATATATATTTACTTGTATGTATAAGTATGTATAAATACAACCTGTTGAGTTTGGTTTTGTTGTGTGGGTATGTGTGGTTTCAGTTTCATTGGGTTGATGGCTGAGGCTGGTCCTTCGGAGGATACTGGGGTCCAACAGAACACATTTCCTCATTGTTGCTGACTTCAAAAGCCTGCCAAGACTCCTTGACCTGACCTCTTTGCACCAGCCCTGCCTCTGTCTTCTGAACACAGCTCCTTCTGTAACCAAGTCTCCACCAGTCTTCCTTTTATAAGGACACTTATTTTTACTCTTACAGCTCATCCAGATAATCTAGAATAATCTCTCTACTGCAAGATTATTGCTTTAATGACATTGATGAAGTACCTTTAAAGGAAGCATTCATAGGTTCCAGAGAATGGAACCTGGATATCTTTGCAGACCATTATTCATACGGCAAATGTAAAAAATAAAAAAATGCATTCTTCTTCAAAGACACTTGCTCTCATTCCTGTTTTGTGTCCATGCTTTCCTGCCTCAAATGCAAGCCACCAGGCTTATGCCATCACCAATATTAGATGTAAACATTTGTAGCCACTACTGTCCTTTCTGAAATGAGGTTTGGTGCTAAGTGGTTTGAACTTCTCAATGGGATTAATGTGTATACATTCATGTGCATGTGAAAACACATATGTACACTTAATTTTCAATGTGGCTTATGCCAGTTTCTCTCCAATAAGAGTATTACCTGAGTGACACATAAATGTAGAAGACTAAGCCAGTTGAGGTCATTCTTGCTGTGGGCATTTGAGCAGCTTTTCTGCTGTTAAAAACAAAGCTGACTTGAGCACTGATGTTCGGGAGTTTGGCGAATAGATGGGTGTGTGTTTTGGTAGACATGGCTAAATCACATGCTAACTGTAAATTTAGCATTTTAAAAAATTATCAATCTGGATTATTTTTGGTCAGCATTTGATCACAGCAACAAAAAGCAAACTAGGGCAGGCTTCCTTCCAGTTACAACTTTTTTTTTTCTTTTCAGTATTATTTCCTGGAATTTATTGACATTTCTGGAAATCCTGGGATAATGCTATTGCCTGGCTGGGGAGAGATTATTTTCTTCTTGGTGTTTCTGAACCTATAAGTATGGTGGTACACATGGGTAATCCCAAGTGGGAGGCAGAGACAGAAGGATGGCAGAGGATTCCAGGCCAACCTGAGATGTATAGAGTGACTCCATTATTTGTAAGTATCTAAATGTAAAGAAAAAGAAGTACTATTTCTTTTTTCCCCCACCACGAATCTCTGAAACTATTTTATGTTTGAGAGAGGGCAATGCTACAGTTCATGAAGTAGTTTCAGATAATATATTAATGGCAAACCTTGCAGGACCTTACAGAGAAAACAGCATTCTTCACCTTTCCGTTTTGAGGATGGAGCTCTGACAAGACATTACTTCTTGCTATTTCTAACATGTTTTGATTAGTCTTGGTAAAGAAAAGTAGCAAACCACAAAAGAAGTTTAGAAACCAGCAGGAGAGAGTGGAGTTCCTCACTAACCTCTGCCTCTTCTGACATCTTAAACCCATCTGAGCTGTAGCAAGAACTGTGCTTCAAATGTAAGCTGGGGTGCACGGACCATTAAGAATTATGTCATACAAAAAGGATTACCTTCATACGAAAGCATCTACATCAGATAATACATCCTCTGACATAAATGGAATCTTCAGGCCAGGCCGATGTCTGGGATCCAAGCTGCTACAGGCTGCATTGGTGTCTGAGGTCTGTGCTGCCACTGGTTGCTATGCACAAGGAAGCTTCTGTTGAAATGGTATTGATGACTGTAGATTCATAACTGAGAACGAGAGACATTGAAGGCTTCTGTGACAAATAAAAAGAAACACTTCAGGCAGGACACTAATGAAGAGTCCTTAAAAGGAATACTACTCAGCAATTAAAAACAAGGAAACCATGAATTTTGTAGGCAAATGGTGGGAACTAGAAAAAGTCATCCTGAGTGAAGTATCCCAGAAACAGAAAGACACACATGGTATATGCTCACTTATAAGTGGATATTAGACATATTATATTGGATAAAAATACTAAAATTTGTATACCTAAAGAAGCTAAGCAAGAAGGAGGACCCTGGGTAAGATGATCAATTTTCATTCAGAAAGGCAAATAGGATAGACATTGGAAGAAGGAGAAAACAGGGAACAGGACAGGAGCCCACCAGAGAGGGCCTCTGAAAGACTCTACCCAGCAGGGTATTGAAGCAGATGCTGAGACTCATAGCCAAACTTTGGGCAGAGTGCATGGAATCTTATGAAAGAAGGAGGAGATTAAAGACCTGGAGGGGGCAGGAGTTTCACAAGGAGAACAACAGAACCAAAAGAAAAAAAAAAACTGGGCACAGGGTTCTTTTCTGAGGCTGATGCTCCAACCAAGGACCATGCATGGAGATAACCTAGAACTCCTGCTCAGATGTAGCCCATGGTAGCTCAGTCTCCAGGTGGGTTCCCTAGTAAGGGGAACAGGGGCTATCTTTGACATGAATTCAGGGGCTGGCTCTTCCCCAAGAGGGGGAAGCAGCCTTTCCAGGCCACAGAGAAAGACAATTCAGCCAGTCCTGATGAGACCTGCTAGGCTAAGGTCAGATGGAAGGGGAGGAGGACCTCCCCTATCATTGGACTGGGGGAGGGGCATGGGAGGAGAAGAGGGAGAGAGGGAGGGTTTGGGAGAGTGTAAGGAAGGGGGCTACAGCTGGGATCCAGAGTGAAAAATTCTAATAAATAAAATAAATTAAAAACTGTGGTAAAGATGCTAAAGTGTAGCTCTTGATGGTTTCTGGTGGTGGATGGGAGGGTATGGTATAAATTGGAGGTATGGCGGGGGGGGGGCTCCTCAGCACTGATTACCTTAAAGGTAAAGGGGTAAATGGACCATGTGAGTCTTGGTTCTGTGAATCAATGTTCCCAGAGAAACAGCTGTGTCTACATTAAAGAGTTAAAAATCTGACTGGCTGAAGAGAACTATATAATTATGGAGAGTTGGATAGTTGCAGATCTAGAACCAATTATCTTAAGCCACTGTTTGTCCTCTTGATAGACACTCTTTGCCCACCTCTGTCTGACTTACCTTTCTTGCAATTATCAGGTAAGAATGTTTTGAAATAACAAACCATCAAGCTCACACCAATCCCAAATTAGAAATGTGGTCAGGCAACATTTACATCATCCCAGAGATTTCTCCGCTCTGTGACCCACAAATCTGATTATTTTCACCAATATACTTCAAGAAATGCCTTGATTTATGACTATTTTTTGTTCTGAGACTATAGAAATATTATATTTTTACATTAGAACAATATAATATTCGGGGCAAGCTGAATCCACCATGTTCTGGGCATCATCACGTATATTTGGTTCAAGAATAAGCTACTTTATTTCTTTTGAGGTAAGGGCTGTGCTTTGCATCAACAGTACCAACTCATCTTTTGATTTTATTCAATTTCTACTAGGGGCCTATTATTACAGTGGGATTTTTTTTAACTCCAGAGGTAGAATGATCGTGCAGAGTTAGAGCAATGATCGGAGGAAAAAAAGTGGGAAATGCCAGATAATCCCTCAATTTTGCAGATGTGTATTTGTCTATTTCATTTGAACATGAAGAAAATTGATGTTCCAGAAATCCAAATTAAATTATGCAAACATAGTCTGTCTGTAGACTAAAAAGACTGAGAAACTAACTAGAGTTAATTGGATTTCCTAACCAATTTCCTGCACACAGTCCTTGCTTCCTTCCTATTTTTCTACTGAGAATGGACTAATGGAACTTACTAATCTCAGGTAGAAGTGCTTATTTACCGGAATGGTGAAGTAATTAAGTCGCTATTTCTTATCAAAGGACTTTATTTTTGTTCCTATCTGGGCTAGAATAGGCCAAAAATCTAATTTATGTCAATGATTTACAAAGCTAAGTAAATGGCAATGTCAATAAACACTTGAAAGGAAGCTTTGCTTTCAATTCATTGGAATAATTGAGGTGAAAAAGAAATCTCATAAGAGCAGTTCATCCCGATCCAGAGCTTGGAGTGCACTGTAGATGAGTTAGCATGTTCTTTTCTGCATATTCCTTTTTCCCTCTGTATCTCGAACAGCCAAATGGTGCTCAGGCAACACAAAGATGGGCACAACTGGAGAACAGAGTCTTTCGTTTGTTTGTTTAAGACTAGGGCTCACTATACAGTCCAGGCTAGCTTCCAACTCAGGATCCTTTTGCCTCCTGCTAGAAGAATGATTTGCTAATGTATTTATATACTGCCAGAGTCTGGTTGTAACATTGGGTTACAGTTGGATTGCTTGCTGGACACTCACATTAGATAACTCAATCCAAAGTCTGTTTCACATCCAGCAAATTCTCCTAAGCTGCAGGCACAGAGGGGGCCACTTAGGTATGACTGCTCAATAACATTTTTTAAAACATTTCTTTGTTATTATTATTTATTACAATTTAATCGCTTTGTAACACTGCCATAGCCTCCTCTCTGTCCCACCCTCTTTTCCTCTTTCTCTTCTATATCTCTCCCCTAGTCCACTGATAAAGGAGGTCCTCCTCCCCTACTATCTGACCCTAGTCTATCAGGTCTCATCAGGACTGCCTGGATCCTATTTCTCTGTGGCCTCATTAGGCCACCTCAGTAGGGGAGGTGATCAAAGAGCTGGCTACTGAGTCCATGTCAGAGACAGCCCCTTCTCCCCTTACTAGGAAGCCCCCATGGAGACTGAGCTGCTGTGGGCTATATCTGAGCAGGGGGTCTAGGTCCTCTCCATGCATGGTCCTTGGTAGATTTATCAGTCTCTGCAGGACCCCCTGAGCCCAAATTGTTTGGCTCTCTTGCTCTCCTTGTGGGGCTCCTGTCCCCTCTAGGTCTTTCTATCTAACCCTTCTTTCATAAGATTCCCTGCGCTCTGCCCAAAGTTTGGATGAGTCTCAGCATCTGCTTTGATACCCAGTGCTGTCTTTCAGAGGTCCCATGTGGAAAGTTCCTGTCCTGTTCCCTGTATTCTCCTACTTCTGTTCTCTATCCTGTTTGCCCTTCTGAATGAGGATTAAGTCTCTTTCCTATGGTGCCCACAAGGAAAGGCTCAACCTGAGAAGTGCACAGAGAGCCTCCTTTGTTCTATGAAGTAGTCAGATGTTGAAGAAGCATCTTTTATTTACACAGGCATTTTCTAACAATAGATCTTGATTCTTTTATTAGGCCTCCTCTTTCTCATTTATTCTTGGAGAAATCTGAAATTCAGAAAGAAAAGAGCAGGACTGTAAAACAGCAGGATGGTTTGAATATGCTATTGATGTATCCATTAACCTTTAAAGCAGGGCATCTCTATGTTTCAGCTCTAAGCTTAAGTTCTGTTTACAAAGAAAGCATTAATCAAGACATATGAATCCATTTATAATGCCTTTGCACCTGTCGCTGACTCCAGTGCAAGCTGGAGAGTGAGATGGCTGCAGCCTGACAGCTAATTTTATGCCAAGGTCTTCACTGTCCAGAGACTTGTCAAAGTCAAGCAACCAATGTCTTTTATGACAAGCACCTTTTCCTTTTTTTTTTTTTTCCCCAGAGTGGTAAATAGAACAGAAGAAGGAGTTGCCATCTACTGTAGCTGTGTGAAAATCACACCAATACAGGCCCCCAGGCTTTTATTAGCATACCCCCCTCTTAACTAATTACTGTCAGCATTAAATTACAGCATCAGGAGGCCCTACTCAATACCAATTCATTCATTTTAGGTCACAGTTTGGCAGAAAACCTGTAGTGAAAGGACAAACTTTTATCCACTAAGCCTTTTATTTGTGACTAAACAAAAGTCTCGACAAGTAGTATAATTTGAGTCAAGCAGGGTTATACTAAAGGCCGATTAATACCTTTGTTTTTAATATAATAAAGATTTGCTCTAGCCTGTAGTCTACTCCAAAGGACTTAACATCTTTTATATCAAAATACTTAGAAACTTGTACATGATTTTCTTTCTCGTTTAAGCCTCGCATCTTTTAGTGCTATGAGTCTTACAGTCAACAAGTAACACACTTAAAAAATAGATCTAAGTGTTTGTCTTTCACTGCTATGTAGGGAGGCAAAGTTTTTAGTGGTGTTAGTTTTCTTTAATAATATGTTGATTAGATAGGCATTCTATCCTGACCCTTTGAAATGCCATTATTGTACAAGGGTGGTCAGACAAGAACACTGTTAAGTCATGTAGACAGGCTGTGATCTCCTCAGGTGTTTTCTGAGATTAAAAAGGTACATTCAGTTATTACCCTCCCAGGGGTTGCTTTCATGTGTTAGGATCTAGCCAATTCTTTAGTTTATTTAGGAAAAAAAAGTCAAGTGTGCTGCAGCCTAACGTACGCTTGGTGGTTCTGAAATAAAGTGATTTTTCTAGGGAACAGAAGCAAGACTGAATTGACAAACTAAAAAATTCAGCCTATCTGAAACTCACATAGAGTGGAGTGATGGCATTACTCTGTAATACGAATTTCTTGAGCTCTTCTGTGCTTGGGTTTTAGGACATTAGGAACAAGATTTTGAAGACAGCAATGGCTTTGAATGAGAGTGTATTGAAGCCTAGTGTGCCAATATGTAGGATAGTCTAAGCATCTTCTTGAAAAAGGATAGAAAGACAGAGGCATCTGAAGGCTTGTGAGAAAGGAGAAGAGCCTCTCATGACCCATGATCTGGTCTGTTTTATTTGATGACTGAGAGTCAAGAACTTCTACTCATTGGACAGAACAGCTGCAAAAACCACTCATATAGAACAGCGACTCCCTTTTCCAAGACATGCCTAAACAATGGCTGTTGAACCATGCTCCAGGTGAAAACATGGTAACTCTGACTTTACCATTATCTGCTCTTCTTTATTATTAGTGATCTTTCACAAAACACTTTGTGACCTAGCATGCAATCTCATACAGAGAAGGAGATTCAATATGATCATTTTTCAATAAGAAAAATGAGATACTAGGTCATTTTAGTTAGTGCATAACATTTTACACATTGTTATGGGTAATATTGAACAAAACATGGTTTAGTGGATTTTCCATCATCTATCCTACCCCTTGTATCCTTGATTCTAGCCTTATAAGTCTGCAGTCTTTCTTTTTTCTTTCATGTCCCATTTAACCTTTTGCTCCTTCCATTCCTCCTCATCATTGATTTTATTAACCTCTTAGTGGTCTCTTTTCTAGCTCTTAGATTTTACCCACGTTTATGAACATACACAAACACACACACACACACACACAAACACACACAGAGATACAGACACATATACAGACACACACATACACAGACAAATACACAGAGACACCAAGCTAATAGTCACATATGAGAAAGTGTGGCCAAACCACTTAATATACTAATTTCCAGATCCAACCATTTTCCTGCAAATTATACTTTGTTTTGTTTTTTTTATAAAAAAAATTGAACATAATTTAATTGAATATAATTTCATATATAAACGATATTTTCCTTATTCATCCATGTCATGTATTAACAGACATCTAAGCCAGATCACTCTTTAAGAGTAATTTAAAAATTAACTTCATTTTTGTATTTATAGAGCTGTAGATTATAGTCTTTGAACAGTGTAGCTTCAGAAGCCACACAATTACATACTTGGCTACATAAACACATTCCACATCTTTTCCTTAATAATAACACTTGAATTTATCTTTTTGAGTATGTATATTCCTTTGCTTACTAAACACCAATGCATTACACTCTGACTCCTCTTGGTATTATTTTTTCTTGTATAGGTGAAGGTCCTAGCTACACCTGAGTAGAGGTCTCTGAGGACAACTCCCCAGACTGCTCAACCATCAGTTTTTTGCTGCTCTGGCATTTGCCCACACAACCGTATTTATTTAATTTTCATGAAGATTGTGTTAAAGGTAATCCCATCTTAAGGATGAAGACTGTCAAGTTAGCAGTTAAATATCTTGTGACGACTTATTGTTAAGAGGATTGAAACACATGTATTCTGCCTTAGAAGCCACTTTCTTCTCTGCTAAATACACTCTCTTCTACACAGTAGAATTGCCAGAAAGAGAAGGTTATTTTTCTGTAGACCTTGTGTTGTCATGATCAGTGGTCAGTGTTCATAGTCGGCACTCCTCATTAGAGTTCCTGAAAAGATAGTCTATACTCTGTTAATTGCCTAGCCAAGAGTTTTTCTTGAGTTTTTTTTTTTTTCTTGACATCAGTGAACATAAACAGGACAAAGGGAACACTGTTACTCCAACTTGTGCACTGTCTTTTCTCTCATCTTCTATGGACTAGAAGGATGAGTACCCATGACAAGATCTGTTTTTGATTTCCAAAGGTTAAGTGAGGTAGATGTGGGAATATACCAGTCTGAGGACCGGTATTCCTTTGAGTGTCAGATCTCAAGGGAGTTACTTTTACAATACAAGCATCAGACTTTATTTAGCCTTTTATTCTGCTTCTCTCTTTCAAGACACAGGAAAGGTAACCTCCCAGTTAATATGGGTTTGGAAGTTGCAAACGCTTGCTAATAATGTATTTATTTTATAGGTATGTTTGTGTCTAAACTTTTCTCCCAGGAAAAAATAAAAATGTTTTCGAGGTTTGTGGCAATGTGTTAGAAACTGGGGAGAAGTCAGGACTGTATAGGTTAGGGTCTTTGGTTTCAAACAGAGAATGGTACAACTGGGCAGCAGAAGTAGACAGATGCTGTCAGTGATATGTGGCACAAAGTGGGAACTCTGGGAATGAAGGCTAAAGCATGTTTTCATATAATATGACTTTAAAGAACAAAAAAAAATATTTTCTCAGCAGTGAAATTAGAGGTTCAATGACAGGAAAGACGATGTGAAGCACCAAAGCCAAAATGCCATGAATACAAGATCAAAGATGGGTAGAGGAGTTGATAGAAGGGAAGTACTTGTGGATTATAAAGCTCAGACATTGTCTTCAGGATCAACGAGGGTCATTGCTGGCATTATCAGGGGAAAATCACCTGATCAGATATATGGATGGGCACGTTACTCATCAGTGTTGGGATAGATTCCTTATGTGTAAAAATAGCTGTGAAGAGACCGGTTTTGACTTCATACCACTCCATCTTTAAGCACAAAGCAGACTCCAAGAGGTCCACTACTCTTAAATGATTCTATAGTTTGGCACTGTTCTTGCTGCTGTTTTGGAATACTCATGTTTGAAACTGTCAGCCTAAACTTGCAGCTGGATGCCCAGGGTAAAATGAGGCTGGGATGGCTACCTGTAGGTAAGAAGGCTGCTGCATCACAGGTGAAGAAGAGTTGAGGAAGTGGGACTTGGCAAAAGGAGAAGTTAAAATGAGTAGGGACTTAGCTCTGAGGCTGCATACTTGTCTAGCCTGTGAAAGGCCCTGGGTAGAATCACCAGTACTGTACAAACAAATGACAAACAAACAGCAACAAGAGATGAGCTGAACTATCTCTATGTAGTCACAATATCAAATCTCTATGTAGTCACAATATCAACCTCAGCCAGCCAATTGGGTGCCGTTCTCTCAGAGGCCAGTTATCAGATGTAGTCTGCCTGAGGGCCATACAGCTGAAACAGTATGACAGCACAGGGCTTGCACCTCAGTCTACAAGCTCAGGTGCAGCAAGAAACCTACTGTCACTAAAATATGGACTTTAAAATGCTCCCCAGATAATCTTGTAGAGTCATGCTGCTCACTTGAGAGTCCTCTCAGGCCTTTGCACTTGCTCTTTCCTCTGCCTGGAGCATCCTTTACTGAGTTCTTTTACAAAGATGGCCTTTTTTTCTTGACACTAGATTTTTCACTTCTAATATTTTCATGAAGAAAGCTCTTTTAATCTACTTTGTGCATCAGCTTCATCCCTAACAATTACTGTGTGGTGATACCATTTTATTCTATTTTTTTAAAAAGCACAACACAATCAGCACACACCTCATTATTTGTCTCTCTGCTCCCAGAAGGAACCTCCATGTGTTTCCTGTTATCCTCTCTGCATGCAGAAAGGTTGCTAGTTACACAGTAGATGTTTAACCAATATTTGATGAGTGAATACATAAAAATGAAATGAAAGAGAATGGGCATTAAGAGAGTAAGAGCTCTTCAAGTAAGTGATCCTAAAGAAGCTTAAAAAAAGTCATTTGCTTTTGACGTTGGTGAGAAGCAAGGCCAAGAACAGAGTGTGCATCTAATCAGTGTTCTCCAGCATTGTCACTCCCTCTGGACCCCTGGAGACCAGCTCTTGATCATGAAAGATGAACATGCCTCTGGCCAGTGCTTAGCTCTAAAAGCTAACATTCAGAATGCACATGCAACTCCCCCCCACCCCCCTCTGGGAAGTCTGAGGGCTCTTATTATTCTTAAGAAAAGCTATCTTAGAGGAACATGAATTATCTATTAAAGAGACTTTGGAATTTTAACCTAAAAATCACGGGGAGAATTTGTGTGGAATTGACAAGAGACTTCTGAATAATCACCCCAAATCATTTTTCTTTCAGATCGAAACAAACTGGAAAATGTAGCAAAAAGGCACTTAGCACAGCTTGAAGACTCAAATAAGTCTCGAAAAAATGGTGCTGTGCTCAGCTTTAGTTTGAACCTGATCTCCTAGATATAGACTTAGAGTGTAGCCTTATGATAGTGCTGCAGGCAGCAGGGACTGTGGGTGGCAAAGGGACCTTCCTTTAAGGTTCCCCTGAATGCTTCATCCCTATCGTTGTATTTCATGTTGTGGCCCCTGTCCAGGAAGCACTCATGCTTATTAAAGAATATTGGGAGACCTTTATCTATTCAAGTCATAGTCAGAGATGAAAAGATGTCATTCTGTGTAAATTCATTCATTTACATGGTGATAATACTGTTTTGAGATGGGGAGTCACTGTGCAGTCCAGGCCGGCCTCAGCTTTTTATTTGCCTTCAGCCTTCTGAGTCGCTAGTTAGTAACTTTGCCTCAAACTTGCCAAACAGGCCAGGTAGGTTGGCCAGGGATCTACATACAGGTCTTCCTTCCCTGTAAGTGTGCCTGAAATTCTCTCTGTCTTTCTCTCTGTCTCTCTCTCTGTGTCTCTTTCTCTGTTTCTCTTTCTGTCTCTGTCTCTCTCTCCTCCCCTACCTCTTCTTTTCTCTCTGGATTTAGTTGTAACTCTTCTTTTTGTTTTAAACCTTTAAAATTTGTATTTGCACAATTCTCACCCTCTTTTGTTCCAATTTCTCCTCCCATGCCTCTGTACCTCCCTCGTAAATCCACAACATCGTTAATTACTATCGATATCACACACACACACACACACACACACACACACACACACACACACACACA
>NW_026585644.1:39213661-39223075 GCF_907164565.1 Psammomys obesus
ACACACACACACACACACACACACACACACACACACACACACACACATGTTTAAGGATGGCTGAGCACTTGGGATTGGGGAACCTATCAGAAGGCTTGTTGATGGAGAAGACTAATTGTTCTTATTTTAGGAGCTATTAATTATTTGCAACTTTTCATCTAGGGATGGGTACTTGTGATATTGCTCCATCCATGCTGGCAAGTCATTGGTTTTGTCATTGTGCATGTCCTGTTTAGGAGAAGATATTATTGAGATTTTAGGGGTGCTGCTTCCTACTTTCTTTCAATCTTTCCTTCTCCTCCTCTATGACGCTCCTCAGCCTTAGGTGTAGGACTGTGTTGTAGATGCGTCTACTGGGGTTGGGTGGCCCACAGTCAGTTGTTCTCTGTATTGTGACCAGCTTTGGATTTCTCTAGTGGCTTCCTTGATGAGGGGTGAGAGCTATACTACTATGTGATTATAGGATAATAGTAAGTGTAGGCTTAGAATTTTCAAACACCTGCTTTATTTAAGGTTCTTAAACAACTGGGTCTGCCTTCCAACTCCTCACCTTAGGTGGAATATTAGTAGAGAAGGGGCTGTAGACCCATTTTATCTACTTTCTGCTTATAAGGGTCAATGGATTCTTTGTGGATCACCAAATTCAGCCATCAGGATACCAGCAGTATAATAGTCAAATAGCAAAGCAGCAGCAGCAGCAGCACAATCCAGTAGAAATGGATAGACTCCACCCAAATGGCACTAGCCCACTGCTGAATCAGGCAAAGCTCCACCAAACAGTCCAAGAAGTTCTCTGGAGTGTTTCTCTCTATAAGGTAGAGTGAAGGATGCGAACTGCTTCAAAGAGTAGCAATGCAGAAGTGTAGAGATGCAGAAAGCATTGTCTCACTGTCTGTGGGCTTCTATTTATTCCTTCTCAGAGTGTACACCAGGATGTTTTCCAGACCACCAAAAAACATACCTTCACACAAGGTAGTTTTCAGCTGACCAACTTGACACACCTTTACCAGGTCTGTTTTCTGTAGGGTCAGAAAATTCCCACACCCCATACTTGGGACCTAAAGAGAAAACAGTCACTTGACACAATTGAGTTTCCAAAGAAACCAGAAACTTCCACTTCAAATAAGTATTTAGGACTAAGTTAGGCTCTATTCTGATTTAGGAAAGTGCTGTAGTAGGATTTCTTCTAGGGTCTGTGACTAGCTAGGTGTGGCTTTTTTAAAAATGTGGATTCTGGGACTAGAACTCAGGTCCTCAAGGTTGCAAGGCAAATATGATTTACTGAGTCATCTCCCCAGTCCAGATCGGCATCATGTCAATGAAGAGAAAAAGCCAAGCGCAGAGCTGTCAGTGCAATGTTTGGTTTATCTTGAGGCCCATGCCACAAGAGGGAGCTCTTGCCCTACGATGTCCAGGAAGTGAAGGCTGGGTAGTCTGAGACCTAGGATAAAACCAAACATGACCGGCCTTAAAAAACAAACAAAGAAACAAATGAATAAATAAAGAGAACCAATGAAGTGATTCCCAATGATCTTCTGCTATATTCATAGATCAGTGCTGTGCTCAGTCATCATCAGAGTTTTCTGGAAGAAGTTGGGAGTAGGTACTGAGACTCATAGTTGGATATTATGCAGAGAGACATTCTAAATTGGAGGTCCCTATCAAGTTCCTCCCCTCCAAGCTCTGGGAATCCCACAGAAGGAGAGGAAAGATTGCACGATGCAAAGGGGATGGAGGATATGAGGAGGACATGGCCTACTGAATCAACTAAGCTCATATAGACTCACAGAGGCAAGCAAGAGCCTTCCTGGGTCTGCACCAGGTCCCCTGTATACATGTTGTGGCTGTTAGCTTGGTGGTTTTGTGGGACTTCTAATGGTTGAAGCAGGTGTATCTCTGACTCTTTTGCCTGCTCTTGGGACCATTTTCCTCCTATTGGGTTGCCTTGTCCGGCCTCATTAGGAGGGCTTTCTCTTTGTCTTATTGTATCTTGTTTTGTCCTATTTGGTTGTTCTCTCTTGGAGGCCTGTTCTTTTCTGAAGAAGAAATAGAGGAGTGGATCTGGGAGAGAAGCAAGGTGGGGAACTGGGGGAAGTAGAGGAAAGGGAAACTGATTGGGATGTATTAATACGAGAGAAGAATCTATTTTCTTTCTTTTTTTTAAATTTTTTTTTTAAGAATCTATTTTCAATAAAAGAGAAATATCTGGGGGAAAAGTTTCTGTTCAAAGATATATAATGAATCACCTTCCCCTGAGGGGGGAGCAGCCTTACCAGGCCACAGAAGATGACAATGCAGCCACTCCTGATGAGATCTGATAGACTAGGATCAGAAGGAAGGAGAGGAGGACCTCCCCATCAGTGGACTTGGGGAGGGGCATGTGTGAAGAAGGACGGTTGGATCGGGATGGGAGGAAGGAGGGGCTTATGGGGGGATACAAAGTGAATAAAGTGTAATTAATAAAATAAAAAATAAAAAAGAATAAAGAAAAAAATTTAAAAAAAAACCCCAAAAACAAAAAACTAAAACTTATTTGTGACTAGAAGGACTTGTAGTGAGTAATTGATTGAATAGTGAACAGACATTAAAATAATTTGAATAGTTAACATTCTATGTAAGATTTCCTTACTTAGAACACAGTTAATTGTTAAGTGTCTGAAAAAAGAAAATACTAGTATTGATGTGTGTGTCATTCTGTTTATGTCACTATTACATAAAAATACAGTAAAAATAGTTACAGTGTTTTTGGAAAAAAAACTGTGCTATCTGAATTGATGTACACACAGAATTGGTTTTGCTTATGGAAGTTCTACTGAATGCTAGAAAAGCCCAAGGAAGAAGTTGGATGCTTCCTGGTGTGGTGAATACTGTTGCATGGTGGTTAAACATAACATGAGCAGTTCTTAAAAAACTACAAAACAAAACAGAAAGACTCCCAAAGGGACTCAGGGGACAGACCATGGTTGTTAAGGGTCTTGGCATACCACGTTCTGTAAGTACATGAAAAGTGGTTTTGCATGGCCTTTGGTCAGCAGATAGTTGTTTGTGGCTGAAATGTTGTATTTTGAAAATTAAATTATAACTCTCTTTAAATATGACCTTTTCTTTGGACATGCTCATTTGCCCACTGATTGAAACATGAAACATCTGAGTCATTTTCAAAAGTCGCACGCTCACACACTCTCTCCTCTTATTATTACTATTTAAAATAAAATTACAGCAGTTTTTTTTTATAAATTCAGGCTTCTATATTTCTTTTCAATGGAAGTCCCACATGTACATTCATTGTGTAAGCACCAAATGGCTCTCCAAGTCCAGTTACGGAAGCAGAATTCTACCTCAAACTCCCATTTACTCTTCTCTCTGGGCAGTTACTTTGCGCTCTTCATATGATTTCGTGTGATATATGCTACCACGTTTCTAAAGACCAGCACCACTCTAGTTCTTGGTTTTTCTGCTTTAGTTGTGGGTTGGTTCCTCAGTAGGAAGATGGGAGATTTGTTCTTTCTTATTATTTTGCTCATCTCTTTACACATCTTTCCCTCCATTATCACATAACCCAGATGAGGATGTCATTTAGTCAGGATTTATTATGATCATTTGGCTATTCACTGTTGATGTATAAAATGCAGAGCTTTCCTTCCTATCTTGTAATTTGGCTAGTTAAATTTTTTTTGACTTGTATGTGTGTACGTTCTGTTTTTCTATAGGTATTTTAATCATTGATCTAACCTGGAACACTTCTATATTTTTCTAATTCTGTTGTCAGTTCTGTATTTAGATGTACCATGAAATTCATCAGTTTTCTCATCTTGAATAAAGGCTCTGGTATTGTTTTCGCCTGCAGCCAGTGACACAGATTGCAGTGGTAGCTGGTAATAGTGTACATCTTGGGATTTGTCATGATTTTTCTGGTGATCTCTTCTTGTCTGGCCTTAAACTCACCATGTACCCCCAGCTGGCCCCCAATTTGTAATCTTAGCATTCTGAGAGCTAAAATTGCTGGAATGTGTCACCCACAACTAGCCTTGGTCCTTAATTTTTACTATTGGATTTGTATTGAGGTGTATTATTATTATGTTTTTGCTCTTCCGTTTTCTTTGCTTTGAATAGTATACTATTTTCATTTCATAGCTGTGCTATCTCCTTATCTCTGAATTCATTGACATTAGTTTTCTCCCTCTTGTTCCCAGAGTCTGTTTCCACTAACCTGTTCTTCCTGATTACTTACATTTTGGTGTTTACCACTCATAATAGATATTCTCTCATGTGTCCAGTGATCCCCATATGTGAAAAAGAGGTTAGACAGGATGAGAAAATCTGTGTGGATGACATAAATTATCTTTTGTGGGCTGTACCACATGGTGGGGTTACTTGTTTTGTTTTTTTTTTTTTTTCCTTAAAGGGCTCCTGATTGAGTATGTTTTGTTTGTTTGTTTGTTTGTTTGTCTTTATAAGGCTGCCAATTTACCCAGAAAATGATATTTGTAAAATTTCCTGCCAAGACCCCACTTGGCATCATGTCACTGAATGAAGTTACTTGGTAAGTTGAAGCTGGTATTCCGTGAGCCAAATTAAGAGAGCTGGGACAATAATAAACACAGACTCTATATTTTCACTATTACCTGCAACAGATGCTTCAAGTCTGAAGATACTCTATTCCCAAATATTCTTTTAAAACATTTATTCTTTGAAAATTCAATACTGTGTATAATATATGTTGGTCATATCCACCCCCTTCTCCCTGCTTCCAACTTCCCCAATACTTCCCTAACTTATTTCACTTCCAACTTCATGCTCCTTCCTTCCTTCCTTCCTTCCTTCCTTCCTTCCTTCCTTCCTTCCTTCCTTCCTTCCTTCCTTCCTTCCTTTCTTCCTTGCCTTTTCTTCTTCTTTCTTTCTTTTTCTTTTATTACCTACTGAACAGCTAGTGCTGTTAATATGCACACAAAGGTAGAATCATCTACTGAGGCATGGACAACCTATCTTGGCCACTCCCCAAAGAAAAGTGACATTTTCTTCCCCAGAAACCATCATCCTCAGCTAGAGGTGAAGTCTCAGCAGCCTCTCCCTACTCCATGCTAGAGTTTGATCTTGATCTTATGTAGGTAAACACAGATGCTGTGAGATCATTTGGGCAACAGCCATGTCTGGTCCAGGTGAAAGCATTTTAGTGCACCCCTTTACATCCTCTGGTTCTAACATTCCTTCTGCCTCCTCTTCTAAGATGTTTCCTGAACCTCAGGGAAGGGCAGAGATGTCTTAAGGCTGAGCAGTTACAATCACTTACTCTTAGCACTTTGAACAATGAGTCTCTCTATTAACTATTACTACTGCAATAAGAAGCTTCTCTGACCAAGGTTGAGAGCAGCATAAATGTACAGACATAAAAATTTTAGATATTTAGAGTACAGGAACTTTGACAAGATTTATGAAAACACTGATAGGTTCTCTCTTTGAGCTTATGACTTCCCTAGCCATTGATTTTGACCATGCTTGCAGTTCTAGGCATGAATTCCCTCCTGTGGATCAGGTATCAGATTTAATCAGAAGAGCAATTGGTTACTGTCATTAACAGTCTTGCCACTATCACAGTAGAGGGCATATTACAGGAATGCTAGCCCACAGAGAGAGTTTTGTGGTCAGTTAAAGGTGATTTCTGTGTCCTGACACCAAAGCGTGTTATGTATTGTGCCTTCATAAATAGGGTCTTGCAGGCAAGCTTGAGCAATGGCAATAGCCAGTCCTGTATTGGGTACCTCTGAGTTCTCATTGACTAGTAGTTGATGGGTAGGTAACCCATGCCTGGCACAGTGATTTTCAATTAATGACTCATGTCTGCTGGGAGAAGCATTTTTCACCTATGTGTAGCATCTCTCTTTGAACTTTGAAAGATAGTTAGACATTTAATTATTTTACAAATGAATGGGGTTTCATAAAGCTTTTTAATACATTATTAGTTTTGTTTAGCTACCCCCTTTTCCTTCCCCTGATTCTTTCCATGCTTAACTCTTTTTTTTTCCTGCTTAACTCTTGATCAGACCCCACTTGGCATCATGTCACTGAATGAAGTTATTTGGTAAGTTGGTAATGGTAAAAGGTTTCTGAGTGCACAAAAAAAAGATTAAGTGTGTAATGAATTCAAAGTGTTTCTGGCAGTTCCTGTCTGTGTTGCATTCATAACAATCACTGCAGTCATAGTTCTGAAGAACATATATGCTTGGTGCCATGCATGTTGTTCAACCATATAATGTTGATGAATGCTGCCAGACATAACTCAGCTCATTATTGCATGTTGTGAACTGAGGTATTCCTACTGGACAAGCAAAATTCTTTGCGGAACTATAGTGGCTAAACTATGGAAAACTAAAGCCAGTATTTTCCTACTATTATTCTTCAACATTTGAAAACTAGAATGTCTAATTTTTGAAAAATTAATTTTAGAGTTGCTGACTTGAGTTTCATAGAAAATCATTAAATAAGTTTTGGCTTGGGATTAGAACAGAATCTCCAACAACAGAAATGGCCTTAAATATGTTCTTTCATTTTGGACTAATGTGGAGCAGCATTCTTGGCATTGGTAATTTTAAAATCAAAATATTGATCAACTCTGAGAAATATTGAGGATACTCTAATCCTGTAACATTAAACATCCAGCCAAGATTTAGTTCGTTATGCAAAAATAAGATCATACATCTTATTAGTATGCAAGTTTGCTTCCATTAAGCCCACTTTTATGTAAGTGTATAATGTACTTTAAACATATTTTCTTCCCCCATAACTCACTACCTTACCTACTCTCTCTCCTCCATTCACCTCCTTTCCTTTCTCATTCCTTCACATTCTCCTCCACTTTCTCTCTTATCCCACTCCTTCCTCCTCTCCTTTTGCTTTTATTTTATTTTATTTTATTTTATTTTATTTTATTTTTTATTATCTTCTTGTGATTTGGATGTGAAATGTGAGACATAGATTCACATATTTGAGCACTTGGTCCCTGGTACTGTTTGGGAAGATCCTAGAATCTTTAGGACACTGGTTCTCAACCTTCCTACTTCTGTGACACTTTAACACAGTTCCTCATGTTGTGGTGTCCACTAACAATAAAATTATTTCATTGCCATTTTGTAACTGTAATTTTTTTTGAATTTTATTTTTTTCTTATCAGTTACATTTTATTAACTCTGTATCCCAGCCATGTCCCGATCCCTCATTCCCTCCCAGTCCCTCCCTCCCTCCCTCATCTCCACCGTGCCCCTTTCCAAGTCCACTGATAGGGGGGACCTCCTCCCCATTCATCTGATCCTGTTTTATCAGGTATCTTCAGGGCTGGCTGCAAAGCTCTCCTCTGTGGTCTAACAGGACTGCTCCTCCCTTGGGGGGTGGGGAGGCCAAAGAGCCAGTCATTGAGTTCCTGTTAGAAATAGTCCTTGTTCCCCTCACTATGGGAAACCAATTGGTTACTGAGCTACCACAGGCCACATCTGAGCAGAGGTTCTAGGTTATATCCATACATGGTCTTTGGTTGAATGTCAGTCTCAGAAAAGACCCTGTGCCCAGATATATTTGGTCCTTGTGGAGCTCCTATTCTTTCCTCATCAGACTAACTCCCCTTCTTTCTTATGATTCCCTGTACTCTGCCAAAGGTTTGGTCATGAGTCTTTGCTTTGAAAACACTACTAGTTAGAGTCTTTCAAATGCGCTCAGTAGACTCCTGTCATACGTTCAATGCACATCCCATCTGTCTTTCTAAATGAAGATTCATCATCTTACCCCATGTCCGCTCTCTTGATTATCTTTTTTAGGTGTACAAATTTCATTATGTTTATCATATCTTATAGGTCTATATAAGTGAGTATATACCGTGTTTGTCTTTCTCCTTCTGGGATATTTCACTCAGGATGATCTTTTCTTTTTTTTTTTTTTTTTTACAGTTCTTTTTTTTTTATTATTTTTTTCTTTTTAGTTACATTTTGTTAACTCTGTGTCCCAGCTGTATCCCGCTCCCTCATTCCCTCCCCAACCCCACACTCCCTCCCTGGTCTCCTCCCTGCCCCTTTCCAAGTCCACTGATAGGGGAGGACCTCCTCCCCTTTCATCTGACCCTGTTTTATCAGGTATCTTCAGGGCTGGCTGCAAAGTCCTCCTCTGTGGCCTAACAGACTGCTCCTCCCCGGGGGGGGGTGTCAAACAGCCTGCCCTTGAGATCCTGTTAGAAATAGTCCGTGTTCCCCTTACTTTGGAAAACTACTTGGTTACTGAGCTACCACGGGCCACATCCGAGCAGAAGTTCTAGGTTATATCCATAGATGGTCCTTGGTTGAGTGTCAGTCTTAGAAAAGACCCTGTGCCCAGATATGTTTGGTCCTTGTAGAGCTCTTATCCTTTCCATATCATACTAACTTCCCTTCTTTCATATGATTCCCTGCACTCTTCCAAGGGTTTGGTTATGAGTCTTAGTGTCTGCTTTGAAACACTGCTAGGTAGAGTCTTTCAGATGCCTTTTGTGGTAGACTCCTGTCATAAGTTCAATGCACATCCCATTTGTCTTTCTAAATGAGGATTAATCACCTTTGTCTGTGTCCACTTTCTTGATTATCTTCTTTAGGTGTGGAGATTTCATTATGTTTATCATATCTTGTAGGTCTATATAAGCGAGTATATACCAAGTTTGTCTTTCTCCTTCTGGGATACTTCACTCAGAATGATCTTTTCTAGATCCCACCACTTGCCTGCAAATTTCATGATTTCCTCCTTTTTGATTGCTGAGTAGTATTCCATTGTGTAAAAATACCACAATTTCTGTATCCATTCCTCCGTTGATGGACATCTGGGTTGTTTCCAAGTTCTGGCTATTATAAATAAAGCTGCTACGAACATAGTTGAACAAATGTCCTTGTTGTGTACTTGAGCAAACTTTGGACCTAGGAGTGGTATAGCTGGGTCTTGAGGTAGCACTACTACTAGTTGTCTGAGAAAGCGCCAGATTGACTTCCAAAGTGGTTGAACCAGTTTACATTCCCACCAGCAATGGAGGAGGGTTCCCTTTTCTCCACAACCTCTCCGGCATGTGCTATCACTTGAGTTTTTCATCTTGGCCATTCTGATGGGTGTAAAGTGAAATCTCAGGGTCGTTTTGATTTGCATTTCCCTAATGGCTAATGAGGTTGAGCATTTCTTTAAGTGTTTCTCTGCCATTCGATGTTCCTCTTTCAAGAATTCTCTGTTTAGCTCTGTTCCCCATTTTTTAAGTGGATTACTTGGTTTGTTGCTTTTCTGCTTCTTTAGTTCTTTATATATACTGGATATTAGCCCTCTGTCAGATAAAGGGTTGGTGAAGATTCTTTCCCAATCTGTAGGCTGTCTATTTGTTTTGATGACAGTGTCTTTTGCTTTACAGAAGCTTTTCAGTTT
>NW_026585644.1:39223175-39413533 GCF_907164565.1 Psammomys obesus
ATATGGATCTATTTTCATTTTTCTGCATGTAGACATCCAGTTGGTCCAGCACCATTTGTTGAAGATGCTGTCTTTTTTCCATTGAATGGATTTGGCTTCTTTGTCAAATATTGAGTATTCATAGGTGTGTGGGTTTATTTCTGGGTCTTCTATGCGATTCCATTGATCCTCCTTTCTGTTTCTATGCCAATACCATGCAGTTTTTATTACTGTTGCCCTGTAGTACAGCTTGAGATCGGGAATGGAGATACCTCCAGATGATCTGTTGTTGTACAGGATCGTTTTGGAGATTCTGGGTGTTTTGTTTCTCCATATGAAGCTGAGAATCTTTTTTTCAAGGTCTGTAAAGAATTGAGTTGGTATTTTGATGGGAATTGCATTGAATCTGTAGATTGCTTTTGGCAGGATGGCCATTTTCACAATGTTAATCCTACCAATCCATGAGCATGGGAGATCTTTCCATCTTCTGAGATCTTCTTCAATTTCTTTCTTCAGAGACTTGAAGTTTTTCTCAAACAGGTCTTTCACTTGCTTGGTTAGAGTCACACCAAGGTACTTTATGTTATTAGTGGCTATTGTGAAGGGTGTTGTTTCCCTAATTTCTTTCTCAGCCTTTTTGTCTTTGGTATACAAGAGGGCTTCTGATTTTTTTGAGTTGATTTTGTATCCTGCCACTTTGCTGAAGGTGTTTATCAGCTGAAGAAGTTCTCTGGTGGAATCTTTGGGGTCGCTCATGTATACTATCATATCATCTGCAAATAGTGACACTTTGACCTCTTCCTTTCCGATTTGTATCCCCTTGATCTCCTTTAGTTGTCTTATTGCTCTGGCTAGGACTTCAAGTACTATGTTGAAGAGGTATGGAGAGAGTGGGCAGCCTTGTCTTGTCCCTGATTTCAGTGGGATTGATTTAAGTTTCTCTCCATTGAGTTTGATGTTGGCTATAGGCTTGCTGTATATTGCCTTTACTATCTTTAGGTATGTGCCTTGTATCCCTGATCTCTCCAAGACTTTAAACATAAATGGGTGTTGGACTTTGTCAAATGCTTTTTCAGCATCTAAGGAGATGATCATGTGGTTTTTCTCTTTCATTTTGTTTATGTGGTGGATTGCATTGATGGATTTCCGTATGTTGAACCACCCTTGCATTCCTGGGATGAAGCCTACTTGGTCATGGTGGATGATATCTTTGATGTGTTCTTGGATTCGGTTTGCAAGTATTTTATTGAGTATTTTTGCATCAATGTTCATAAGAGAGATAGGTCTGAAGTTCTCTTTTTTGGTTGGATCTTTGTGTGGTTTAGGTATCAAAGTGACTATGGCTTCATAGAATGAGTTTGGTAGTGTTCCTTCTACTTCTATTTTGTGGAATAGTTTGAGGAGAATTGGTGTTAGTACTTCTTTGAAGGTCTTGTAGAATCCTGCGCTGAAGCCATCTGGTCCAGGGCTTTTTTTGGAGGGGAGACTGTTAATGACTGCTTCAATTTCCTTGGGAGATATAGGGCTATTCAGTCTTTCTACCTGATCTTGACTTAATTTTGGTAGATGGAATCTGTCAAGAAAGTTATCCATTTCATTTAGATTTTCAAATTTTGTGCCATATAGGCTTTTGTAGTATGACCTAATAATCGTTTGGATTTCCTCAGTGTCTGTAGTTATGTCCCCATTTTCCTTTCTGATTTTGCTGATTTGTATGGTTTCTCTCTGCTTTTTAGTTAGTTTGGCTAAGGGTTTGTCTATCTTGTTGATTTTCTCAAAGAACCAGCTTTTTGTTTCATTGATTCTTTGGATAATTTTATTTGTTTCTAATTGATTGATTTCTGCCCTTAGTTTGATTATTTTCAGCCGTCTGCTCCTCTTGGGTGTATCTGCTTCTTTTTTTTCTAGGTTTTTCAGTTGGGCCATTAAGTTGTTTGTATGTGATGTTACAGATTTCTTCTTGTAGGCCCTTAGTGCTATAAATTTTCCTCTGAGCACTGCTTTCAATGTATCCCATAAATTTGGGTATGTTGTGCCTTCATTTTCATTGAATTCTAGAAAGTCTTTAATTTCTTTCTTTATTTCTTCCTTGACCCAGCTGTCATTGAGTAGTAAGTTGTTCAGTTTCCATGTGCGTGTCGGCTTTTTGTTGTTTCTGTTGTTGTTGATGTCCAGCTTTAGTCCATGGTGGTCAGATAGTATACAAGGGATTGTTTCAATCCTTTTGTATCTGTTGAGGCTTGCTTTGTGACCAACTATATGGTCTATTTTGGAGAAGGTTCCATGTGGTGCTGAAAAGAAGGTGTACTCTTTTGAGTTTGGGTGAAAAGATCTGTAGACATCTATTAGGTCCATTTGATTTAGGGATTCTGTGAGTGCTTTTATTTCCCTATTTGGTGTCTGTCTGGTTGATCTGTCCCTTGATGAGAGTGGGGTGTTGAAGTCTCCCACTATTAAGGTATTAGGATTAATGTATGATTTAAGCTTTAATATTGTTTCATTTACGAATGTAGGTGCTCTTGTATTTGGGGCATAGATATTCAAAATTGTGATGTCCTCTTGTTGGATTTTTCCTTTGATGAGAATATAGTGGCCCTTCTTATCTTTTTTGATTAACTTCGAATGAAAGTCTATTTTATTAGATATTAGGATGGCTACTCCAGCTTGTTTTCTGGAACCATTTGCTTGAAAAACATTTTTCCAGCCCTTTACTCTGAGGTAGTGTTTATCTTTGTTGCATAGGTGTGTTTCTTGGATGCAACAGAATGTTGGGTCTTGTTTCCGTACCCATTCTGTTAGCCTGTGTCTTTTTATTGGTGAGTTGAGTCCATTAATATTGATAGATAATATTGACCAATGCACGTTAGTTCCTTTTGTAATGGAGTCGATGATCTTACCTTGTTTCATTGCTTGTTTTTTTTTTCATTTTTGTTGGGATATTATCTGTATGCCCTGTTTTCTTGGGTGAATTGGTTTTCGTTGGATTGGAGTTTTCCTTCTAGTATCTTCTGTAGGGTTGGTTTGCTGTATAGATATTGCGTAAATTTAGTTTTGTCATGGAATATTTTGTTTTCTCCATCTATGTTGATTGAAAGCTTTGTAGGGTATAGTAGTCTGGGTTGACATTTGTGATCTCTTAGAGTCTCCATGATGCTTGCCCAGGCCCTTCTGGCTTTCATAGTTTCTGATGAGAAGTCTGGTGTGATTCTGATAGGTCTACCTTCATATGTTACTTGGCCTTTTTCCCTTGCTGCTTTTAATATCTTTTCTTTGTTCTGTAGATTTAGTGTTTTGACTATGATGTGACGTGATGTGTTTCTTTTCTGGTCTAGTCTATTTGGTGTTCTGTAGGCCTCTTGTATATTTATGGGCATCTCTTTCTTTAAGTTGGGAAAATTTTCTTCTATGATTTTCTTGAAAATATTTTCTGGACCTTGGAGCCTGGAGTCTTCTTTTTCATCAATTCCTATTATTCTTAGATTTTGTCTTTTCATAGCATCCTTGATTTCTTGGATATTTTGTGATTGAAATTTTTCTGATTTTACTTTTTCTTTGAGAGAAGTATCAATTTCTGCAAGTGTGTCTTCAGCTCCAGAGATTCTCTCTTCCATCTCTTGTATTCTGTTGGTGATGCTTACTTTTGTGGTTCCTGATCTTTTCTCTAAGTTCTCCAGCTCAAGAGTTTTCTCATTTTGTGTTTTCTTTATTGATTCTAATTCTGTTTTCATGCCTTGCACCATTTCTTCCATGTGTTTGAATTTGGATTCCTGTCTCTCTACGATGGACTCTATTTCTTTGTTCATTTCCTTTTTGTATGCCACTAATTTTTTCTCTACTTGTGCCTCTATTTGTTTGGCTATGTTTGCCTGTGTTTCTTTAAGGGTTTTGTCTATTTCTTCTTTCTTTATCTCCAATTGACTGGCCAACTCTTTGAAAGATTTGTTCATTTCCTCCTTATGAGCCTCAAATAATTGAGCAAGCATGGCTTTAAGGTCATTTTCCTGTGCTTCTGATGAATTGGAGTATCCATCGATTTTGGGGTTTGCTGGTGAAGTCATGATGTCCTGATTTATGTTGGAAGTGTTCTTTCGCCTACCCCTGGCCATTGGCTTATCTGAGACCTTCCCTGTTTGTTTTTGGATTCTGCCGATCAGACTGGTACTGTCTCTCTCTGGAGTCTGGAGAATTCTTCAGGAAGTTGAGAGAGGTCCCGTGTCCTTAGCGTGTGCTGAGGACTAGCTGTACCTGTGGGAGGAAAGTACGCAGGCGCAAACAGAGGCAAATGCAAGCGTGCGTGCGTGTGTATATGTGTGTGTGTAAGTGGGCGTGGGCGTGTGTCTCAAGGGACAGAGTGATGGCTAATGTTAGACCCTTGAGTGTGTGGGAGGGGCTCTGCAATGTATATGTCGCAGGCGCTAGTGATGATCGCAGCGCAATTTCTGGCATTAACTGCCTTAACTCCTCAATTAGACCCACAGAGCAGGAACTTCAATGTTCCAAGTGCCCCGCTGTTTCCCAAAGTGGGTATATGGGTGGGAGGGGATTCGATGCCTGGCTTCTGTTTTAGAAGGACCCAGGATCAGTGGAGCTGCAGATTCTCAAGGGTTCACTCACTTACAGGCAGGTCATTTGGCAGAGATCGGGGTATCTGGGCACTCTGCTCTCTGGTTTGGCCCTGCTTCTTTGATGTGCTCCGCCAGTTCCGTGCTGTTGTCACTGCCAGGTTATGAGGTCTTGCTGCAGCTGGAGATTTCAGGGTGGTCACATCAGTGGGAATCGGGGTAACCAGCCTTTCTGTTCTCTGGTTTGGCCCTGGTTAGTCTTAAAACTGGAGGGCTGATGTGCCCCGCCAGCTCAGTGCTGCTCCGCTGCCAGGTTAGGAAGTCCCGCTGTAACTGGATACTGGGTTGCTAGTCCAGATGCTTTCTGGGAAGTCCTGGGGTCTCTTCACTGTGCTCACCAAGCTTGGGAGGCCCAGCGCCTGGTGTGTCTAGCTTGTATGGTGTTTCTGTCTGGTTTTGGTGAGTATATAGCGTATTCTCTGTCACTGTGGGATTGGGCGGGCCGTACCGTCAGTGATGGCGCTCCTGCGGAGCTGGTATCAGGATGATCTTTTCTAGATCCCACCATTTGCCTGCAAATTTCATGATTTCCTCCTTTTTGATTGCTGAGTAGTATTCCATTGGGTAAAAATACCACAATTTCTGTACCCATTCCTCCGTTGATGGACATCTGGGTTGTTTCCAGGTTCTGGCTATTACAAATAAAGCTGCTATAAACATGGTTGAGCAAATATCCCTTTTGTGTACTTGAGCAAACTTTGGGTGTATACCTAGCAGTGGTATAGCTGGGTCTTGAGGAAGCACTATTCCTAATTGTCTTAGAAAGCGCCGGATAGATTTCCAGAGTGGTTGTATCAGTTTACATTCCCACCAGCAGTGGAGAAGGGTTCCCCTTTCTCCACAACCTCCCCAGCATGTGTTGTCCCTTGAGTTTTTCATCTTGGCCATTCTGATGGGTGTAAGGTGATATCTCAGGGTCGTTTTGATTTGCATTTCCCTGATGGCTAATGAGGATGAGCATTTCTTTAACTGTTTCTCTGCCATTCAATATTCCTCTGTCGAGAATTCTCTGTTTAGCTCTGTTCCCCATTTTTTAATTGGATTACTTGGTTTGCTGCTTTTCAGCTTCTTTAGTTCTTTGTATATATTCGATATTAGTCCTCTGTCAGATAAAGGGTTAGTGAAGATTCTTTCCCAATCTGTAGGCAGTCGTTTTGTTTTGATGACAGTGTCCTTTGCTTTACAGAAGCTTTTCAGTTTCATGAGGTCCCATTTATTGATTGTTGCTCTTAGAGCCTGTGCTGTTGGTGTTCTGTTCAGGAAGTTGTCTCCTGTGCCAATGAGTTCTAGGCTGTTCCCCACTTTTTCTTCTAACAGATTTAGAGTATCTGGTTTTATGTTGAGGTCTTTGATCCACTTGGACTTTAGTTTTGTGCAGGGTGATAAATATAGATCTATTTGCATTTTTCTGCATGTGGACATCCAGTTGGACCAGTACCATTTGTTGAAGATGCTGTCTTTTTTCCATTGAATGGTTTTGGCTTCTTTGTCAAAAATCGAGTATTCATAGGTGTGTGGGTTAATTTCTGGGTCTTCTGTGTAGTTCCATTGATCCTCCTTTTTGTTTTTATGTCAATACCATTCAGTTTTTATTACTATTGCTCTGTAGTACAACTTGAGATCGGGGATGGAGATACCTCCAGATGATTTGTTGTTGTACAGGATTGTAACTGTAATTTTACTGCTGTTATGAATTATAATATAGATATCTGATGTGCAGCATATCTGATATAACCCTTCAAAGAGTAGCGACCCACAGGTTGAGAACTATTGCGCTAGGAGGTAAAGCTTTGCTGGAGGAAGTAGTTTGCTGGAGATGGACCTTGAGGCTTTGTGGCATGGGCTCAATTTCCAGCCAATCTCCTTCCTTGCCTGCTGCCGTGTATTACCTCTGAAATGGACTATGTCCTTCCGGAACTGTAAATTATAAGACGAAATAAATCCTTTCTCCCTTAAGTTGCTTTTGTTAGCTTTTTTGTTTGTCTGTCTGTCTTCTACAATAGTAGAAAAGTAATTAAAACACACCTATACACATATGATTTTATATAGCTGTGAAAAACGAGACAAATGAAAGAAATAATATTGACCCGATTTGCTTAATAGTGCCAGTAATTTGTCCGGTATTTTATCTATATATTTGGCATTATGTAAAAAATTCTTAATTAATATAAATAAATAAAGTAATAAATAAAGTAAATAAATAAATTAAATAAATAAAGCTTAAAAGACATTGTTCTATTTCACTCTTTTCAGAGACTTAGATCTCTATTTAAAGTAAGGAGGGGTTTGGTAATCTTTTCCACAAACATACCCTCATCCAATTTCTGTATTATGAAGTGTATTTACAAGAGCATGAGCTTTGGGTGATTTTGTGTTATAAATCAATTTACCATTTTTATCTAGAACTCTCAATAGTCTACCTTGTATCAATGGATGGCCAATATTTTCATTATTTTTATTCTTATTTATCTATTTTTAAAGATTTAATTTTGTTTTATACCTATGGGCATTTTGCTTGCACGTGTATCTTTACACCGTGTGCATGCAGTACCCACAGAGGCCAGAAGAGGACATCTGTCTCCTGGAACTGCAAGTGTATAGTTGTGAGCTGGGAATCAAATCTGGGTCCTCTGGAAAAGCTCCTATTCTTCTTAACCACTGAACCATTTCCTGTTTTTTTTTTTCATTTTTATCATATATATATATATGTATATATATGTATATATATACATATATATGATAAATATATATTTATCATATATATGATATATATGTATATATATGTATATATACATATATATGATAAAATGTATATGTATATATATATACATATATATAGTACATTTAAATTTTTTTATTAATTACACTTTATTCACTTTATATCCCCCCTGTAGCTCCCTCCCTCCTCCCCTCCCAACCCCTCCCTTTCTCTCCCTTCTCCATGCATGCCCCTCCCCAAGTCCAACTGGTAAGAGAGGTCTTCTTTTCCTTCTTTCTGATCTTAGTCTATTAGGTCTCATCAGGAGTGGCTGCAATGTCTTCCTCTGTGGCCTGGTAAGGCTGCTCCCCCCTCAGGGGGAGGTGATTAAAGAGCAGACCAATCAGTTCATGTCAGACACAGTCTCTTTTCCCATTACTATGTAACCCACTTGGATACTGAGTTACCATGGACTACATCCGAGCAGGGGTTCTAGGTTATATTCATACAGGGAGGAATGGATACAGAAATTGTGGTACATTTACACAATGGAATACTACTCAGCAATTAAAAAACAAGGAAATCATGAAATTTGCAGGCAAATGGTGGGATCTAGAAAAGATCATCTTGAGTGAGCTATCCCAGAAGCAGAAAGACACAGACCGTATATGTTCACTTATAACTGGGTACTAGACCTGTAAGATAGGATAAACATATTAAAATCTGTACATCTAAAGAAGATAAACAAGAAAGAGGACCTGAGGTAAGATGATAAATCCTCAATTAGAAAGACAAATGGGATGGACATTGGAAGTAGGAGAAAACAAGTAACAGGACAGGAGCAGTGTATCAAAGCAGATGCTGAGACTCATAACCAAACTTTGAGCAGAGTGCAGGGAATCATATGAAAGAAGGAGTTAGTGATGTGGAGAAGACTGGAGCTACACAAGGACCAAATATATCTGGGCACAGGGGTCTTTTATGAGACTGTTTCTCCAACCAAGTGTCAATTTTAAAAATAGATAGCAGCAGTAGCTTTTTTTTTTTTTTTTTAAAAAAAAAAAAGCTTAGGGCTGGGGCTATAATTCAGTGTATAATGCATGTTTAGCATATGTGAGACCTCAGAAACTTCTTTTTCTGTGATGATCTTTGCATAGGTTTTAATTGCTTTACACTCTTCAGGATGGATCATAGAATATTCACAAATTCAGCTTAAAGGGAGACACTTCTTGTTCTCAATACAGCAATATCTTACTATTTAATAAAGCATGCATCTTTTCTCTGCATTATGGGGTCTTCCTGATGGTTCTCCTTTTACCTGGATTCATATTACATCAAACTGTACATATATCTTAGAAAGTATGGATTCTTTATAGTATATTGTGTAGTATGACTTCCTTCTTTTTCTTTTTGTTTGAGATAGGGTTTCTTTGTGTATCCTTGTCTGTCCTGTACTCACTATATAGACCAGGCTGGCCTCAAACTCACAGAGATTCACCTGCCTTCCTGAGTGCTGGGATTTTGGTGTGTGCCACCACACCCGGTTATGACTTCATTTCTTTATGTCTGTGATTTGGGCTATTTTCAGAGACAGAGAAACCCTCTCTGTTTTTGATGATCACAGTCATAATTTACCCTCTATGTTCACTTGTTTATTCAATTTTTATTTTGCTATTCATTTGTTATTAAACTAATGAAGTTCCTGGGGTGGCTGGTGTGGGAGAATGGGAGAATCTGTAACTACATTTGTGTTTTTACAGGCTCACTGCACCTGCAGCTGACAGGACACCTATGGGGAGGCCAGAATGAAAACAGAGGCACTATCTAGGATGTAGTTGTAACTCACACATATGGTGCATGATGCTGGGTTATCTTCAGGGTAGCAAGGGTGACAGACAGAATGTCAACCTTAGAGGTAAGATTGACAGCGCTTGGGGAGTTGGGGAAGGTTATGTAGTTTGGCTTGTTTGGCTTAGGTAGGTGTAGGTGGTATTCCCTAACAATCCAGCCCCATGTTAGTATATTTAGGACAATGCAAGGCAAAGTTGTGCACATGTACTACTCTGATTCTTCTCAGAGTGGTGAGAAGGGAGTGTGCCTCAGGCATGTCTATTTGCAATTTCTCTTCTGCAGCTGTGTCCGGTTCAGCAGAAGAGAGAAAGAGTGCTTGATTCAGATTTGGGAGATCAGATTGTGACTGCAAGTTAGGGTTTTCTTTTAGTGTGGCTTAGAATTTTTAAAATTTCCTTCTATGTGTCTATCATGTCACCACTTAAGTTATATGAAGACCAAATGATATGAAAAATGTAAAAATATTTGGGGTGGAAAGGATCTATTGAGAAATCTAATTGTTATGATTGTGTATCATTTCTTCCCCTCTCTTGAAGGTTCATCTATTTCTCTTACTTCTCACAAGGAAAACCATGTAAGCTAACAAAGAACGCAATGAATGCCAAGAGCAATGGGGAGACCTGGTGTTGCTGCACACTGTGTGGATGTCTGTGGGCTGTGTCCAGCTCGCCTCTGTCTGTGTGACCTGTTTGTGAGACATTCGTTCTTATTTAGCACATTGCTCAGTATTTGTCTTCATTGAAATTTAATTCATCTCAGAGTGTAAGAAATTGCTTAATGAATGTCAAGGTTACCTGTTCTCTAACACATCAATTCATTAAGAAGGCCTCTCTCAACTTCATTAAAAGAAATGCCATAGGACATTTTGGAAGGTGAACAAAGGGTTCATTTTTCAGTGTCATAAATTTCAACCACTCCAAGAACCTAGGACCCCTAAAACTGCACTCTATCATCCAGTTACTGTAAAGATTGCAAAACATCTACTGGGACTTTCTTAGATATTTCTGGGAACTTTTATTTCTTTATTTTTTATGGGGACAAATTAAGTAATTAGAATGTATCCTCAGCAAACAACCACTTGCATGCTGGGCTTTCTTAACTGGCTCACATAGAATGCTGATGATCTTCTCCTCCAAACTGTTTGGGTGATCTACTTACCCTGACGTTCAGTTTTCACTCTGCAGTGACTATGAATTGTAGCTAATGAAACTCTAGGAACAGTTGTACAGAATGAAAAGGCCAAACAATTTGGGATCAAATTTGTCGCACAGCATTTCACAAGATGACATATTTTCTTTTTTTCGTTTTCCATCACACTTATAATTCAAAACTGAGTTTAAATGTCAGATCCTGTCCTGATATATTTCTTCTCTGTCTGACTGAATTAGGCTCTTTCCTCTGGGCTAAAATTCCTTCTTTGTAAAATACAACTTACAACACGATACTGTAAATTTCCAACTTCTTGGAGGGGAAGGATTTTACCTTACTCATCTTTGAATATACTGTTCTTATCACAGTTCCTGGTTCCATGCAAGAGCTCAATATGTTCTCTGAATAAGTAATGTAACCCCATTAAAAGCACACAATTTCATTTAACATTAAATTATTTTATGTTTGAACATGTATTAATTTGTCCTTTAACAAATGTATTTCAAAATTTCAGAGGCTTAAGCAAATAGAATTTATTTTCAGTCACATTACAACCACAGGGTGGTTAATTATTAGTGGGTAGGGAGCTTTTAATGTTCTATACTTCTTTCTTATAACTTTGCATACTTCTAGGCTTAAGTCGGAGGCCTTTATTTGTGATGTGGAAATCCCTCAGTATACTCTTGTATAATGGCAGTGTGTGTTGCCTTTGGCAAGACACTGCCCTCTCATTAATTTATCTACTAAATATTAATTTGAGAGTCTATTAGGTGCAAGACAATGTTCTAAGAACTCAGAATTTACTAGTGAGTGAATTCTCTTCCCTGTGAAATTTACATTTTATTAGTAATAAACAACAAACAATAAGCAAACTAAATGACATTGTATAGTATTTTGGGAGGTGATAAGCACTTTGAAAAAAAATATAAGGTTTAGCAAGACAAAGGAAGTAAGTCAGGTATATATAGTAGGGCTGGTTGCCAGCTTACATTATAAGAATTGAAGAGGGTTTCTTTGAAATCAGGTGATCTTGGGTAGTATGAAGTCTTTCCAAACCTTATCCAGTTTACAGACGTGTTCATGCTACACACAGGAAGGAACCATCACCTAGTCTTTATCATTACTCTTTTTAAAACAATTTCCACATCTTGAACAGTTTTATTTATTTCCTTTACCCATTAAACTGCATTTTCCTAAAATATTTAATTGTATTCCCTAAGGGATTCTTAATTGTATTTCACTAAGGGATTTATTCGTTTCCTCTTCAAAGGCCTCTATCATCTTCATAAGGTTGGATTTAAGATCATTTTCAGATGTGTTAGGATATCCAGGGCTTGCTGCAGCCCTGGTGTGCCATATTGCCCTGGATGTTGTTGACTGTGTTCTTATGCTAGCCATTAGCCATCTTGGTTTTATGGTTACTATGAATTTATATATTAGTTTCTGAGTTTATATTTGTTGGATTGCTGTTGTCTGGATGTTTTTCTCCCTGTTTTTTCCTGGCTTCTGTTTCCTTTCTGTGTTCTGGCTTGAGTGTCCTGAGTCACTAGGTAGTTTTCAGGTGTAGTAGGGTTTCTGTGGCCTGTGTGGCTTCTGGGGTTTTGCATGCGAACCTTGCCTCTGGGGTCCCTGGTATCACTGTGTGGTTCCTGGTGAAGGAAAGCCTCCAGAAAAGCAGGCAGAGTTGTGGGATGAAAACTGGATTTCAGGGGTTGGTGTGCTGTTTAAGGCTGTTGGGAGTGTTTTAAGAGATATGGCAGGCAAGGGCTTGAGGCAGGGCCTTATCTGCTTGTCCCTGGTGTCAGCACTTCTCTAGCAAAGCAGACAGGGTTGGGGTGGAAAATGGAGCATAGGGTTTGGGGTGAAGTTTCCCTCTTTTGTGTATGTTTTCAGGAGAGTTGTCAGGCAGAGGCTTGGGGGGAGGGAGGGACTTACCTGAGATCCCTGGTGCTAGCAGGTCTCCAGGCAAGCAGGTTGTGTGGTGGGAAATGCAGCACAAGGTTTGGGTGTATTCTTATTCTTCTTAATCTTTAATAATTAGGATGCTTTTTTCTCTGTAAACAAATGAGCACAGGTTCCCAGTTCATCTCTAGGCCTTGCATCCTTTTGATGCCAGTGATGAGGTTGTGGAGGCCTCTGGGTGAAACATAAAGAAGAGGTTATCACTTATTGTTACTAAGTTCTTCTTACAGTCAGAGAAAGAATTTGGAGATGTAATGAAGGGTGAGACATGCCTGGCATACAGTGGGATTTATTACACATGTTTGTTTAAAAAAAACACATGAAATTGTGTATGAGAAAGAGTGTTCACATTTAAATTAAGTACCTTTTAAATGTTTCTATCAAGATCCTAGGAAATTCGTTCCTATCTCAACGAGAACCTGAGACTTAGGTGGAAAGGAGACTTTAAAGAGCAACAGAACCAAGAAATCTGGGCCCAGGGGTCTTTTCTGAGACTGATACTCCAACCAAGGACTATTCATGGAGGTAATCTAGAACCTGCTCAGATGTAACCCATGGTAGTTTAGTGTCCAAGTGGGTTCCATAGTAATGGGAACAGGGACTGCCTCTGACATAATCTGATTGGCCTGCTCTTTGATCACCTCCCCCTGATGGGGGAGCAGCCTTACAGGTCACAGAGGAAAACAATGCAGCCAGTCCTGATGAGACCTGATGGACTAGGGTCAGATGGAAGGGGAGGAGGACCTCCCCTATCAGTGGACCTGGAGAGGGGCAGGGAGGAGATGGGGGAGGGAAGGTGGGATTTGGAGGGAATGAAAGAAGGTACTACAGCTGGGATACCAAGTGAGTAAATTGCCCACCCAGGTAACCATTGTTTGCCCCGCACTGTTTCAGAATATCTGAATTAAATTAGGATTGAAAATAAATTTACATTACACTCAAGTGACTCCAGTGACACAAATTATTTGTTAATATCATTTCTTACAGAAATGCAATACGTAATCTTTTTTGTGATATTCAGGGAATACTTTTATCACTTTTGAGAGGGCTTTTATTAGCACTGGTTCTGGCTCTTGTATGTCGGAATCAATATTAATCATCTTAAAGGCATCAATCTCGTTTTGTGCACTCATGCTATGGGTTTGTGGAATATACATCAAAAAGAATCCCACAGCCTTTCTATTTTTGGGTGGAGAAGGCCCTGGTCCTTGGGCTGCATGACAGTGATTATTAATTTTTAGTGTCACACAGTGCTGTGACTTGACACTAGGCCTTTTTGTGGACCAAGCATTGCTATTATTTTTTTCTCCAGTTCTAGGTCCCTGCCCATGTTCTCTGAAGAAGAAAGACAATGCATGGGAGTATCCTGGGCATGTTCTCCAGATAGGGTTTCCCATCTTCCACTCTGCACTGTCTGATGACGACAGTTCTGAGGTCAGCTCTTGAGCTGCTGCAGAACCTGCCAATGCTGTCTTTATTACCAATCTAGCGTTATTAAGTGAGCATTCTCTACCCAGTCCTCGTCCGTACAATCATCCCAATACAGAAACTTTATTCCACCCCTTGAGGAAATAGGAAATGATGGATGGGGGTATATGGTCTACTGCAGAGGAATCTTCTTATCTCTGGTTGTTGGAGCACAAGGGCCTGAGCTCTTTCTTTTAGCTTCATCTACAACCACAGGGAAAAAAAAGCACAAATTATTTTTTTTAGTTAGCTGCTTCCTCTATTATGCTCCCAAGAAGTTGTAGTAAGCAATCTGTTTTACTGAATGTACTAGGTCCTTATACTGCACAGGAGACTTTTCATATATAGGTAATATTTGAAATTCGGGCTCTGCACACATCATTGGGCCTGTGGTCTTAAAATTTTGTGTTTCTTGAAAGTAAAGTAAACACACAGCTTTGCATTTTAAACATCCTTAATTTGTTTGAAACTGACCTATTTCCATATGTCTGACTAAAGATTACGTAGCTAATGTAGGATCCAGCTACTGATGATTTGTTGTCTTTACCTTTGTAAGGAAAAATATTTGTTTCAGTTGCCTGAAACACATGCTTTAAACCAGATTTGGGGAGAACACTTTGTTCATGAGCTACAATTGATCAAATGCATTCATTTATTTTATTTCTCCTTGGTGTTCACTATCAGAATCTCACACTCATGTGGACATGTGATAGGTCTGGATTCCATGGAAGTTCTTTGTTTTCATTATTTTGGGCTTTAGACTAAGCGACCAAAGCATAATTTGTTTCCGATTGAGGTGCTGGGAAACAAGCACAGCTAGGATCAGGTCACTGACTGCAAAGGTTTTTACTGCATACCACTTAGCAAGTAGCCCTGTGCAGTCAAAGGCATTGCCTGTTTGCCTGCTTCTAACATTGCCTTGCCTTTGGTGCCTTTGAGAAATTCCAATGTACAGAACTGAAACAAGGGGAACAGAATGCAATTAGAATTAATATACAGACCCATTAACGATAACTAATGTGCTATGCTTGCGTTGTCTGTTTTTACATTTTTATTAAAATTTTAAGCTAGCATAAGAAAAAATGAGTTTCATTATGGTATTTTCATGCACATATATCATTGTACTTTGCTCATATGTGCCTCCATTATGCATTGTCTTAATGCATGTATTTGTAGTTCTGCATGACTTTCTTAACTTTTACAGATAGCACTTTTATCCTAAGGGAATTGCCTGGGTATGCCTGAAAAGAAACCATAGTTCCATGGCAAATCAGTGGAAATTACAGAGAGGACACTATTTTGTCCACTACAGGCTAATCCATTACATAGGTTATGAGGGGCTGGGTTAAATCATTTCTACCTCATAGTGTTTGAAGATCCCCCAGGGAGTGGCCAGAACTGCCAATGCCAAGACATTATCCCCAATCCATTATGTTGGATGTTGTACCATGGAGTCTGAGGCTGGCTTTGTGTAGCAGCTTCTCCATGACCTAAAACATCTGCCCAGATCTCATCATGCATAAGTTATTTCAGTCTACTTTCCTTAGAAGGAAATTTCTACGCTATTGCAGTTGTTTTATTTGAGTTGTTGGTGGGATTTCCCTCATCCCAGTACACATTTAAATTTTATTTGATAATTCAAAGAAATACCATTGTAATTTTCGCTGTTTCACTTGCTAGCTATACGTGTCTAGAGAGTCGAGGCATTTTGGGATTGGATGATCTGCCAGTCAATATACACATAAATGACACTATGGAGTGTCTAAGAGTTACTTGACCATTGTGCCCGTGACTCAATGGGCCGAGTGACTGCTTCAAGTGGTTGTTCTGCCTCCCCACCCAGAGTTATCGGAAACCCATTGGATCAAAGACATCCTTTAACTTGACATATAGGAAACCTTTGAATACAACTCCAAACTTGAAGGATGCTGGGTGGTGTTAATGAGCAGCTGGCTTGAAAAACATTGATTACATTGATCTACTCTAAATCTTTATAGAATGCAAAATAGAATTTAGACAGCTTCTAGTTAATTGGCATATGTATGGTATAGTACAAGCTGTGCATCTTAAGCAAGTTAATTATCCTTTGTAAGCCAAAACTCTGATGTGCAACATGCAACTAATAATAGTGCTTTTTAATTGGATCATACTGACACTTGGTTGATAAGACTCATGTAAAAAAGGTTAGTTTATTGCCTGGTGCATTGTAATCATTAAAAATGTGACCTATTGTTAGCACAATTACTATTATTTCTGTTATTATTATTGATTTCTGGCCAATGATGGTTCCAGACAAATCTGCAGACAAATTTATTTTTACTCCTTAGTTCTTGAGTTCCACATTCCAAGACTGGTCTCTAGGGGCTGCATCTTGTGAGGAAGCTAAGGGCTGAGAAACTCTGCCAAGTGTTGTCCTTTAGCCTTTTGTTTTTAGCAGCTTCTTTAAGTTTGTTTTTTTTTTTTTTTTTTTTTTTTTTTTTTTTTAGCTATTTGCACATTGGATGAATCACAGTGACCTGCTTCTTTTGGATTCTTTGAACTTCAAGTTTCTCATGTATTCATCCATTCACTTGCTTATTCATTCATATATCTATTCATTTATTAATTTCCTCATTCAAATCAGTGCTTAGTAATTTAACACACCAAAAAGCTTCTTTACTGAGGCAGAAATAGTTGGTAATAAGACAAATAAACACAGCTGTTCTCTTTTTTGCTGCTTTGAGGGAAGACATTGCTACAAGTACAAAAAGACCTACAGTGCAACTGCATGTTGTTTATGAGCAGCTGTTAACAGCCACTCCCTCAAGGCCAAAGCCACAGGTACAGGGGGAAATGGCCTTTGTGGAACGCCAGGAGAAACGGGCAGTATCTAGGTGACAGAGACTAGCCTAGTGGTATGTGGTATACTTGGTTATTCTGCTTCTATTGAACTGCCAGTTACCATCATAGTACTGTCAGACAGACATTAGTGTTCAACAGAATTTGTTTATAAGAGGTGCGGGTGACTTAAATGTGGGGAGAATTGCAATTGAATAACTGGGTTTGAAATACTGAGTGAATTTGTTCCAGGTTTTCAATGGGACAGGAAGGTATATTGCCTTGCCTATATTCCCAGTACTCAGCAGATTAGGACAGGAGGTTTATAATTTTGAAACCAGCTCATGCCACATAGAAAGCCTGACTTCTCCGTTCCTAAATAAGTGATTTCCACGGAAGCAAAATGTACAGACTTGTGCTTGTTGCCTTGACATCCTCCAGGGCTCTTGCTTGGCAAGGACAAGGGCAAGTGAACCCAAGTAAGACACTCAGTGTGGTCATCCCAGTGCTACAGGAGGTGACATCGATGTCAGTTGTACAGCAAAGTTCTGAACAGATCTTCCTATCCTGTCCCTATAGTCCGGTGGCTAAAGGGAATATCTAAGGCCTTGGCTTGCACCACAGGTCTTTGTTCACCATTGTTTTCTTAAAGAACTGGATGGGAGCCTACTGTACTGATGACTGTTCAGTTTTGTTGTGTTCTGTGCATTTGCTGATTTTGAAAAGTGAGGCCATGTATACTACCTTAATGATTCAGAAGTTGTGTTTCTGTCTCTTTCTGAAGTGTGTCTTCTGTTTACACATGGGGCATAGAGCATTAGGAGTTTAATTGTCGCCTCTCCTCTGGGAGATCTGAATGAACCTGTAATTAGGAAGGGGGCTAACATGCTGGCAGATGCTCGGCTTTCAGGGATTTGATTGCGGAACATTCCTTACTTGACCCGAAAAATCATTTTTTTTTCCCTAGGTCTTATAAAACAATACATATTTCTTGAAGAAGATTCTGAAATGAGAAGAGATTATAATAAAACAGTAATTTCTTTCATAGGACTATGTGTGTCAATACACATAAGGGTTTTTCTTTATCTCTTTCTTTATTGTGGTGTTACAGAAACTGGCAGATTTCTGATGAGTAGAGTTTATTGGCTCATGATTCTGGGGGCTATGGAGTTCTAGGTCAAGGGGACAGATTGGATATTTTTGATGGGATATGAGGAGAAAGAGAGAGGGAGAGAGAGAGAGAGAGAGAGACTGAGAATATAAAATTTATTCTTATTAAAAGATCAAAAGAATGCAGACATTCTCTGGAAATGACACTAATTCACTCATGAGGGGACAATACTAATGGCCTAATCAACTTTCGAAGGTTTCACCTCTGTTGCTTTTGGGATCAAGTTTCTAACATATGAACTTTAGGACCACTTAAATCCTAGTAACCCCCCTTAATTCCTCTTTCCTAGATAAATGTGCTAATTACTTTACTGCTGCTGTGATGAAACACTATGACCAAGGCAATTTAAGGAAGACTTTGTTTTGGCTAACTTTTTCAGAAGGACGGTAGTCGACTGTTTCAGGGAATCAAGCCAGTGAGCAGCAGGCATGGAGGTAGGAGTAGGAACCTACGAGCTCACATCTTGAACCACAAGTACGAAGCAGAAAGAGCAAACTGGAAACTACAATTCCATACATAGTGGCATACTCCCTACACCAAGTCTGTATCTCCTAAACCTCCCAACAGCACCACCAACTAGGGACCAAGTATGCAAATATCTGAGCCTGTGGGGGACATTCTCATCCAAACCATTACACTCAGTGTAAGAAAGTTACATCCTGGCTATTTATCTAGTATTTTCATGTCATCATACCCTGGAAGGATTATCTTCAGTGGTTGCATGGGATTCTGTTTTTTGGGAGGATAATTTACTTATCTATTACCATATGCTTGATTCCTGGTTTTCACACCAGCAAACAAATGCTATGACTAGATTATATCATGAAAATGGGAATTTTTAGTGATATTGATAGTATTCCTCAGTGCGAGTTCCAATAAGGGTCAGGACTATGTTCAATGGTCATGTTAACAGAAGGAGCTTGACACCTTGCTATTAGCTGTAAGTGGGATTGTTAACACACAGCTTGTTTGACACTTGTTTCTAAGCTTATACCACAATTAGGTTTTCAGTGAATATTGTTGTGGTATTGACTCAGTATTCTACTTCTGTATCTAATGAATTTTTTTTTTTAAAGATCCAAATAGGATCAGAGAGTTCTGCAGAAAAGTTGCCAAAAGTTTCAATTCAGTTCTTCTGTATTGATTGTTACCTTGTGGGATAAATAATAAGAATGGTCTACCTCCTTCCAGGAAGTAGTTCTTAGGGCTTAAAGGATCAGAGGATAAAAGAAAAAAAAATAAAGATATGTAAAAATAGAATCATAAAAGATAAATCCTGACTCATATACAAGTTTAAACCCACAGGGAAAGTTCAGAACACAGAACTGAGGCTTCCAGGACCCTGGTACTCACTGATGCATTAAGCCTTGAACCTCCAAATCAAAGTGAGCCTTGTGCTTTGCCATCAGACTCCACAGTGACTTCAAACTGAAGGCATACCACACAGAGGGGCACCAAGAACTCTGTGCGCACAGAAAGAGTTTCATCTGATTCCACAAATCTTGTAAATTCTATTAAATCCACCCTGTGGTATCTCATGATAATTCTTAGGAAATATCTTTCCATGGAGGAAAAAGGAGAAGTAAAATACCAGCACAGTGGGCACCTATGCACATTAAAAATGTATGCTTTACATGTTCTTTGTTTCTCTAGGTTTGTTGTGAGATTCCAAATTTCTCCAAACTTATTCACATATTCACATTCCATCAAAGGTTCAAAATACAATCTTCCGGCATGGATACTCAGAGAAAGTGTGAGCATAGACTGTCTGGAGTCTGAGCCACCTTCTTCTAGACTCCGTATGTATTCCTATTAATGCCTGAATAATATTTAATTACGTGACGTGCCATGGTTTGCTCATCTTTTCATTAGTTGTTAGACATTTATGTTGTTTCCACCTTTGGCTGATATGAGTACTGCCACTACAAGGGCAGGCAGAGGTGTGTCCAATATTGTACAATTTATAGAAGGCAGATCTGAGATGTGACCTCAGGTTTGTTTGTTTTAGGGCATGAACAACTATTTAATACCGGTTCTTAGTCATTATCATAAGCCCTGTCTTTCTGTGTGTGCGCACATGTAAGCGTGTGTTTGCGTGTATGTGTGCATGTTCACGTGTACGTGAGAATGTGTGTGTAAGTGTGTGTGCTGGTGCAGCCAGAGGCTGACATCCAGTCTCTGCTTGAGTTTTTGTGACAGTGTCTCACTGGACCTGGAGCGTACTAATGTGACGAGCCTTGCTGGTCAGTGAGGATCAGCGAAGCTCTTCTGTGTTCTGGGCTGGTTTTACCCATGCGTGCTGCTCCTCCTGTTTTTTTTCATGCGTTCTGGGGGATCAAACTCAGGTCCTTATGTGCACACAGCGAGCACACAAAATGGAGCCATCTCCTGGCTCTGTCTCCATCTTTATGAGGCTTCAATCTTTACGAACATTTTCAGGCCTAGATTAGTTTGTGGGTTCTCACTGACTAAGATCATCCCAGAAAAGATACAACCATGTGAGTAGACCTCTTATCAGATTCTGCCCTAGTAATATATAGCATTGATCTTAAATACAACATGTGGCATTATTTCATATTATGGATTAAAGTCTTCGTCTCAATTCAAAATCTCCCACTAGACACCTGGGTTATAGAAAAAAGTAGAACTTGTGTTATTTCGTCTCAAGTTCCACATTACATTTGTCTGTCAATTGTTTGTGTTTCCAAAGAGTGGAATATGAACACAAGGGAACACACACACACACACACACACACACACACACACACACACACACACACTCCGAAACAACAACAATAACAAAACCCAAACGCATAAAGAAGAGAGAAAAGGTTTGAGGATCGCTTGTTTTATTGCTTGTGTTGATTCTTCTCTTTTTACACCCCCTAGCCACGTAAAGGCCCACAACTCATGCAAGCAGGAGGAAGGGTAGAGAAGGGCCAATAAAACAAAGGAAGCATGCTTTTCACTTTCTAGTAGCCGTGAAATGGAGCTCCCCCCCGCCTCTGCAAACCAGACTCCCCCATGTGCAGAAGCTCACCTCTGTCTGCTTCCTGCAGCTCTTGTCAACCCGAGTTTAAACATCAAGCTGGAAATCACCCCTGCTTTCTTCCGGTAAGAGCTTCCTTTCCGTAGTGCTCGTCAGGGAAAGCATAAACGGGGACACATTTGAGTGGAGTTGTTAAAAGGAAGCACACCGCGCCAGCTGGCAGGCATACTTCCCCCAGGGGCACCTTTCAAGCAAGGGCAAGAAAAGGCAAACTCTCGACTTCACTCTTCCACTGAAATCAGAGTGTGATTTCCTCATTGCTGCCCTGTGTTTATCTCCCCCTTTCACTCTCTCTCTTTTCTAATCGAGAAAAAAAAAAAAACCAAAACCTGTCAAAAATAAAATGTAAAAGAATTGTTCTGGCACAAGCGGCCGGAGCTCACAGCTGCACGGTGCCTCCAGGCGCCACACAAACAGTGCTATTGCTTACCAGGCTTATGGAGGCTCAGGTCTGGCTTCATGCCCCTGATTGCTAGGAGTTATTTACTTTCATTCCAGGCAGTTAGGATCAGAGCAAACCACTGAACTTCTCAGTGTCTGAAACGCTTCAAACATCTGAACGACAGAAGGCTAGATTTAATGGCAAAACCACATTAGAAACAGGCAAGACAAGATACCTCCTCCAGAAATCAGCACCCTTCTTCTAGCTTGTGAAAGGAATGAGGAGCAAGGAGCCACAGGGGTTTAAAGAAACTGAGGTTGGGGCTGGGGGTAACAGTAGATCAATGGCAGTGAGAACTGAAGTTAATTCCGAGAACCCCAGAGTCCACATAAAAGCTTGTTTAGCATGTTGGCTGATATGCAGTTCCAGTACAAGAATATGGAGATAGGATCCCCGGATCAAGTGGGCTAGAAGATTCAACATATTAGCTAGCCCTGGGTTCAATCGAAAATTTCCTCAAGGAATAAGGTTCAGAGCAAATGTGGAAGACTTCCAACATCAGCCTCGTGTCTTCACACACACACTCACATATGAATACACATACACATGTGCTTACACACACAAATAAATAAAAATAAGGAAATTGACCTTCATGGAGAGATTGAGTGAAATTCACTGCAATTATGACCTTAAATGATGACCACTCATTTCTGAGTCATTCCCACCTCACAGGACTCCAAGTCCTTTGTGCACAAGTATGTTTGGATCATACAGTCCCCTATGAAGGAGAAAAAGAAGTCAGATCCCGGCATCCTGACAACAGTGGGAAACCAAGGCCCTCTAAAACTGAACTGAGCAATACTTGCTAGAGACAAACATTTTTAAATTAAATTTTTATTTTTTTATATTAATTACAGTTTCTTTACTTTGTATCTCAGCTATAGTCCCCTCCCTCCCATTCCCACCCTCATCTCCTCCTTCTCTAAATCCACTGATAGGGGAGGTCCTCCTCCCCTTCCATCTGACCCTAGCTTATTAGGTCTCATCAGGACTGGCTGCATTGTCCTTCTCTGTGGCCTGGTAAGGATGCTCCCCTCTCAGGGGGAGGTGATCAAAGAGCCAGCCACTGAGTTCATGTCAGAGACAGTCCCTGTTCACCTTACTAGGACACCCACTTGGATACTGAGCTATCATGGGCTACATCTGAGCAGGAGTTTAGGTTATATCCATGCATGGTCCTTGGTTGGAGTATCAGTTTCAGAAAAGACCCCTGGACCCAGATATATTTGATCCTTGTGGAGCTCCTGTCCTCTCCAGGTCTTACTAACTCCTCCTTCTTTCATATGATTCCCTGCACTCTGCTCAAAGTTTGGTTATGAGTCTCAGCATCTGCTTTGATACACTGCTAGGTAGAGTCTTTCAGTTGCCCTCTGTGGTAGGCTCCTGTCCTGTTACTTGTTTTCTCCTACTTCTAATATCCATCCCATTTATCTTTCCAAGTGAGGATTGATAATCTTACTCCTGGTCTTCCTTCTTGTTTGGCTTCTTCAGGCGTACAGATTTTAGTATGTTTATCCTATCTTATAGGCCTAGTATCCACTTATAAGTGAGTATATACTGTGTGTCTTTGTCCTTCTGGGATACCTCACTCAGGATGATCTTTTCTAGATCCCACCATTTGCCTGCAAATTTCATGATTTCCTTGTTTTTAATTGCTGAGTAGTATTCCATTGTGTAAATGTACCACAATTTCTGTATCCATTCCTCTGTTGGACATCTGGGTTGTTTCCAGGTTCTGGCTATTATGAATAAAGCTGCTACGAACATGGTTGAGCAAATGTCCTTGTTGTGTACTTGAGCATCTTTTGGATATATGTAGAGGCAAAAGTTTTTTACAGCGTTGTGTTACATTTTAGGTAAAGTCATGGGAAGACTTTTGTTCTATGATGAGATATTTTTCCTAGGAGTCTAGTGTAAGAGCTTTCATCGTCTACTAATTCATGTTAAAGAAAAAGAGTGTGCTAATTGTGTCTGTTCTGGGATGTCATACCAGAGGGGAAGAGAATGGACATTGATGGGGAAATAGAGAACAAAAAAATCTTTCAAGAAATGGGTGATATTATGCCATCATTTTATCTCACACTTGCACACATCCTTCCTTTGGTCAGTGACAGTGAAGGAAAAGAACAAGCTATGTCTTCAAATACAGAACAAATTACTTTTTAAATGGCTGTTCAGCATATCTTGATGCACTATTGTTAGTATATTTGAAAATCACTGTAAATTACCCTGCCTCCACTGAAATATTTTTTTTGGAGATAGTCTTATTAAGCAGCACTGCCTGGCCTGGTACTCTCTATGTATACTAGGTTAGCATGAACTCAGAGATTCACTTGTCTCTGACTCCTGAATTCTGAGATTAAAGGTGTATATCACACCTGGCTGATCTGTCCTGTCTTAAATATCCAGAAAGTTATACTCTGCTTTTAAATGGACTTGACACAACTGCTTAAGAGAGAATATATTTGGGCTGGAGAGATGGCTCTGCAGTTAAGAGCACTGGTTGCCAAGGACCATGCATGGATATAACCTAGAACCCCTGATCGGATGTAGCCCATTGTAGCTCAGTATCCAAGTGTGTTCCTAGTAAGGGGAAGAGGGACTATTTCTGACATGAACTCAATGGCAGCTCTTTGACCTCCCCCTCTTCCCCAGGGAGGAGCAGCCTTGCTAGGTCACAGAGGAGGACACTGTAGCCAGTCCTGAAGATACCTGATAAGCTAGGGTCAGATGAAGGGGAGGAGGTCCTCCCCTATCAGCAGACTTAGAAAAGGGCAGAATAACAGATGGGATACAAGGTTAAAAAACTGTAACTAATATTAAAAATAAAAATTATTAAAAAAAAGAGCACTGGTTGCTGTTCCAAAGGGCAAGAGTTTGCTTCCCAGCACCCATGTGGTAACTCACGGTCACCTGTAAATCCAGTACCAGATGATTTGACACCTTCATCTGGCCTCTCAGGGCATCAAATGGTATGCAAACAGACTTGCAGGCAATGCCCTCATACACATGAAATTTAAAAAAGAGAGAATACATTACTTACATAGGAGAAGATAACAATTCTTCTGGTCAATTTAGGGGCTTCTTTGTACTTTGGATAAAGTAGTTTTTTACTTGTTATCGTAGAACTAATCCATGCTTGAAAAAGTGTGAGTGTTTGTGTGTGTGTCTTTATCTTCTTTTTTAGTAGTAAATCCAAGCTCACTCTTAATGCTGGAATTCATCAGAGTCTAATTAAGGTAGCAGCCATTTAATTTTTTTCTTTTTTTGAAGGCAGGTTTTATCCTAATCCTCAATGCAGAGAACATGCCCTCCTATGCAGAGTAACAAGGTCCTGATGGCTCTAATGTCATTTACAAGGTTTAGATTCTAGATTCTGTTTAATCCTACTTTACCCAGAAGCAGCCTGGATCCCTGAGTAGACAGAATTCCTGTGTCTTCTGGTTAGTTTTTCATTGTTTACTTCTCCTCTACTCCAGGGGGTAGAATGTCCTAAAGCCTCAGTGCATAGCATGTCAGTCCTTGCTTCGGTCTGCAGAAAAGGACCCATAAGAAGACAACATCCATCAGTGCCTTTCTCTGAGCCAGGGAGAGGTCACTGACAGCAAAGAGGCAAGCTTTTGTTGCAGATTATGAGACTTTGAAAACAAGGAGTGTTGTCTTGCTAGGGAGATGACCTGTCAGTGATGTTTGCGTTCTATTAGCTAATGGAATGGTTCAGTTTTTCTTTTTCTTTGCTGAGCTTCTGTGTATTTTTTTTATCCAGTTTTTGACAGATGGCTGTTGTATTCTTCAACCATAAATATAGATTTCACTTTCAGCTTTTGTCAGTTTCATTTCAAATGTTTTACAGCTCAGTGGTTTGATAAATAGATGTTGAGGATTACTGTATCTGTTTGGAATATGGATCCATTTACCATTACATAATAACATTCCTCTCTCTATTACTTTTATTTGCTCTGAAGACAATATTATCAGATATTAACATACCCACTTCTGTTTCCTTTTATCAATGTTTTCAATGCTTATATAGTATATCAGTAGATTCCATATTTGTATTTCCAACTTGATCTGGATTTAACATGAGCATTTTTGCAAACATTGTATTGTCAGTCATATTTTTAATAGATTGTGCCAATTTAAGTCTTTTAATTGATGTATTTAATTTATATTAATATAATTATTCATGTTATTACTTAGGTCTGCTATTTTGTTTTCTCTATTTTGTTTTTTAATCTGCATTTTTGTGAATTATTTGGATACTTTTTAGAGTTATGTTTTGACTTGTCAGTAGTTTTTTATTTTTTTGAATTTTAAATCTTTTTGTATGGCTCCCTACACAGTGTTTTTGTTAGGCCAATTGATGTTGTCATGATTTGATCTGGAATTACCAGTTTTAGTATTTCAATGCATAAAATCTTCAGCTCTTTTTATGTTTCATTACACCCTCATTTGCAATAGAGCTTATTCTCTCCACACACAGAGGATCATGCTTGGCAGTGCTGCTACCAAGCAGTACTTATTAAGCATGTGAAAAACAAGAAAAACCTGTTATTTACATTCTTACTTGTACATTTCACATTCCTACTTCTTTCCTGATGTTTTGAATTTTATTTTTCTCCTCTGAGATAGGGTTTTGCTCTTAGTCTAGTTTGGGCTGGAATCACTTAAGATACAGGCTGGCCTTGAACTCATGATGTTCTTAGCCGAGTCTCCTGAGTGCTGGGATTACAAGCATGAACGACTCCGAATAGCCAGGTGCTGCCGCTGTGGCGTTCTTACTCTTCCCCCTTCTCTCTGTGCTTCTCACTGTGCTTTGTTTAGGGTACTTTTCAACTCTTTTAAGATGGGCTTCATTCTGAAAAGTTCTGTTAGCTTGTCTTTATCTGAGAAGGGCTTGATTTCCTTTTGATTCTTGAATATTTTTGCCACTTACAAAATTCTGTATTGAAAATTTTTTCCAACTCCTGAAATATATTATCCATGATCCTTTGTGTTCATGATGAAATCTATACTGCCTTTTGAGTTGTTTGTCCTCACGGATAGGGATTCTATTATTTTGTGGTCCCTTTTCAGCACCATATGATTTTTCCCTCTGGCATAAATTACATGTATGCATGTATACAAACAAAACAATTTTAATCAGTCTTTTGTTATGTTTTGGTCACAATTATGCAACATTTATTTAAACATACTATTTATAACACAGAATTTGGTCTATATTGAAAATAATGTATATTCTCTCTTTATAGCACAGAACATATGAGGAAAGCTAAGTAGGTCTAACTGGTAAATAATATCTCTATATACTTATTATTTTCTATTTGCTTTTCTTTTTAAAAATAATGTCTCTATATGCTTATTTATTTTATTTTTGCTTTTCTTTTTTATTTTTTTATTATCATTTATTATAATTTATTCAATTTATATCCCAGCTGTGGCCCTTCCTGTGTCTCCTCCCAATCCTCTCCTCCTCCCCCTATGCCCCTTTCTTAGTCCACTAATAGGAGTGGTCCTCCTCCCCTTCTATCTGACCATAGCCTATTAGGCTCATCAGGACCAGGACCGTTGCATTGTCTTCCTCTGTGGCCTGGCAAGGCAGCACCCCCTAGGGGAAGGTGATCAGAGAGCCTGCCACAGAGTTCATGCCAGAGAAAGTCCCTGTTCCCCTAACTAGGGACCCTACATGGAGACTGAGTCTATGGGCTACACCTAAGCCAGGGTTTTTGGTCCTTTCCACGCATTGTCCTTCGTTGGGGTATCATTCTCTTCAGGGCCTCCAGGGCTCAGTTTTTATGGCTCTGTTGGTCTAGTTTTGCTCCTGTCCCCTCTAGGTCTTTCTATTTTCCCTTTCTTTCCTAAGATTCCCTGTACTTTGCCCAAAGTTGGGCTTTGAGTCTCAGCCTCTGCTTTGATACCTCAATCAGTAGAGTCTTTCAGAGGCAGTCTGTGGTAGGCTTCTGCCCTGTTCCCTATCTTCTTCTGCTTCTGATATCTATGGCATTTATCCTCCTGAATGAGGACTGAGCATCTTCCCTAGGATCGTCCTTGTTGTTTAGCTTCTTTAGGAGTATAGATTTTAATGTTTACCCTATATTATATGGTTAATATCCACTTATAAGGCAGTCTAAATTCCAGATTCTCATGAGTCTGAGGCAGAAGGAACCAAGTTCAAGTCAAATGTGGGCAACTTAGTGGTACTTGTCTTAAAACAAAAATAAAAACTGACTGGGAGTCTATCTCAATGGCAGAGTACACCCCTAGCCATGTGTTAGGCCTCAAGTTCAGTCTCCAATACTTCAAAAAATTTTGTTTATATATATTTTAATCACACTCTCTCAAATTTCTATCTTTTTTATTTTTTATTTTATTTATTTATTTATTTTTTAAAATTTTTTATTAATTACACTTTATTCATTTTGTATCCCCCCATAAGTCCCTCCTTCCTCCCCACCCGATCCCACCCTCCCTCCCCTTTCTGCATGCATGCCACTCCCCAAGTCCACTGATAGGGGAGGTTCTCCTCTTCTTTCTGATCTTAGTCTATCAGTTCTCATCAAAAGTGGCTGCATTGTCCTCTACTGTGGCCTGATAAGGCTGCTCCCCCCTCAGGGGGAAGTGATCAACGAGCAGGCCAATCAGATTATGTCAGAGGCAGTCCCTCTTCCCATTACTATGTAACCCACTTGGACACTGAACTGCCATGGGCTACACCTGTGCAGGGGTTCCAGGTCATCTCCACGAATAGTCCTTGGTTGGAGTATGAGTCTCTGGGAAGTTCCCTGTGCTCAAATTATCTTGTTCTGTTGCTCTCCTTGTGGAGTTCCTGTCCCCTCCAGCTCTTACTATTTCCCACTTCTTACATAGAATTCCATTCACTCTGCCCATCAGTTGGCCATCAGGCTCAGCATCTGCTTTGACAGTCTATACTGCATAAGCTTTCAGAGGCCCTCTGTGGCAGGTTTCAAGGTTGTTTCCTGTTTTCTTCTGGCTTTCAGAGGCCCTCTGTAGCAGGTTCCGAGGTTGTTTCCTATTTTCTTTTTCTTCTGATGTCCATCCTTTTTGCCTTTCAGGATGAGGATTGAACATTTTAGTTAGGGTCCTCTCTTTTGCTTAGTTTGTTTAGATGTACAGATTTTAGTGGGTTTATTCTATGTTGTATATTTATATGAGTGAGTATATACCATGCGTGTCTTTTTGCTTCTGGGACAACTCACTCAGGATGATCCTTTCCAGGTCCCACCATTTACCTGCAAATTTCATGATTTCCTTATTTTTCATTGCTGAGTAATACTCCATTGTATAGATGTACCACAGTTTCTGCATCCATTCTTTAGTTGAGGGGCATCTGTGTGGTTTCCAGCTTTTGGCTATTACAAATAAGGCTGCTACAAACATGGTTGAGCAAATGTCCTTTTTGTGTACTTGCGCCTCTTTTGGGTATATGCCTAGGAGTGGTATGGCTGAATCTTGAGGAAGCGCTATTCCTACTTGTCTGAGAAAGCGCCAGATTGATTTCCAGAGTGGTTGTACCAGTTTACATTCCCACCAGCAGTGGAGAAGGGTTCCCCTTTCTCCACAACCTCTCCAGCATGTGTTGTCCCTTGAGTTTTTCATCTTGGCCATTCTGATGGGTGTAAGGTGAAATCTCAGGGTTGCTTTGATTTGCATTTCCCTAATGGCTAATGAGGTTGAGCATTTCTTTAAGTGCTTCTCTGCCATTCCATATTCCTCTACAGAGAATTCTCTCTTTAGCTCTGTTCCCCATTTTTTAAGTGGATTACTTGGTTTATTGCTTTTCAGCTTGTTTAGTTCTTTATATATATTGGATATGAGTCCTCTGTCAGATAAAGGGTTGGTGATTATTCTTTCCCAATCTGTAGGCAGTCGCTTTGTTTTGATGACAGTGTCCTTTGCTTTACAGAAGCTTTTCAGTTTCATGAGGTCCCATTTATTGATTGTTGCTCTTAGAGCCTGTGCTGTTGGTGTTCTGTTCAGGAAGTTTTCTCCTGTACCAATGATTTCTAGGGTATTCCCCACTTTTTTTTCTAGCTCATTTAACGTGTCTGGTTTTATGTTGAGGTCTTTCATCCACTTGGACTTCAGTTTTGTGCAGGGTGATAAGTATGGATCTATTTTCATTTTTCTACATGTAGACATCCAGTTGGACCAGCACCATTTGTTGAAGATGCTATCTTTTTTCCATTGTATGGTTTTGGCATCTTTGTCAAAAATCAGGTGTCCGTAAGTATGTGGGTTTATTTCTGGGTCTTCTGTTCGATTCCATTGATCCACCATTCTGTTTTTATGCCAGTACCATTCAGTTTTTATAACTGTTGCTCTATAGTACAGCTTGAGATCAGGGATGGAGATACCTACAGAAGATCTTTTATTGTAGAGGATTGTTTTAGCAATTCTGTGTTTCTTGTTATTCCATACAAAGTTGAGAATTTTTCTTTCCAGGTCTGTAAAGAATTGTGTTGGCAATTTGATGGGAATTGCATTGAATCTGTAGATTGCTTTTGGTAAGATGGCCATTTTTTACTATGTTAATCGTGCCAAGCCATGAGCATAGGAGATCTTTCCATCTTCTCATATCTTCCTCTAATTCTTTCTTCAGAGACTTGAAATTTTTTTCATACAAGTCTTTGACTTGCTTGGTTAGGGTTACGCCAAGGTACTTTATGTCATTTGTGGCTATTGTGAATGGTGTTGTTTCTCTAATTTCTTTCTCAGCCCTTTTGTCTTTTGTATACAGGAGTGCTACTGATTTTTTTGAGTTAATTTTGTATCCGGCCACTTTGCTGAAGGTGTTTATCAGCTGTAGGAGTTCCCTGGTAGAGTTTTTGGGGTCACTCATATATACTATCATATCATCTGCAAATAGTGATAATTTGACTTCTTCCTTTCCCATCTGTATCCCCTTGATCTCCTTCAACTGTCTTATTGCTCTAGCAAGGACTTCCAGCACTATGTTGAAGAGATATGGAGAGAGTGGGCAGCCTTGTCTTGTCCCTGATTTCAGTGGGATTGCTTTAAGTTTCTCTCGTTCAGTTTGATGTTGGCTATAGGCTTGCTGTAAATCGCCTTTACTATGTTTAGATATGTGCCTTGTATCCCTGATCTCTCCAGTACTTTAAACATGAATAGATGTTGGATTTTGTCAAATGCTTTTTCAGCATCTAGGGAGATTATCATGTGGTTTTTTTCTTTCAGTTTGGTAATATGGTGGATCACATTGATGGATTTTCATATATTGAACCACCCCTGCATACCTGGGATGAAGCCTACTTGGTCCTAGTGGATAATATCTTTGATGTGTTCTTGGATTCAGTTTGCAAGTATTTTGTTAAGTATTTTTCATCAATGTTCATAAGGGAGATTGGCCTGAAATTCTCTTTCTTTGTTGAGTCTTTGTGAGGTTTAGGTACCAAGGTGATTGTGGCTTCATAGAATGAGTTTGGTAATGTTCCTTCTGTTTCTATTTTGTGGAATAGTTTGAAGAGAATTGGAGTTAGCTCTTCTTTGAAGGTCTGGTAGAATTCTACACTGAAGCCATCTGGTCCTGGGTTTTTTTTGGATGGGAGACTTTTGATGACTGCTTCTATTTCTTTGGGGGATATAGGACTATTTAATCGATTTACCTGGTCCTGATTCAGCTTTGGTAAGTCAAATCGATCAAGAAAATTGTCCATTTCATTTAGGTTTTCAAATTTTGTTGAGTATAGACTTTTGAAGTAAGTCCTAATGATTGTTTGGATTTCCTCAGTGTCTGTAGTTATGTCCCCCTTTTCATTTCTGATTTTGTTGATTTGGGTGGTGTCTCTCTGTCTTTTAGTTAGCTTGGGTAAGGGTTTATCGATCTTGTTGATTTTCTCAAAGAACCAGCTCTTGGTTTCATTGATTCTTTGAAATGTTTTATTTGTTTCTAATTGATTGATTTCAGCCCTGAGTTTGACTATTTCCAGCAGTCTACTCCTTTTTAGTGTTTCTGCTTTTTCTTTTTCTAGGGTTTTTAAGTGGGCCATTAAGTTTCTTGAATGAGCTGTCTCGAATTTCTTCTTGAAGGCACTTAGTGCTATGAACTTTCCTCTTAGCACTGCTTTCATTGTGTCCCACAAGTTTGGGTATGTTGTGTCTTCATTTTCATTGAGTTCTAGAAAGGCTTTAATTTCTTTCTTTATTTCTTCCCTGACCCAGCTGTCATTTAGTAACAAGTTGTTCAGTTTCCATGTGTGTGTAGGCTTTTTGCTATTTCTGTTGTTGTTGAAGTCCAGCTTTATTCCATGGTGATCAGACAGGATACAAGGGATTATTTCAGTCTTCTTGTATCTGTTGAGGCTTGCTTTGTGACCAACTATATGGTCTATTTTGGAGAAGGTTCCATGAGGTGCTGAGAAGAAGGTAAATTCTTTTGTGTTTGGGTGTAAAGTTCTGTAGATGTCTGTGAGGTCCATTTGATTCATGACCTCTGTCAGAGATATTGTTTCTTTGTTTAATTTCTGTTTTGTTGACCTGTCCTTTGTTGAGAGTGGGGTGTTGAAGTCTCCCACTATTAATGTGTGGGGATGTATATGTGGTTTAAATTTTATTAATGTTTCTTTTAGAAATGTGGGTGCTCTTGTATTTGGGGCAGAGATGTTCAGGATTGTGATGTCTTCCTGGTGGAATTTTCCCTTGATGAGTATGAAGTTTCCTTCCTCATCTCTTTTTATTAATTTTGGTTGAAAGTCTATTTTATCAGATATTAGAATGGCTACTCCTGCTTGTTTCTTGGGTCCATTTGCTTGGAAAGTCGTCTTCCAACCTTTTACCCTCAGGTAATGTCTATCTTTGTGTCTTAGGTGTGTTTCTTGTATGCAACAGATTGCTGGGTTTTGTTTATGTATCCATTCTGTTAATCTGTGTCTTTTTACTGGAGAGTTGAGTCCATTGATGTTGAGAGAGATTAATGACCAGTGGCTGTTAGATCCTTTGATTTTGATGTTGGCTGTGTTCATAAGGTTGTGTGCTTGGTTGCTTTTTGTTTTGCTGTAGTAAGGTTAATTATTTCCTGTGTTTTCTTGACAGAAGTTAATTTTCTTGGGTTGTATTTTCCCTTCCAGTGTCTTCTGTAATGCTGGATTTGTGTGTAGGTATTGTTGAAATTTGTTTTTGTCATTGAATATCTTGTTTTCTCCGTCTATGAGGACTGAGAGTTTTGCAGGGTATAGTAGCCTGGGTTGACATGTGTGTTCTCTTAGGGTCTGCATGATATCTGTCCAGGCCCTTCTGGCTTTCATAGTTTCTGTTGAAAAGTCAGGTGTGATTCTAATGGGTTTGCCGTTATATGTTACTTGGCCTTTTTCCCTTGCAGCTTTTAGTATTTTTTCTTTGTTCTGTATACTTACTGTTTTGATTATTATGTGGCGGGAGGATTTTCTTTTCTGGTCAAATTTGTTGGGTGTTCTGTAGGCCTCATGTATCCTTATTGTCTTCTCCTTTAACTTGGGGAAATTTTCTTCAATGATTTTGTTGAAAATATTTTCTGGGCCTTGGAGAAGGGAGTCTTCTTTTTCTTCTATTCCTATTATTCTTAGATTTTGTCTTTTCATATTGTCTTGGATTTCTTGGACGGTCTGTGTCAGGAATTTTTTGGATTTAACATTTTCTTTGACAGATACATCTATTTCTTCCATTGTATCTTCTACACCTGAGATTCTTTCTTCCATTTCTTGTATTCTGTTGGTTATGCTTACCTCTGTAGTTCCTGTTTTCTTCCCTAAATTCTTCCTCTCCATTATTTCCTCCATTTGTGTTTTCTTTAATTTTTCTAGTTCTATCTTCAGGTCTTGAGTTGTTTTGTTTACTTCCTTCACCTGTCTGCTTGTATTTTCCTCTTTTTCTTTTAGTTCCTTCAACTCTGTCTCTTTAATTTCTTTCAGTGATTTAATTATTTCTTCTCTGAAGGCCACAAGCTGTTTGGCTGCATCTTCCCGTATTTCTTCACGGATGGCCCTAATCTGCTTGTCTTTATCTTCCTCCATTTCTTTACGGATAGCCATGATCTGTTTGGTTTTATCTTCCTCTAATTCTTTACATATTTTATTTGTTTCCTCTATTATCCTCTTCATCAACATAGATGTAAGGTCATCTTCTTGATTTTCTATTACGCTGCATTGTTCAGGGCTGTTCGCCTCTGGATGGCTGGGTTCTGGAGATGCCATATTGCTCTGTCTTTTGTTGGTTGAGCCTTTACGCTGACCTCTACCCATTGGGCTGATTTAGGTGTTGGCTGTTAGTTTCTGTGCTTCCTGGAGTCCTGAGGTAGGGAGTATCCCCTTGGCCGGAAGATGATTTTTCCTGAAGGAGTCCTTCTCTGCTTTTTGGTTATGGTCACTGTATGGCCAGTGTTTCTCTGGAGTTGCCACTGCTCACCTCAGGTTTATAACCCTGCATAGTAGCTGTGGTCTATGTTAGGCAGGGGGGATCTCCTCCCACCCATAGAATTTCTCAAGACAGCTGCCCCACTGCTGGGTTTCTTGTTATAAATTTAGTGTGCTGCTGCTCACTAAATTTCCATGTACAGTCCTCTTGAAGAAACTGCTGATTCCCTAGCTGTGGGGTTTTCTCCCAACAGGGAAACTCAGTCTGTTATCCTGGGGCGCACAGTTCTGTCCGGGAAAGTGGGAGGTGCATTCAGCAAGTCTCTGGGCCAGAGGCTGATTGCTCTGCTCTGGACCTGGAGAATGTGCACCTAGGTTGAGTTGGCACCTGAAGGCACTGTTCTGGTCTGGCGCCTGGGTCCAGGCTCTGGGTCCGGGCTGGCTCTTGGGGCACCCGCGGAACCCGAGTCTTTTCCAGGGGATGTCTGGGTAACCTGAGGTCGGTCCCAATTGTTTCCTGCTCCATGGGGTTATCTCTCGACTGGGAAATCCAGTCTATGGTGTTGTGGGCCCACAGTTCAGTCTGGGACCCTGACCAGATTGCGCTGGCGGGTAGCTCTGGGCTGGGGACCAAGAGCCTGGCGGAACCGGGATCTCTTCCGCGGCTTAGCTGGGTGAGTTAAAGCTGATTGAATCCCCTACCGTGGGGTATCCTCTCACCTGTGAAACACAATCCCTTGTGTTTTATGGCCGCGAGTTCTGATTGCTGGTCACTGTGCCAATCCTGCTGTGCTGCTCCTCAGAATGAGAGTCCTCCCGGCGCCCTCTATCTTTTAATTTTGGTTCAGGTCTACATTTTTTTTCGTTCAGGTTGGATAGTTTCAACTGTCTCAATTCACATTCAGTAATTCTACCTGTCTTCTTGATTTTGCTCTTAAACACACTGATTTTTTTTTAACACACTGATTTTTTATTATTAATTTTTTTGTTTAAATGTTTCTCACTCACACACACACACACACATTCTGTGCTGAAGCTTTTGTTTTTACTCATTTGGCAAAAACGTTCTTTTCCCTTCCCTCATTTATTTCAAATCCTTGTCATCTTTGTGTTGGTATCTCCTGATTTAAAAATATTTTTGTTTTTGAATATACATAATCTCGTGTGCATTTATGGAGCAACATGTCATGTTTCACTAAAGGCATATGTCGTACTATGTTCTAGTTACTGTAAACTCCCTATCGCCCCAAGGATTCAACCCTATTTTATGGTGAGAACATCTGAAATAATTTCTTCTGGCTTAGAAACACAACAACACTTTGATTTTGCTGGTGGCATGTCTTTGTGCAATTGTACCCCAAGGCTTCTTTCTCCTAACATTTCCTCCTACTGACTAGTTTCCTCAGACTACTCTTATCCTCTGTGAGGTCAATTCATTTCCATCCACCTAATGGTGAGGTTATATAGTACTTGCCCTTCTGTAACTGCTTTTTAAAATTAACACAATCACCTCCACTTCCATCTATGAACTCATTCTCCTTTTGGCTGAGCAATAGTCTATTGAACTTGAAGGAGGATGGAGATCTATTAAGGAATATAAGTAGAAAAAGAGCATCTCATAGAAGAGAGAAATAAGATATTGCCTCAGAGGGTTTTCAGTATGGTAATTAAGTGCGAAACTGGACAAATTCAAAGGGAATTACACAGCATTACATGCAGAGAAGCTGATTTTCAAATATAAGTAAGCAACACTGTCTATAAACTGCACTAAAGATATCTTGGATAATGGAACTCTACTGGGACCCTTCCAGAATAAACAAAATAAATCTTCATGCAATTAACAAAAAGGAAGAAACTTCAAACCAAATCACAGGATAACAGCACCCCAAATATACACACCCTAGTCTCTTGCAACCTAGTAAAACATTGTTTTATTCAGTTAAAAGGACTTTGAAGATGGCATTTTTCTAATAATGAAATAGGGGAGACTGCAATATATTCTCCTGCTGGTTCCAATGTGATTAAGACAGTCCTTATAAATAAAATGAAGCAGGATCTGTGAAGATATTATGATGCTGAATTGGGGTGGAGAATAAGAGTGCAAGCAAAGGAATGAAGGCAACCTTAAAAAATAGGAAGAAAAGCCAGGCATGGTGATGCACACCTGTAATCTCAACACTGGGGGAAGTAGAGGCAGGCAGATCTCTGTGAGTTTGAAGCTAGCCTGGTCTACAAAGTGAGTTCAGGACAGCAAAGGCTACACAATGAAACACTGTCTTGAAACAAACAAACAAACAAACAAACAAACAAACAAACAAAAGATTATCTCTCAGAGACTTGAGAAGAAATACAGAGCTGATAATACCGTAGCTTTAATCTATTAAAATCATCTGTCAGTTCTGATCTGCATAACTGTAACTTATTATCTGCATAACTTATTTTAGGCACCAAGTTTGTGGTAATTTGCTATAGTAACAGTAAGCTACTATTGTAAAGTAATTAGCCAAATGAAAACCTAAAGAAAATAAAAACCAGAATTCAGGAATAGAGACACACCAGTAAAATGAATTGGCAGAGAACACAGAATCTGTTATTCTTGGAAGGAGATAAAAACTAACTCCAGGAATTATAGCTTCAAATAATCCAGTCTCTTGGTGTATTTCTTGGGCACAAATAATTAACATGTGATTACGATGCTATACAATGTTTAAGAAGCTCATTATCCACATTAGCTTGCTCTTAGTCAGAATGTATCTGTCAGTTTACTGTTGCTGTAACAAAATGCCTAAGACCTTCAATTTAGGGGAGGAAATGATTTGTGTAAGGTACTTGCCCCACTGAGACAAAATCCCTGAGAAAAATACTTGAGAAGACACTTGATGAAGGAAAGATTTATTTTGAGTCACAGTTTGAAGGCTCATCATGATGCAAGTCCCCAGCTGCCATGTGAGATTCACATTGCTCAGCCCACTTTTTTCTTTTTAATTCAGTCTGGATTCCAGCATATAGTGGTGTCATACCAATTCAGGGTGGTCATTCTACCTCAGTTGACTCAATCTACAAACTCCTTTTGAAGAAATGCCAAAGGTTTGTTTTCTAGATAATTCTAGATCTTGTCATGTTGATAATATGTTAATAACCGCAGTAATTTTTTTTTTCCACTTAGGAATTTCAGTCCGTAAAAGTTGGCTCCTCTGTTTTAGATGGAGAATCATGGTAAATCAAAGTTGCTTGTCTCATTGTAGCTAAGAAGAGGAGAAGGAGGACAGGGAGGGAAGGAGAAAGAAGAAGGAGAGACAGAGAAAGAAAAAGGGAAGAGAGAAGAGGGAAAAGAGGAGAGACAAAGAAAGAGAATTGATAGAGGAGAAAGGGAGTGGAAAAATAGGGAGAGAGACAGATAGAGAGACACACAGACTGTTTTCTTCACCAAGGCCCATTGCTTAAGTTTCTACTGGTTTCCAATGTTCTATCAGATTAGGAGTTTGTAACTGAATTAATCCATAAGCATTGTTAGATATCTTATGATGAAATTCCCTTCCCAATGTTACCACCTCTTAAGATTCGAGATTGAGGACCACATGTTCAGCTCATGAACCCTTCTGGGACATTTCCTAGCCAAACTACATCTACATGCAGAGAAAGCAGGAAGTACAGTTTTCATTAGGGACCTTGCACTGTGCTCACATCATAGCTGAAAAGCATGGAAACAGACATCAGGGAAGACAAGCAGTTAGAATAGGTGATTCTGACTGACTGATTTTGGACAGCATCTTTAAGGTGATTTTCTTCCTCAGACTTTTCTATGTTGGAGAGTTTTACAATGAACATGTATCGCTTTTAACAAAATAATGAAATGTTAATTTTTTTTTTTTTGTGCTTTGGTTTTGTACTGCTTCCAAAGTGCCCCATTGCTGAGATTCATGTTCCCAGGTCCCCCTCCCTTTATATTCTATTTTGCTATGGTCTCATTAAGTTGCCAGGATGGCTTGGAACTTACTCTGTAGTTCAAGCTGGTCTTAAACTTGTGATCCTCTTGCCTTAGTATCCCAAAGAGCTGGGGACAGAAGCCTGTACTACAAGCTGAAGTCTTGCTGGTGTGAGGAGGAAGGGATTTTTCCAAACATTTTTATTAAAAGAATTATGAAGTGAGTGTCATTAATTAATTTCATAACAGAAGCTCGAATTTCTCAAAACTTTAACAACTTTCCTTAATGTATTAATTAAACTTGATGCTTTACATATCTGCTTTCTGTTTCCCTGTCACAATTAGCCGTGTGCTTCTCAAACTCCGATGTGAATATTTTTAGATAGCTGTCAAATTGAGTGTTTTGTGTGTGTGTGTGTGTGTGTGTGTGTGTGTGTGTGTAGGCAAGGCTTGCAATGAAGCAGAGAAGGTGCTGATAGCTACACAGAAAAGAAGGATGACAACAAATTGCTATGGGTTATGGAAACGAAGCAGTCCATGCGTCTTAGCTGGGGTTAGTGCTATCTGTTAGGGCTACATACTTTGCCCACAGTGCCCACTGCCCTGGGAATAGTGTTTCCCATACCGCTTACATTTGGGAAAAATAACTAAAGAGAGTAGGAGTGGGCACTTGATTGAGATTAGTAAAAATCTCAGCTGGTTGCTATCAACACATGGTTTTGCTTGAAAAATCCATGTGGTACCTTTGCCTGTGCTACCCTTGGCTTGGCTTCCCAGGAAAGAGACTGTGATGTAGAGGTCAGCTTGTGAGAGTTTATTTGGGGTGATGCTGAGGACAAATTCTCTGGAGTGGGGGCAGGATATGGAGGAAGAGCCTCCAGACTGAGAGTCAACGGATGCAATCTTGATGCAGATGCTACGGAGACTTGTAGAATGATGCCACGGAGCTGTGTGAAGTTGGGACAACAGCACATGGCATTTATCCTTTCTGTTAACATTGTAGAAGGAAAAGGACACAAGGTTGAGGAATGGATTCCATTCACCCTCTTATGGACCTGACAGTTGAGGTCTGTTGGTTGGTAGCACTCCTAGTACTTAGACATTGGTACCCCAAAACCTTTGTCTTTGGGATTTAAAAGATGTATCATCATGGTTCATGAAGACAGTGATGTTACATGAAGGAAAAACAAGAGGCTCATAGAAGTTAATAAGAAACAAAAGCTGTACTTAGATGGAAACAACTGGAAGACTACAGAGGGCACCGAGTATCACAATCACCCTAAAGTCTGTAGAGTTAAGTTGTGTAAAACCTGTGGTCAATCCTATGGAGACATCTCAAGGTCCAATGTAGTTCCTGATTCTCCGCACCTGAAACTCTCCATAAGTTTCACATGTATTCTTCCTTTAGGGAAGAGTCCAGAGATCGAAAATTCAGTGGTAATCTATGTGTTCAGAATCCCATCTGTGTGCATGAAATGAACTCACACAGAACCAAGGCTCCCAGAGCATCATGCTCTGGAGATCAAAGTCACTTGCTACAGTAGCATGGACCTAGGTGACACAAGGCATGAAGTCTCTACCCAGGAATCTATTGCTACACTAACATAGCTGCACTTGAATACTCTTGTCCCATATTGTTCATTCCAAAATCTTCACCATATTAATGGCTAACATATTCCCACACTAGGAGTTCGTTAATAGGTATGCTGAGAATAGTTAGTTATATAAATGGGATGGAACGTTACTGACCATTGGCCTTTATAATACTATTAATAATATATTTACTGCCTTCCTGTTGCATGTCAGAGACTAATGATAGTACTTTACTTGTTGTGCTGGATAGTTTTGTGTCTACTTGAAACAAGCTAATGTCATCTGAAGAGAGGGAACATTAATTATGTGCCTCTGTAAGATTAGGCTATAGGGAATTCTGCAGGGAATTTTCTTAATTAGTAATTGTGGTGGTGGGGGTCATACTATTTTGGTTGGTACCGTCCCTGGGCTGGTGGCCCTGGGTTCTATTGAAAGCAGGGTGAGCAAGCTAGGAGGAGCAAGCAGTAAGCAGCACTCCTCCATGGCTTCTGCATTAACTCCTACCTCCATGTTCCTGCCCTACTTGAGTTCCTGTCCTGACTTCCTTTGATGATGAGCTGTGATGTGGAAGTGTAAGCTGAGATAAGCCCTTTCCTCCCCAAGTTGCTTTCGTCATGGTATTTGATCACAGCAATAGTAACCCTAACGAAGACACGTATGTTATTTCTTTTATACATGTAATATTTTCCAGACTAGGCATTCCATAAATCCCTCTTGCGTAGGTGACGACACTGACACCTAGGGCCCTGAAGTGCCTTGGTCAGGGTTGTTAGGTGGTAGAATCGATACTTACATCAGGAAGCTGGAGTGTACATGAGCTGTACACTGTTTGATACACCAGATAAAATGCTGTATAATTTTTATATCCACAGTGCTGTGGCTTGGATGGAGTCATGAAAGGTGTTTATTCTAGCTAGTTCCCCTTACCAAACGTTAGTCCTCCTCAAGTTCAAACCATTAGAAATGCTTCTTCAGGCTCCTCTGTCTAGGTGATCTTTCTTCAAGTAGCAGATATGTAGGAGACCAGACACTTGAGCTATATAACACGGAAATATATCACTGCAGCAGTTGACTTGCACAATTGACTTTAGGTATTGCATATGTGGGAGTCTGGGACACACCAAAGAAACCAATTTGAAGGTTACTCAAGGCAGGTTCACCTTGGTGATGGTTTTCCCTAACAATGATCTTATCTGAATAAAGCTTATGTGTGCTTTTTCATAGACCACAAAGAAGACTGTTTAGAATGACAAAGCAAATACCAGGTGCATTTTGGATTTTGCGAAAATTCCAAATAAGGTTTGTTTTACTTATTTTGTACATGATGATATTAAAATGAATAGAATGTGTTCCAGTGGAAGTTGGGGGAAATGGCTGTGATTCTTTGCTGGATTTCAACCCCTCCCCCCCCACTTCTCTACTCTTTTATTGCTTTAAGCAAAATCCTTCAGGTGGTGGCAGTACCACAACTCTTTGTTACCTGGGCTGCTAAGTCCTGTACCAGGTGGTTGCCTAGCAACCCTTGTCTCTTTTGTATTCTTTTGTCAGAAGGTAGTTTTGTATTGTACAATACAATATTTTGTATTTATGTATATAGATGATTTAAAGTAAAATTCTTATGTGTGTGTTAGAGTACAACAAATTCCTTGTGGGTCCATCAAATCTTTGAAAATAATTATGAGACCCTGAAACCTTATTTGGTGAAACTGCAAGCAATCATGACCCCCTAATCATAAAGGCACTTCAGAATCCTGCAGAAAAGCACAAAGGGCTCAAAGAATGTGCTGTGTCTAATGGACTGCCTGCTTCTGATGAAATGCGGCTTTAAAAAATACATACATTATTAGTGCTCTCATGGGCTAAATGTACTTTTATTGAAGATATTATCCAATGTTGCTTAGTTCTCAAAGAACAGCAATAAGAGAGACACAGGCAATAGAAAACATGGAGAATGTCTTTCAACTTTTTTCTCCCACATTTTATGATCATGATAATTTACTGTTTTTTTTTTTCCCCATCTTGGAATGAGGAACAGCTTATGATTTTGTGTGATTTGTGTTTTAAGTTTCAGGTGTGAACTTGTTTTTGCTGAGTTTCACAAAGACCCTGCAGGCTGGTATCTGGAAGGGTCAAGAACAGAATGTCTGAGAATTTCTGTAAGAAGCTAGATCTTTTTGTAACCTGGAAAAACTGATTCTGGTTGTAGAGATAGTCTTATTGATTGAGATTTGTAACAAATACAATTAATAAAAATAGATTTTTACAAGAGCAGAAATAATTGATTGAAGTAACTGCAACTACAGACAATTTAGAAGCTGGCATAAAATTTTTGTGCATGCTAGTTTCTCTAAGATGCTGTTATTCTTTAAAAAACAATGTTATGAATATAGCATGATTTTAAAAATTCCATTTATATTTACTTTTATTTGGCTTCAGTACAGAACTGAGGGATAACATTAGAATTTTTAGCATCTAAACCATTTCTCATTTTAAAAACAGTATTTTATTTGTGTGTGTGTGTGTGTGTGTCTGTATGTGTGTGTGTTTGAGCATGTGTGTGCGTATGTGTGTGCGGTGTGTGTTTGAACATTTGCATGCAGAGTCCATAGAGGGTAGAAATTATTTTATACCCTAAAATTGGAGTTACAGGTGGTTGTGAACTGTCTGATCTATGTGCTAGAAAACTGAACTTGGGTCTTTTGTAAGAGCAGTACATAGTTTTAACTACTGAACCATCTCTTTAGACCCAGAATGCTTTTCTTTTCATCACAGATTTGTTAGCTATATGCTACTTCAATTCATCATTTATTCTGCTTGCTTTACATTTTGTGCCCTTAATTTTCAGAGTTTTTTATTTTTAATTGCTATGGTATCATGATTTAGTATTTCATCACTCACCCATGACCATTTAGCTGCAGGTCTTCCCCAGTTAGCTCCATTGCTCTGGCACCACTGTTCAGTAGAGTTTGAAGCAAAATCTGTGGTTGCTTTATTTCCTGAGATTGTTCATGTGGAGGGGTTCTAATTAGCCAGCCTTTCCTGTTGGATTTTTGCTTACATTCCCTCAGACATTTGCATATGTTCTTTTTTTTTTTTTTTTTTTGAGACAGGGTTTCTCTATGTAGAGGCTGTCCTGGAACTGGCACTGGAGACTAGGCTGGCCTCCAACTCACAGAGACTCACCTGCCTTTGCCTCCAGAGTGCTTGGATTAAAGGTGTGAGCCGTTACTGCTTGGCTTTTTATATATTCTTAATACCATCTCTGTGAGTTGAAGAAGTCAAGGGTTGGTTGGTTTTAAAATTTCATTTCATTTCTTTATTACTTTTTAATGACACTATATATTCTTTAAGAGAGAGAGGAAGAGCCCAGTGGTCACTGCATTTTCACTGTCCTATTTCCCTAAAGCCTCTGGCATGCTATCTAGCCACAAAGAGGAAACAATAGGACCATCTTCCTGTACTCAGTCTTGTGAGGGTAGATATGAAATACTGCCAACTTAATCTGAATTTCAGATGAACAAGTGCTTTTCTAGCACAAGTGTTGCCAAATGCAGTTGAGCATCCTGTAATTTTACCTATTAAATCTGGAAGCTTTAGCTTCGTTGGTCTCCTTGTGCGGCTCCTGTCCCTTCCATGTCCTACTATCCCCATCTCCCTCTTCTTCCATTAAACTCCCTGCACTCTGCCCAAAATTTGGATGTGAGTCTTAGCATCTGTTTCCATCCCCTGTCAGCTGGAGGCTTTCAGAGAACCCTCTATAGTAGGCTCCCATCCTGTTTCCTCTCTTCCACCGCTTCTGGTGTCCATCCTGTTTGCCATTCTGAATGAGATTTAAGCTTCTTCCCTAGGATCCTCCCTAGTGTTTAGCTTCTTAAGGCCTGTGGATTTTAGTATGTTTATCCTATATTATATGGCTATTATCCTCTTATAAGTGAGTATATACTATGTGTGCCTTTCTGCTTCAGGGTTACCTCACTCAGGATGATCTTTTCTAGTTCCATCCATTTGCCTGCAAATTTCATGACTTCCTTGTTTTTAATAGCTGAGTAGTATCTCTTTGTGTAAATGTAGCACAATTTCTGTATCCATTCCTCCGTTGAGGGACATCTGGGTTGTTTCCAGCTTCTGGCTTTTAAAAGTAAAACTGCTAGTTCAGGGAGTCCTGCAGAGACAGAAGCACTAACCAAGGACCATATATGGAGAAGACCTAGATCCTCTACTCAGATGTAGCTGATTGGCAGCTCAGTTTCCATGTGGATCCCTGAGTAAGGGGAGCAGGCATTGCCTTTGTATGAACGTGGTTGACTGCTCTTTGATCACTTTCCCCTAGTGATGCGGCCTTACCAGGCCACAGAGGAAGAGGATCCAAGCAGTCCTGATGAGACTTGAAAAACTATGATCATATGGCAAAGGAGAACTCCCCCTTTCAGTGGACTAGGGGAAGGAGATATGGGGGGAAGAAGAAAGGAGAGTGGGACTGGGAGGAGTTGAGGGAGGGGGCTTCAATCTGGATATAATGAATAAATTGTGGAAAAAAATAAAAATAAAAAGAAAACATCTGGAAGCTTTAATTACTATTCTCATTTTGAATTATTTTATTTTGAAATTCACCAAAATCAATGAGTTTTGTAAAATTAACTTTGAAACTTTGGGATTTGTTCTACATGTTTTCTTTCCTTATGTTTCTATTTTGTGAGGGGGTTTAACATAATACACTCGAAGTATGCATGCTATTTTTGATATTGTTGTAGGATTTAAAAAATATCAGCTTAGCCTTCTTCCCACCCCTCTTTTAGATAGGATCTTATGTATTCAATACATAAACTTAATACAAGAAAAAGGAGGCTCTCATCTCCTGATTCTCCTGCTTCCCCCTCTCAAATGTTGGGGCTTCATTGAGGATGCTATTTAATGGGTTTCTTTCTTATTCCTAGTTGTGTGTGTTTATGTCTTTCCCCTTTTCACAAATCCTTGGAAGCCTTGTGGATTATCCAGTTTACTTATTTGCACTCTCCTTGTAGAACCAAACTCATCCACCAAGTCCACCTTTTGGTTTTCTTTCACAAATCACTATTATAATTGAACTTCCATTTCTTAAGTTGCAGTGTTGTTAGCTGATGTAGAGCACTCTTCTTATATGCACAGCCTGATTGGTCTATTTATGTTTATTTTAAGCCATTCATATATATATATATATATATATAAAATACTATATACACAGATATACATACATACATACACACATATATGCATTTACTCAATCCAGATGCAATCTTGTAATGAGCATATTTCAGGCCATGGCTTTTCATGTGGGGCTGCGGTGTTTTTCCAGCTTAATGAGTGTGCATACTGCTACCTCCAATTCCTCTGCTCTTGACCTTTGATGTACTTTTTGACCCAGGAGTTGTGAAAAAGGATCTTTATTAAAGTATTTTATTTGTATGGTTTAATTTCTACCTCTACTTTAGATTTTTAACCTTAAAACACTGGGATTAGATGAACTGTGCTTTTTCCTTTCCTATAAACTAATTAAAACATGTTTTTTATGTTCAGGGAGATTGCTCTTTTATTTGGAGCTTATGGAACATAAGCTGGGAATTGTGTTTCCGGAGCAGACCGTAAGAGCTTCATATATGCAAAATCCTCTTCAGTGGGAAGACATTACTTGCATTGTCTCTTCGTATCTGATATTACAGAATAGTATACGTTTAGCCAGAATTATTTTTGGAGAATCTGTTTCTTCTGCCTGATATAATACAGATTTTTCTTCTTTGACATTAAAGTTGTATTGTTTCTGTTTGAATAGTTTGGTGTTAAATCTTTACCTGTATGAACTGTTTATAATTTCTGCATTCCTATCTTTTTTTTTTCAGTTCAGAAAATGCCTCTGTACTCTCATTCCCTATTTTTCTATTTCATTTAAACCACTATTCTCTTCAGGACTATACATCACATGTTGGATGTCCGTGATCTTTATTACAGACATATCACTCTGATGTCCAATAATTTTATACATTTTTGAAGTGTATGTTTCCGACATCTCCTCTTTTTACTAACGTGATTGAATTTTTACTTCTTACTGCTACCCTTTGGCTTTCATTATGTTACAGTTTCATTGACCTTGTTTTTCCTTACCATTTGCTTCTATTGTTGACTATCTTAGTTAATCTTATGAGTCTCTTTACTGATGTCTATTTTTTTCCCCACCAAGCTGTGACTCAGGGTTAAAAAACTCGGTTTCACTCTGTACAGTGATTTCAGGTGAAGAACTCCACACATGCCTGCCCTTCCACCCCCTCCCTTCACCAGGAGTCTGCCAACCTGCTAGAAGGACAGGCGGTCTCTTAGTTGGGACGTCCCCTTTCCCAGCAGCCTCTGCTTCTTCTCTTGTTTTGTCTCTGGCCTGTACTTGTGGGCAAGCTGAAGCAGCTGGGTAGCTGTTTGCCCGTCCAGGGCCTGGGTGAACCAGTTAAAGTCAGAAGGTACTCTGAGCCTCTTAGAGAGGATGGCCCTTTGCCTCTGCAGCCTGATGTGGCAGAGCCATTTGACGACGTGTAAGATTTCCTTTGGGCTGGATGTCTTGTCCAATGCTGAAGTTCTTGGGTATTTTTTTTCAAACAGAGGACTGTCCACCTTTTTAGTCTCCTGTTTCTTCACAACAGACGGGGTGGGGGACACCTTCTTTCCTTGGCTTTCTTTCCTCTGGGCATCTTGCTGGGCAAGAAGAGAGAGAAAGGAAAGGGAATTGTAAGTCACTGATACCGATTTTCATAAAATCCTTTTTTTTTTTTGAGTTTTCAAGACTTTGAATAAATGTATGTCAAATGTTTTCTGTATTAAAAATGTTAAATGAAGAAAGGGCTGTTCCAAAGTACAGTCTTCATATCTCACTCTCTCTCTCTTTTATGTTTTGTAGAGGAAGCTAAAAAATACCAATTTATTTCTAGTTGACACATAGAAATGTACATGTTTCAAAACATCATGGTGTTTTTATATATACATTGTATAATGTTCAAATCAGTACAAGCATACTTATGAACCCAGGCATCATTTCTCCACTGTGGCATGTTCAAATATAAACTTTATTATTATTATTACCTCTACAAACACGTACTCATGAATGCTTGGTGCTCACAGGAGTCAGAAGAGATATTTGCCCCCCTGAACCGGGAGTTTCGACTGTTGTAAAGCTCTGTGTGGATGCTGGGACTGAACCTGGGTCTTCTGTAAGAGCAAATTCTCCGAAGACCGGAGCCTCCTCTCTAGCTCCCTCCTCTAAGTGTTTGTCTTTCCATTTTGGTTTTGGTTTGTTATAAACTCTGCACAGGGGCCATGTTTGAACTTTCATCTTCTGATATGAATAAATGTAGTCCTTCCTGATCTGAGTTTTACTGGGTGGCAGGTAGCAGGATTTTCTTACACCTCTGTTTTTTTTTTTCCAATGTGTTTGAAACTTTCTACTTAATAAAAGATTCCAATCATTTAGACTATCTGAGTTGGAAGTAGTCAAATCCTTTGCTATTTCAGATGATGAACTTTCTGTGCTGAATCCGTCCATTTAGTTTCTGTTCGCCATTTTATGTCAGCACTTTCTTTCAGGAGGTAGTTGTGCACTCAGCTCTGGGAATCACTCTAGGTTTTCGCTTGACTTAAATAAAGTGCATTCCCTTTATCTAGGTAGATTCTCCACTTTCCATCTACTACCCCACACTATCTTTACTTTTTTAATCAGTGGATAACTGGACAGAAGGAATAGGGATAAGATAACATATCTCCGACTAGACCATCCTAGCGTGTATCAGTTACGTTTGAATTGACATTGAAGTGCTTTTGAATTGACACTGTATCTCCTCCTGTGGACTGGCCCTGCCGCCTTTCACAGCCATAGTACTTTGTATGGGCATTTTAGAACTCTTAAGCTCATATTCTGTTTAAGACTGTGGAGTCAGGTTCGACAGCTTAATTTGTTGTGATTTTTCTTGAAGACACTCACCGTGGCCGTTCATGTGCCGTTATTACCATCTCCACATCCACCATTGATGGTGGCTTTCAGATTATTCTTTTGGTTATTCTTGTCCACTTCAGTGAGTTTCTGGGAGGGAACCCAAGTAAACATTCATTCTGTCTCCTTTGGAAAGAAGAGTCTCAACTTGTTATTTTACATCATAGTATGTTTTTCTGAGTACACATGAGACCTGTTCTATGGGTGTGAATATACACTTGATCTAACACTGTAGACCAAGTGTGAACCTTATGGAATGTTTGGTTTAGGCTCTAAGAGGGAACGTAATAATGCCATTTTGCTAACTAGACATGTTTGTTGTTAAACTGCCTTCTAAATATTTGTTTGTACCCACAGATTAGTGCTACTTTCAACTTTGAGCATGGAACCTCCTTTTTGCAGCAGCTGAAGGTTAATTCAGACGTTAACATTTAGCCAGTGTCCTAAGGATAAGTGACCATTGAGTGCTCAGCTGTAAACAGGACATCTGTATCATATGCCTGTCCAAATCCTAAAGGTCAAGACAGAAGAGGGAACACATAGATGTAAGAGTGGAAATATATTGGGAAGAGTGGGGTGATATCATTGAGACACTGTCATGATCACACAACAGATAGGCATACCTCCACGAGACCTGAACAAGAGTTTGCCCGTCAATAGTCCATCATGGAAGTGGAAGGTGCTCATGAGGCCACACCTCTTCCTGAGGAACTATTGGCAGGTAGTTGTTTTCAGGAGAGGGGAGAGGACATTTTCTTCAGTGGTGTGGTCTCAGGTGACTTGGCCATTCTGTAGCAGAGAGCCTCATACTTATGCATATACAAACAACTGTAAGCTCAGTGCATTCAAACAGGGTGAGAGTATTATCTGGGACAAAGAAAGAATGTAGAGGGAGAGGGAAGCGATAAGAGAGGGTAATAGAGGTGGATGTAGTCACAATACATTATATATGTCTGTGAAGCTGTCAATAAATAAATGAAAATCTAAACCAAACAAAAATCCCAGAACTGTAAGCACCAAGAGACTGTGTTCATTGGACAGATTCAAGTACTGGTATCGTTGTCTTTTCTGAGTTTCCTTGTTGGTGGGTGTATGGTCTGTTTTTACGATTTTTGGCTCTTTAGAATTTTTGTTGTTCTGAATTTATCATGAGTCAGCAGTGTCTTGATTCATGTTTTCACTTTGGTTTCCTGTTTTTATGTTTCTGTGTCTTTCTATCTGTAAATCTGGCATTTTTGCTTAAGGCTCTGAATTTGGAATTTATTTAATTTCCACATGGTTATCTTCCTTGATCTTGAATTTCTTACCTCCAGGTTTCTGGCTTTCTAATGCCAATTCCACTGTCATGCATGGCCTGTGTGTAGAGCTTATGTGTGAAAATGGCCCAGCAATGAAATTCTCTACTTCCAGTTCTTTAGACATCATTAGTGCCGTGCTTTTCCTGCAGTTTCATCAGTGTGACTTCAGCAGGTGGAAGTTGTAAAGGATACATGAAAGTGAGGCATAAAAACTCTTAGGCATTTTGTTTTACTAATTCCACTAAAATGTCCAGAAAGGTGAAAGAACAACACAGTATCAATTCTCTTTATCACCATCAAGCACAAAGTCTTGCTTGGGAGTGAATACAGTGTGCAATGAGGCTTTTCTTAATGCAATTTCTTTGTATGTACAGTAAGAGTGGAACACAGGCTGAGCCAAGGATTGTGCATAAATGCCCATGTTTTCTTGTATTTGTCAGTCCCCAAATCACTGATTGTAAATCAGTCATTTCAGCTGGCCACTCAGCACTCCAACTGTCTGCTCATAGAGTTGAGGACTTGATCTATCATGATTCTGTAGCCTGATGGAGGCTCTGTTGATTAATGACATACTGTAAGCTCACCAGATGGTCTCATCCATGAAGCAAAGCCCAAGGTTCTGCATAGCTGGGTAAGATTTCTAATTGTTTTCCTTTGGTCTTAGATCAAGATTTCTGTAGTTTGTTGGCAATCTGTTCAAAGAAAAATTTTAACTTTCCTAGAGGACTTCCAGATTGAGAAGACAGCAGGAAAGTGAACATAGAAAAGTCCGAGTCACCATTTTTTAAAAAGCTAATCCATTTTAATAGGACTACAGCATTGAACACAACCAGAAATATTGTACAAAATAGTGAGTTTCATGTCCAAAGCATATATATCTTTAGCTGAAAAATATGTTACAGGACATACACATTATTCCTTAGAAATTGTGTAGGAATTTGATATGCAAGAATATTTTCAAGTGATGAGTGGACTCTTAGGCCATTTCTTTTCTCAACACTATTGCCTATCTGGTACCAAGTATTTTTCAGCTTATGGGTGCTGGTGAACAGTGTTAGTCAAATGGGCCACTCTTGAAAATATACAAAAACAAACAAACAAACAAACAAATAAATAATAAATAAATAAAAATTGTGCAATGCAAAGCAAAAGTCCATGAGTAGTTTTCAAATGAATGGGATGCACAGTACACAAGCAAATGAAGGCGTGGTGAGAGGTTCGGGGAAAAAGCGTAGAAGAAAGTGCAAAGCCTATTTTATCCAGGAGCACTTGGGCACTGCACATTTGCAGAAGTGCTCAGAAGCAAGTCCTGTGGATTTGAATTACTGAGTTGTATTGTAACTCTCTAAAGCTACAACTTCTGAAATGAAATCTTCTGTTTTCTCTTAAGACTTCATATTTTTTTCAGCTCTGGTTCCTTCTTGAGGTGGATTTGGCTTATCTATATATTTTCTTAAAGAACTGACAGCCTTCTTTCGATAAGAACTTGTCTGTGGTGGGAAAACTCTCCCTCCTTGTATTTCACCAACACCAGCAGATTGAATTCAGAGAGGAACCCATTCCTTAAGGCAAGTCTGGAGAAGGGAATCCTGCTTTGTGGCAGCTGCTGCAGTCTGTTCCAGTTTAAGAACCCATGGTAGCATGTATGATGCTCTGCTGCTTCCTAGACTTCAGCTGGACAGGTAACACAGGTATGTGCCACCTGCACAACTGTTCATATTTTTATTATACTTTACATTTATCTAGACAAATTAAGCAAACTCTAAGGAATTCATGGGCTCACTGACTGTGTGCTTCATTTGTTTTTTTTTTCCTGATCAGGAATATTAATAACATGTTTATTCTTAATATTAAATAAAAAGTATCTTGTGTCTTCCCTAAATATACAGGGTCCTATACACTGAGAAACCTGTCACTGAATCTTCGAATTATGCAGTGGTAGAAACCTTAATGATTGGTAGTCTGAGTTAGATAGTTAAATATTAATAAGCTTGGGGGATATTTGTGTCTGGAACCCATGCTTCATGGTCAACAGACTAAAAAACCAGGATTTGTAACAAAAGGGCTTTAATTACTGGTTAGAAGAATAGGTCCTGAGTCATGTCTCTGGCCCTGAGAGATTATTAGTGGATAATTTTCTAAACCTGAACAGAGTCCAAAATCTTCCAACATTATTGTCTAGAACTTTCTGGTAAAAACGAGGAATTACTATTATACTCTCTTAAGAGTCAATCTAAACGGACCTGTCAATCACCTGGATAAGACAATGCTACTCAGGAAAAGCTACCTATTCTGGACTTCAGAAATAGCATAAAGCCTACTTAAAAAAGAGATTAAGGCAGCTATCTTTTTGAATGTGGTGGTTTGAAAAAGAATGGATTCCATAGGCTCATACATTTGAATGCTTAGGGAGTGGTAATATTTAAAAGATTAGTAAATGTGGCCTTGTTGGGGGTATGTGTGCCCTTGGAGAAAGTGCATCACTGGAGTTTGGGCTTGAGGTTTTAAAAGCCCAAGTCAGGCTCAGTAGCTCCCTCTCCTCTCTGTCTCTCTTCTCTCTCCCCCTGCTGCCTACATATTCATATGTAGAACTCTCAACTATTTCTCCAGTACTATGTCTGCCACCATGCTTCCCACCATGATGAAAACAGACTACTTCACCTCTGAAACTACGTAAGCCAATTAAATGCTTTCTTTTCTAAGAATTGCGGTGGTCATGATGTATCTTCACAGGAATAGAACACCAAAACCTTGGCCATTGTCTGTTCTCATTCCCAAGCATGTGGCAATACATTTTGTCTATCATCTATACTTCTCTCTGTGATCCGTCTGAATTCTTTTGACATCAATCATAAGATCTTGGGAGCTGAAGGGAAGCCCTACCCAGATCCCAATTATAGCAGCCCAGGTTAAAGTCCAGAGTTGAACAGACAACAGTGAGGTGTCTTCTGTGTCTCCATCCATGGGTGCTGGCTCATTTGGCTGGTCCATTGAGAAGAAAGAAGATTGCTGAGGATACAGAGTGAAGAACACACATTTTCCTTTCTAGAAAGAGGACAAAGAGCAGAGAATAGAATTAGACCAAAGAAGAGATGATATCCAGAGGCTGAGATATCTGTGTTATGGACTCAGAAGGCAGAGCTGCTTCAAGACACAGGTATAAGCTCAAAAGAGGTCAAGAAAAGACTCGTGGTGGGCACAAGGCTGGTATCATCTCTGGAACATTGGCTCCACCCTGATTTATGTTTCACAGGCATTGTGTGCTATCAGATCTCCAGATTACCAGGGCTTATTTGCTTGTGTTGGCTCAGAGGCAAGCTAATGTATAAATGTTTACAACCCATGAAGAATTATGATTCTAATTGATCAAGATATTGCTCTCTTATATTTATTTTGGCCACAGAGAACCTAAGTGAAGAGAGATGACTGCTTTTAGCAGCAACTGCAGGGAGAAATTAGAATGACAGAAATACAGTTATAGTGGCACTTCCTTCGATTAATGAAACCCACGGGAAACATGCCCTTTACAAAGAAATCACCACGTTTGAGAAAATACAAAACAAAACAATTATAAATCACAAAGTTGCTTATACGTGCTTTTACTTGACTAGAGGGGAAAAATCCTTCAATAAATAATAAATCTAAGCAATCAAACGAAACCTGTCTCACAGCTTGCGCTGTCTCTCCGTAGTTTGAGCTGAAATGAATTATTTGAGAAAAATTTCTTTGGAGCCAACAGTTGGTCTTGATTTCTGTATTCTCCCTAGGACTCTACCCACCCACCCTCACACCTAGAAAAAGTACTTTCCTCTCCTGAGTCAAGTTCTCTCTGCCTCTCATCTTTCAATACTTTCTTTAAATTTCTTCTTTCCAACAGTTATTAAGAAAAATCTAGAAACCAGTCCACATTATTACTAATTGGTTGATGACTAATTGTTAACTTGTCATATCTGTGCGTATACTCCCCAGAGAAGTTCTTCTACCATCCACGAGTTCTCTGCTACCAAAAGGAGAACAAAAAACAAAAAACAGAAATAAAAAACAATCAAACAAATACCTCATCCCTCAAAACATGCCAGATGAATTTGGAAAATTCTGGTACGAACAAGGAAATTTTCACATTTTCATGCAAATTCAGTTTTTCTCACATTTATTTTGTCACTATTAATACATTTTTTTTGAGCACCTCATGTAATGAATGCTTGTCTGACACGTCTTTGGGATAGTGTTTGGTCTGAAACTCATCTATGTGTACCTAAGTAATCTGGTTGCACTTGACACTTGTAGTGTATTGAGGTTCAAGTCTCCAAAGATATGAGAGATCTAAATTTAGACACTTGTGAGTGAAACCTCATTTACAAAAAGGATCTTTGCAGGTAGAATTAGTTAAGGATTTCAAAAGGAGACCACCCTGGTTTTAGAAAGATTCTAAATCTAGTTACAGGGTGTGCTGTATTTTTAACGTAAAATGTCCCCCACAGGCACATATTTTGACCCTGATTTCAGCTGGTGGTGCTGTACCCTGGTGACATCATCCCTAGCTAGCAGCTTAGCTACTAGCAGTCCCTTAGTCCCAATTCTACTCCTGTTCACCACCTACCAAGCGGTGAACACCTATGTCATAAACTCCTGATGTTACACATGAAACTACTGTTATGAAATATAGTGCGGTGAAGAGCATTCCTTGGTGGGCCCATGCCAAGGTGTGCCCCTGAGAAATTACGCTATGCAATAGACCTGGTATAAGGAGGGTTATTGTGGGAAGGGAGAAGAGTGAAGGCCTGGAGAAGGGGCAGAGGCAGACAAGTGGACATGCAGACACGGAGACACATGGGAGCAAAACCATGAGGGAAGAGAAGAGGGGGGAGGAACAAAGAGGGAGAGAAAGGGAGGGAGACCTCTAGGAAGAGAGAAAGGGAGATATGGGGTAGTAGGCTGTACCTTTATATGCAGCACACAACTAATGCACCTGGTGATGCTGCAGGGGATGATATAAGGCATGTTGCTAAGCCCCTGAGGGAAGCCTAATGGAATAGCAGGTAAGCTAAGAGCCACCCCAGCCACCATGCCTGCTCCACAGGGTGAGTTGTTTTCTCTGCAACTGTGTGCTCAAATAAACCTCTTTTCTCTTAACTTGTTTTTGTCAGGTATTTCATGTAGTAGTGAGAAGAATATTTAAGTGTTTTTTTGTTTTTTTTTTTTTTAGATATGGAAAGGCTGGAGACTGAGACTTAAGGTGAAAGAAGACCCTGGTGATTGTAATAGGAGCTATGCTACCAGAATACAGCACAATCCAGAAGTCAGCTGACCCTGGGAGAGGCAAGTAGGATATTTCCTTTAGAGACTTTGGAGGGCTTACACTTGGACTTCTGATTTCTATGACACTGAGAGGATATTTTAAACTACCTGGTTTGTGGCACTTCATTGCAGCATACTAAGAAAATGAATATAATATCAATAATATCTATCTATCTATCTATCTATCTATCTATCTATCATCTAGTTATTTATCGTTAAGGTATAGTAAAATTTTATTAGACTCTAAGAGAAAACCATCAAGGTAGAGGAGCTATGAATCCTGGCAGCTGCCAGAAGAATGAGGCTGGACAAGAGAATGTGAGAAGGCCATGTAGTTTGTAATGGAGGTTGATAAGCATTCATGGAGTCAAAACACAGGGCATTTCAGAGAAAAAAATAAACATCCCTAAGAAAATTTTTCTTCCAAGTTCCTGGTATATAGCTGAGCTATTTGTCACTGACCATGCATTGATACAGACTCTTATTTTAGGTGTATGCTTCTATGCAAAATGGCACATGGAAAGAAATGCTCAAAGGCCCATTTAACATGGCAGTGATGTTCTATTGTCAGGATGTTCAGTACAATGGTTCGTAACTCAAGTTTTAAACACCTCTTGGTCAACTGGTCATAGAGCTCTCTTCCCTAAACTTGAAGAAGTCTGTTAATTGAGAGGTTATAGTGCAGGCTGTAGGAGTGAGGCCTAGAGAGGGAACAGATCAGAAATATCAAACACCTGCTACTCCTTCAGGAGGTGCTGAAGCCTGATTTCATCCACAATATATTCATCTTAAAATGGGGGAACTGCTGGGATTATTTGTGTTTATGAATTATTAGAATTCAGCAACATCCAGTTTCTTTAGATGAGATATCCAGTGTTTACTGGGGCTTACCAGTGAGGCAAGAGCTCTTCTGTGGTAAGGCAATTCTTATCCAAGGATCTAATGATATTATTGCAAAATTCTTCATCCAATTTCCCTACGGGGGAGAGTGAAACAACCCTTACAATGTCATATTCCTCTGAATATAGTTCAGCCATCTTTGGACCTTCAACTCCAGGAGAGGGGTGTGTATGTGTGTGAACCATGCTTACTCTGTGCTTTGGAAACTTTCAGTAAATGTTACAAAGAGTTCTATGGTAATTCCATTTTTGTCTCTCCCTCTTTCTCTTTTACTTCTCTGTTTTCCTTCTTTCTGACATGCATTTGTTGAGTTAGACTTTCCTACCTGCCTGGTGTGAAACTAGACCCTGCCTCTCATTTCAGAAACTTAGTATAGTCATTGCATTTTCTGCCCAAGATACTCAGTCATCACTTTCATGATGTCACTTCTGAAACTGTAACATCAACTCTTAACTCACCTCCTCAGTGAAGTGATGTTCCCTTTATGGAGTACTTGAACACATCATTAGCTCTACTACATGGCTTGATCTTTTTCTGAAACTAGGTGAAAGACATCTGGGGAAGGCACATGTCCTTGGTAAAAGAAGTGTCACACTAAAGTTGAATATATTTTGGGGCTTGAGCCCCTGTTTGAACTAGAATCTGGGGCAGAATTTTAGATAGCTGTGCGTTTGGATTCATTCATAGCTTGCTTTAGAGATTTCATTTTTGAAAACAGGAAATATATTTCTGTCTATCACAGCCTCCCACAAAGCTGACTTAGGAAAGGCTCTGTGGGTCATTCGGTTTATGGAATCACTAGGGACTACAGGAAAGGGATGTTCTCTAGGATCTTATGCCAGCCTGGAGAGCTGCACCTGCCATTGTCTGCTAGACAGCTTTAGGCTTATAGACTCACTCTTCATGGGACTATCTAGTTATCATACTCCATTTATTCTTCTTAAAATACTTCCACTTTCAAAATTTTTATTCACATAAAAGGGTTCCTCCCATAACATCATTTGCACATGTTCATTAACTAATTTCATGTATTTTCTGGTCTTATGAACTGCTCAGCTAGCCTTTTTTTTTTTCTCTCTATGGGAGGTGCCATTTCTGTTATAGCAGTTTTGCTCCTCGTCACACATTTTCTTCAGTATAGACTCTATTTTGTGACTTCCTGGAGCCCCAGGCATGGAGCGTTTTTCTCAGATCACTCTCAGTAGGCTCATGTTACTTCTTTGCTGAGTGCAGTAATATAATTTTGGACATGTACCCAAACAGCGGTATTAGTGTTTCTCCCTGGACAAGCTTATATTATCAACTTCTTTCTAATTTGCTATTTTCGTTGCCCCCTTGGTGCCTTTTATCATTATTAGTTCCCTATTTCTTTCAGACCCTTGGGTATGGTGAGGGTTCAGTTGAATGAGTTAACATCTTCTTTTCTTTTCTTCTTTCTTTCTTCCTTCCTTCCTTCCTTCCTTCCTTCCTTCCTTCCTTCCTTCCTTCCTTCCTTCCTTCCTTCCTTCCTTCCTTCCTTCCTTTCTTTCTTTCTTTCTTTCTTTCTTTCTTTCTTTCTTTAACATTGAGCTTTGTTTAGTTTTGTTTTGCCTGTGTTTCCAAGCAGATTTCATAGGATTTGGCATTACTCTTGTCTTTGATTACTGGCATTTCAACACCTCTCAGATTCATGCCGGCAAGAAAAATCTCCCTAGGTTGCTGATCACTCTTTCTTCCAGATATTTATTAAACACACACAGATTTAGCATCAGTTCCTTCAGCATCCCTTGAGTCATTTGAATTTAACACAAATCTTTAAATGCAAGATGAGCAAGGACCCTGTAGGTGTGCCTGTCAATTCTATTTATACTTTGCATGTCATCTAAATCTACTGACTTATACATAATTCTTAAGTTTTCTTAATCTTCTTTTGCTTTTGTTTCTCGGCTGCAAATTCTAAGATTAACCATTTGTTAATAGTCTACAGTGAGTCTTCCAGTGTTAACATGGTCATCTTCCTCATCTCTGTAAGCTATTGTAAAGGGTAGGGTATTAAGCAACAACTCATTGAGTTCTTATCATGTTTGAACATGTTAACTCCCACACAAGGAGGTTTTATAACCTGGTTTGTAGATTTTGAAGCCAAGGTGCAAGGGAATTAAATAATTTTATTCTTGGCATATGATAAAGCAACCCAGCAGGGATTTGAATGAAGGACTAGGAATACCCACTGTTCTGACAGATGCTGAAGGATCAGTCAGCCAGGCGGTATAGCTCATTACATGTTGGCTCTTTATCAATGACTTTGGTTTATTTCAGTAAGCTGTGAGGAGACATTTGTGGAGAAGGTAGGCAGGCACCCCTGAGGATGAATCGATCATCTTATACTGTGTAGAAGCACATCACAGAGAAGGGAAGCGGGTGCCACTGAGAATGAAACAACCATCTATTCCCTTGGGGCATGGAATCTTTTGAACATGTTAGGTCTTGAAGAAGCCTGGGACAAGTCTCACTCAGTGGCTCCTCCCAGCACTTCTCACCCTGCCCCCTTAGCCTAAACCTTTTTCCTCCCAGGAGCCAGGCTTCTGCTTCTCTTCCCCAGCCTGATCCCTAAATAACTCAGCCATTTTGGCTCTCTGGAGCACTTGTTCCAAGCTGCCTGTTATTTGCTCTTCCTCTACATCTTCTCTTATAGTCCAGTTTAGTCTTCCAACCATTTTCAGCCTGGGCTCTTTTCTCTGCCTATTTTCTCCCTTATATTTACAATAAAAACTCTATACTTTAGGAGTCATGTTATTCTCCTCCTTATAATTCAATTTTTCATTAAAACACCATGGATTTTAGTTTGTCTTTGCTATGACCTGGATTTCACTTTCTCATGAGAAAGCTAATATAGAACAGCTTAAAGAGAGACACAAAAGAAATCTATGAAAATTGCTTTAGTCAAATCGAGGGAGACAATGTAGTAGAGGCTCAGTGTAGCTAAATGCACTCAATGATTGACTGTTCCTTTCTCTGTCCATATGACCATAGATGTTTCATGAGATGCTCGGTGACGGTGTTGAATTAGGGATGCTGCTGAAGCATCCTCTGAACGCCCTTGTATAGTCATAGTCATCCTTTTGCCAAGAATTTCCCTTCTGATAAACAGTTATCCCTTAGATGAACTTGTTTCCTAGGTCTCCACATTGAATCAACAGTTCTAACAATTTTTTCCTTTGTTTGAGAATGAAACAACCATCCAGTACAGGAGAAAGTATCTGTGGGTGAAGGTAGCCAAAGAACACGAGGACGGAAGCAAGCAGTGTCCCAGGCTCTCTGCAGTTCTTCCTGAAGTACACACTGGTTGCTTCCGTCCTCTGGTCTTTGGCTACCTTCACCCACAAATATTTTCTCCTGTACTGGATGGTTGTTTCATTCTCAAACAAAGGTGGGTTAAGGCACCTGAAAAAGATGTAAAGAGGTGGAAGCTCAGGCCAATATCAAGAAATGGTTAGGTCTGGGTAGGAGAGTGAACTGAGGGGAGCCTGAACAGGAAACTGAGTTTGAACTAACTACTCTGTTATTAGTGTGAAGACATTGACTGTTTATCACCATCAAGGAAAGACGCTAAACTTCTACCTTTGGAGACCATTATTACCATAAACAAGAGAAAAAAAAAAGTGGTTTTGTCCCGAACTGAACTAGAATTTCTTGGTGAGCTCTATAAAATGGTGTTAAGCAGTCAATTGTAAGCTACTAAGAGTTGTGTATACAAATATTTCTTTGTGCTTTTTTTATTTCAAGATTGAATAGAAACTGGATACAGGGCAGAGATGGATGGCTGATAAGTTCTTCACTGGATGAAACATATGCTCCCTTGGAATTTATGATCCATAAACTTACTAGCTACGAGAGTGACTGGAACAGCCATGCAAAACTACAAGTTCCCTGCTTTATTATGCTGACTTGATGTGTGGATTATCACAGAACATAGCCACTGTCACTGTCACAAGAAACAAAAGTGGTTTAATACATTAATTTATTGTTATGGCAAGTAAAGACCCTCCCTTTGCCCTTGGTGTCTCCTTTTCATTTTTTCTCTTTTTAGAATTGATTTATTACAATTTATTCACTTTGTATCCCATCTGTAGCCCCCTCCCTAATCTCCTCCAATCCCACCCTCCCTCCCTATTCTCCTTCCATGCTCTTCCCCAAGTCCACCATAGTGGAGGACTTCCTCCTCTTCTATATGACCCTAGCCTATCACGTCTCACCAGGGCTGGTTGCATTGTCTTCCTCTGTGGCCTGGCAAGGCTGTGCAGGTAGTGGTGATCAAAGATCCAGCACTGAGTCCATGAAATGTAGTAAGAATTTGTCCCCTTTCTCAGCATTTATATCTGTAGAGGCATTGGTAATCTAAATTTTACAATAAATATGCTATCTGCATTAGCTCAAGGACAAGATCTTCGAGAAAGTAATTTCCTGGATATCTAGTACTTTGACTGACATTGTCCCCATCTGTGACCGAATTCTAAGACCGAATGTGAGGTTAACATCAGAAGAAGCAAGCACCTCTCCAGCTTTGTAATTTTCACATAAGTATCAATTCTCCATGTTAACTAACACAGTCCTGTTTTCTGGATGTGCTATGCTGAAGTGCCATTGTTGCTGTAACAGAGACTTAAGAATCAGAGTGCATGCTCCACTCTGAGAGATCACTGAGGCCCATCTCTTTTCACTGAGCTCTCATCCTATTTCCAAGTTGGATCATGATCAAATTACACACTGATTTTCCCTTAGCACTGAAAAAGTGCAGTTCATAGAATAAGGGCTTATAAATATTAATTGTTCATATATCCTGACATTTGTTTAGTCTGAGTCAGTGATATATTACTAAAACTTGTTCTTTGGTAATAGTAAATAGTGATTCATATATAAATCAGCTCTTCGTATACGATGCTGGTCAATGGAAAAATGAAAATGACTCTAGTAGTTCAGTAGCAAAGTACTTGTGTGGCATGTTTTGAGGCATTAGGTAAGTCTCCAATGCCATAAAAAATCTAGACATCTAGATGATTATGAGAACAGTGAGTTGGCTTGAAATATTATGCTATATATATTTATATATAAAATTATATATATAAATAAATTTAACGAAGCAGTAGTAATTCAGTAGCAAGGATGCACTATAGAAATCTTCATCCAAGAGTAGGCAGTGGTCCTCCTGCCTCAGAATCAGAAAGGATATCTTTTGAAAGTATAGGTAGATGTACCTACCTTGAAAATTTAGGGTACAACATTGGAATATATTCCTACCTGAGGGAAGATGGGGCTCTGGCCTTCTACCAGGGCACCAAATACTGAGCATGCTTTATACCAATCAGAGATTGCATACACACGCACACATGTTTATATATGTGTGTACATATGTATGTGTGTATATGCTATAGTTATCCTGAGAAGTAACTACTGCTCCAGTCCCAGTCATAATCTGGGCCAACCTGTCTTCCTCAACTCCCTTACAATTTCTTTTAGCTCACCCAGTTTCTCTCTGCCAAGGTGCCAGACTGAATATATACCTCACTCTCCTTTGCTTGCTGTTTTCTCTTCTCTCTAACAATCAGTGAAATCAGCCCTGTTATTATTTTTTCTTTTTTTAATTTAAATTTTTTTTATAATTTATTCACTTTATGTCCCTAATGTAGACCCTTCCCTCATTTTCTCCCAGTCCCACCCTCCTTCCCTCTTCCCTTCTATCCCCCTCCTCAATTTCTCAGACAGTGGGAGCCCTTCTCCCCTACCATCTGACCCCAGTCTATCAAGTCTCATTAGGGCTGCCTGCCTCCCCTTCCTCTGTGGTCTGGTAAGCCCTTCTCCTCCACCAGGGGGAAGAGATCAAAGAGTAGGCAACAGAGTCCATGTTAGAGACAGTCCCTGCTCCTTTTACTAGGGAACCCACATGGAGACTGAGCTACCTATGGGCTACATTTGAGCAGGGGTTCTAGGTCCTCCCATGCATGGTCTTTGGTTGGTGCATCAGTCTCTGCAGGCCCTCCTGGGCCCATATTTGTTGGCTTTGTTGCTCTCCTTGTGGTGCTCCTTCCCCCTCTGGGTCTTCTATCAGTCCACTCTTCCATATGACTCCCTGTGCTCTGGCCAAAGTTTGGCTGTGAGTCTTAACATCTGCTTTGATTCTCTGCTGGGTGGAGTTTTTCAGAGGACTTCTATGGGAGGCTCCCATCCTGTCTCCTCTTTTCAATGGCTTCCGGTGTCTATTCTATTTGTCCTCCTTTAAGCATCCTCCCTAGAGTCCTCCTTGTTATTCATCTTCTTTAGGTCTGTGGATTGTAGTATGGTTGTCCTGTATTATATGGCTCATATCCACTTACAAGGGAGTACACACTATGCATGTCTTTCTGGTTTCTGGGTTACCTCACTCAAGATGATCTTTTCTAGTTCCATCCATTTGCCTGCAAATTTTATAATTTCCTTGTTTTTAATAGCTGAGTAGTATTCCATTGTATAAATGTACCACAATTTCTGGATCCATTCTTCAGTTGAGGGACATCTAGGTTGTTTCCAGATTCTGGCTATTATGGATAAAGTTGCTGTGAACATAGTTGATCAAATGTTCTTGTTGTATGGTGGAGCATCTTTCACGTATATGCCCAGGAGTGGTATAGCTGGGTCTTGAGGTGGCATTATTCCCAATTGTTTGAGAAAGCTCCAGATTGATTTCTAAAGTGTATTCTCGCCAGCAATGGGGAAATGTTTCCCTCTCTTTATATCTTTGCCAGCATGTCCTATCACTTGAGTTTTTGTGATGGTTCTGCTATTACTAAGAAATCAGAGAATGTCCTTCAAGCTATTCCTTCCTTTCTTAACTAGCCTTGTAAATTAGGCTTATGACAGGGGACAGGAACCTGAAGTAAGAATTAGAATACCAATGCATTGTGTCAAGTCTGGAAAAGCTTTTGTAATCTCATGTAAATGTTAAGGGCTTCACAAATCTGCAGAACGGCATACAATTTTATTTTACGGTTTGACTAAAGCCTGTTTTTTTTGTTGGCTCATTATCAAAATTGAGTAAAGATTTATTTTTGCTTTTGGAAAGTATTTTCCCCAAACTACAAAACTCCCCGTTCCCACCCACTACTGTGTTTGAAAAGAAGAAGCAATTCCTGGCCCAGAGTGACTTACGTTAACTTAGAAGGCAGGACTTCTTATGTTGACTTATTTATTTTTCTTTCACTTCTGGGTTTTCCTCTATCCTTGGTAATTGCTTTTAGAGAGGACGCTTAGCAGAAAGGCAAACTGTTGCACCTGAAGATTGATCGAACCATTTCCTCTATTTCTGTGTCCTTATCAATTTGTTGTGACATTTGTGAAAGTCAATATATTGTTCATTTTTCATGACTACATGGAGAAAATGTTCAGCTGGGAGAAACATTCAAACCCAGAAACTCCCATCTGCCGCCACCAGTGTGCATGCATTTATTAGTAATATTTTTTTAACATGTGCAGATAGATTTAAAAGGTCTTTTTAAACTTTACTGTGCTATTTTTGAAAAGGTAGAAATTGAAAAATAGTACAGGCTTAGGAAGAAAAGAACTATTTGAAATATGATCGCTCATAATACACACACACATACATGTATATATTTGTAACCACTGGTACATTATATCCATGTATATTCATAGATTGTGTGTTCTCTGTTTTTGACACATTGGTAATGGAGTCATACAACTTTACACTTATTTTATTTTACTGGGATGTATTATACTCTGTCCTTATCAGTGTGATAGGTTTTTTTTTTTTTTTTTTTACCATTTTCAGTTCTTTAACACTGTGAACAAGTCACTCTTCGATGTTTGTTTCTTTCAAATGTTTTAATTAAAAATGTTTACCCATTGTATGAATGTCTCATAATTAAAAACAGCTTTTTTTTTTTAGGATATTGTGTAAAGGTTGGCTTTAGCATGGGAGCTTTGTACACATGTATCATGCTTTTCCTCACGACGTTCCATTATCTTTATTATTCCCCACTTCCCAGAAGACCTCTTCTCTTCTCATGATCTTCTCTCTCTTTCTCTCTCACACACACTTTAAACATTTCTTAGTCTAGTTTATCACGTTTTTAAAAACTAGAACTGTGTTCTGAGCCTGTGAAATTTTATTCAAATGTGAATGCGTCTATGAGGCACAGCACAGCTCTAGAAACAGGAAGCAGGAGCAGAAGCAGAGAAAGTGCATCTGCTGGTTTGAAGGATACTCCAAAGCACTCTCTGGAGAGCGAGCCTACCAGCCTACCGCAGCAGGGCCTTTAGTCTGCCTGGAGGTTCAGGGCTTGCTTTCTTCCACATTCTGCCTCACCTTGTCATTCTAATGGGTGATGCTTGTTCCTCACATAATTTTCATATTCTTCTTGGCAAAATTTGTACATCTTTTGCCCTACTTGAGAATTCTCTGTTTGAGGAGAAGAGGGGAGAGATTGAAACTTGCCATGTAAGTTTAAACTTACAAGGTATTGAAAATTTTTTTATTTGAAAATAGATTCTTCCAACTACATTCCAACTACAGTTTTCGCTCCCTTTATTCCTCTTAGCTTTCCTCTGTCTTCTTACATAGATCCAGTACCACCTCCCTGCCCCCGCCCCCTTTTTGGAAAAGAGCAGGTCTCCAAAAGATTGCAGTCAAACAGAACAAAACAAGATACAATAAGACAAACTAAAGCTGGGCAAGGCAACCCAACAGGAGAAAAAGCCTCCCAAGAGCAGGCAAAAGTGATACACCTGTTCCCACTGTTAGGAGTCTCACAAAAAAACCCAAGCTAACAGCCATAACATATACACAGAGGACCTGGTGCAGACCCATGCAGGTCCTGCTTAGTTGATTTGGTAGGCCATGTTCTCCTGGTGACCTCATCCCCTCTGACTCCTATAATCTTTCCTCCCCCTCATCCACAGGGTTTCCTAGCTCTCCGAGGGGAGGGACCTCAAATTTAGACTCTCTGTATAATGTCTGGATATGGGTCTCTGCATCGGCTCCCATCTGCTGCTGGAGGAAGTCTTTCTGGTGATGACTGGACACAGCATCGATTTATGAGTATAGCAAAATGCAGAATATCATTAGGAATCATTTCATTGATATTTTGATTTTTTTTTTTTAATACCAAATGTGTTTGGTTCCACTCTAGGTCTTTGGTCCAGCCTCTGGTTTCTGGCCATTCAAGCAATGCAGGGCATGGTGTCCCTTTTGAAGAGTGGGCCTCCACAAGTTTTTTTTTTTTCCTTTTAATTTTGTCATAGCTATTTTTAATGTTGGTTGTATCCCTATAGACAAGAAAAAAGGTATTTTTAAAGCTTTTATGCCATAGATTTGCTAGCATCATTTGTATCTATGCTGTATTTTTAGAGAACTGCATCTTCTCTCATGATTCTATGCAAAAAAAATCTTCCATTTCTCTTTTATATTTAATTTTAACTCTGCTTTGATTAAAATTGGATGCATTGTTTAGAGTGTATTTTTTTTTTTCTGGGATGGCTATCTGTATGGAATCAATCTTCTGCTCCTTGTTTTGGCATATTGATCACATATCAGGCTTTGCTAGATTTGCACAATTTCTAGGGTGCATATGTTGACCCAATTTTTCTCATCTGTTCATATGCCAACGCATTTCTGGTCTAATGTTTGTAACTTTAAAACATGTCTTGTCATTCAGATGTCTAATGCCCCTCTTTAGTTTCTTTTCCTAGAATTATCTTGTTTAAGAAAAAAATGGTGAATTTAGGGCAAGCTGTCTATTGCTCAGGTCCACTCCTACTCATAATTCTACCTTTTATTTTGAGGTAGGATCACCCTAAGTTGTGCAGGCTATCCTTGAATACAAAGTGTAGCTCAGGCTAGCTTTGAACTTGTGATCCTCCTATCTCAACTTTCTGACTGTATAACCAGGCCTGTCTTTGCAACATTTTTATTGATATTTTTATGCATTCTTATATTTTGAGATACTTGGTTTGTTTGTTGAATAGGAACAGGACTTATATTAATTGTGCATATATCATGACATATGCTTAGTTTTCATTAGTGATATATTGCTAAAATTTATCATTTGATAAGAATAAGTTCATTGTTTATCAATAATCATTAAAGTAGTGATTTTAAGACTTACTGTAAAAATAATGTTCATTTTATTTCTCCAGGAAGAAATCTAAATTGTAGAGTCATTGGATAGAAGTAAATGAACTCTATCAAAAGCTCCTGATGCACATTGTCAGATAATTTCCCAGGATCTATTGGAACCTGAGAAGGTTTAATAGTTGTCTATGTCTGTGTAAGAAATTGCCCCAAGTTTCACAGCTGAAAAGAATAAACATTGATCGCTCCCCCAGCTCTTTGGGCATGGCTCATTTGGAACCTCCCTCAGGCAGCAAGTGAACTGTTGCCCAGTGCCACCATTATCTCAGCATTCACTGAGGGAGGATTTGCTTCTGTGATCACAGGAATTGGTATCAGCAGACCTTCAGTCCTCTTTGCCCCTTTGGTTTCTCAAAACCTGGGGGCTCATGGTAAGGCTTGCTTGTTCCTTTCAAGGAGAGGACAGGAGACTGAGAAAGTGGGCAATAACAAGTCACATTTCTTTTGTAAGTAACCTTGGGAAGGACATTCCCTATGTTTACCCTACTGTGTTTGTCAATAGTGATTACAGAGTCCAGGCTATATTGGAGGGAAGGCGAATGATTAGACACAGCAACAACCCAAGAAGAAAGCAATCACTGGAGACCACCTAAGATGTGGCTTACCAAAGAACTCAAGTGTCGCTGCACCATCCAAAAATCTAAGAGGCTTAAAATATGTAAATAATTATTTTTATTATAATTACTACAGATTTTTCTTTTAATATTAAATAAGGAATATGTATATTGCTCATTAGTTGTTTGCAATTTTATTATCTAAACTGATTATACTTATTTCCACCTCTTTTTTTGGGAATCTTAATTCCTGTAAACTTTACTTCCCTCACGGCATTATAATGTGGATTTAATTTGAAATTGTGACTCTTTCATGGAGGAGAGAGTGCCTTGACATGTGCAGGGAGTTGAAAGAAATTTTCATCATTTTGCTGCATATTTCAGCCCAAGTACCTGTTTAAATTAGTGACTAAAGCCACCATTGGTGATACCTATTGGAACTCTCAACACTAAGAGAAATTTGACGTGTGTTTTCCAACTGCTATTGTATTTGTAATAACATATTGACACTTAATGGTTTTAGTACCAGAAATATGTAGTCTTGCAACTCTCAAACTCATCATTAGCACCTGACTTTTTTTTGATGCAAAATTGGTTAAAACTAATTAAAGTGTCATGTCTAAGAAGTTTCAGAACAGTAAAGCATCCATCTTTTAAAAATCCTAAGGAGGCAAACCTCCAGACATAAAAATGTTTTGCTTAGGAAAGCAAGGATGAAATAACATAAGTAACGTTTATCGTTACCTGCAATCGAAGGAAACGTTATTATTTCCTAGGACCAAAAGCAATGTTCTATGAGAAATGGGATATCAGCCTGGTGACATCCAATCTGACCTTGGGCAAATCATTTAAGCCAGTTTCTTCATCTCTAAAAGAGAGACTTAGATCTTTGTCACAAATTTCAAAATGCCATGAACATTAATGAAGTAATATCTATAAGACATAAAATTTATGGGGATATTTATTTTTATGACTCTTCCCAAGTTCCCTGCTATAGAATTCATCCCATTGCTGGACAGCTTTCATTTCAACACAGTTTTTATCTTAAGCCAAAATCTTCTTTCTGTTACTTCTTTGTCTAGTTTTATCTCTGACTGACCTTGTGTTTTGTTGTCTACTGTTCGGTAGCATATTAGGTATTTGAAATAAGCTGCTTGACTCCTCTCTAAGACTTTACTTTTAAATCTACGTTAAGTAATGTTTTTAGAAATACCTTTAATTCCAGGAAATACTAATAATCTAGTGAAACTATAGTTTTCTTGCCAATTCATAATCACTAAAATGGTTCAGTAAAGCCTGAGCAACATGCAGTGTTTTTTGACAAATTAACACTTACACAGATCTTGATCACTGTTCTCTGGTTTTTTATATTCAGTGGAAGGTAATAATGAGTCCAATAGAAATTAAAAATATTCTGAGAGCTGAGCATTGGTGCTTGGAAGCTGAATTAGCTCACGGAGAAGACCTCATCCTGGCAGAAAGATGACTGTGTGGTGTGAAGGCAATTGGAATTTGGAGGTATGTCTTCTCCATATTGGTGCTGGATGAAGCTGCAGATAGAGGGCTGGGATGTAGGTCAGCTGATATAGTACTTGCCTAGCATGCAAAAATCTCTGGGATAGATCCCTAGTCTCACATAAGTCAGACATAGTGGTGAATGTGTGTGTCTTCAGAACTTGGAAAGCAGAGGCAGGAGAATCTAAAGTTTGAACCTTTTTTTGACTATGTGGTGAGGTCCAGGCTGTCTTGGGACATTCAATAGCTGCTTGCTCCAGAAAGAGTCCTGGAAGGGTGGGAAAGAAAGCATCAGTATGTTTCTTTTTGACTGCTGCTTTCGAAGTAAAATACTCAAGATGTTAATTTGGTTTTTAGAGGTGATAGGTGTTTTTGTCCTAGACTGTTGCTTTGTGTTTTATCAAGGGAAGAAGTAGAATTTAGTTTACAGCCTCAATATGTTGTAAAAATTATTAATAGTTTATATTGATTTATATGATTATTAATGTACCAGTTATTATTTAACTCCCTATTATAGAAAAAAGACTCAGACACCTGTTAGATTTTTGATAACTTTAAACCACTGGGGCTGGGCAGATCTTAACCCCCTAAGCTACTTGTTATCTCACAGCCACACGCTCCATCTAAAATCTCTATACATACTAGCGCATGCTTTGTTTGGGCTGCTTGTTATCTTCAGGATGATCCTAGTCTTAAAGCAGAAAATGAGTAAGTTATATTGGCTAGCAATCATTAATGATCTTTGAATCATTGATGAAATGATCTTTGTATCATTGATGAAACAATCTTTGAATCATTTAATCATCAATGAAATCACGTTGCTAAATTTTGGTTTTAATGCAATCTGAAAGAGACTTTCAAAGATTTGACTAAATCATTATTTACTGAAGACACCATTTCAGAACTGGCATGAAAATAAACATTAAGTTATTTTTTAAAATAAATTAAAATATACCAACTATTTTGTGAAATGAAACTCTTCATATTTTAATAAACTGACTATTGTGCCAGGAATGTACAAGTGAACTATTTACTACTGTGACATACCCACTAGTGGAGGGTCAGGTAGGTAAGGTCATTAAGGTAAGGACCTTAATTAAGGGTCAGATAGGTAAGGTCATTAAGGTAAGGACCTCTGAAGATTTTGAAAGGATATAAAAGAAATAAAGAAAAACTTGGCTCTGCGGCTTTCAAGTGCCGAAGTTGTCCAAAGAAGGGATCATTGAGAGTGAGTACCATCTTAGGAGCAGCTCCTTCAAAAGCAATGTCACACATAACACAGAAGGCAAGAATGAAAAACAAGAGAACGTCTTCAAATTCAGAACTTAGTTGGGATTTTCACTGAAATGCCAAAACCTCCACATGAAAACCACTACACGTTCAAAGATGTAATGCACACCTTTCCAGCAAGCACATTCAGATGTAAGCATTTAACCAGCTCCGTTCATTCCCAGGTCTAATCAGACCTTCCAGAAGAATGCTGATTCACGTGGCTGGCTCAGGTAGTCGATTTTGCTTTCTCATTCCTGTTATTGCTTAAATAGAAGCTAAGTTACAAGGAGGACCCAAAGGATGGTGTTTGAATCTCACTCAGAAAGAGAAATAAAATAGTCGTTGGAGGTGAATGGATGAAGGGAACTGGGTAGGAGAGTAGATGTGGAAGGAGTAGAGGTGAAGGTTAGGAGCAGGGATAGCAGAGGAGAGAGGGCCAGGCAATAGAATGTAAACTGAACCTTTTGTGTGTGTGTGTGGGGGCATCTCTGGAATTTAACAGAGACCTGGGATAGGGGAGACTCCAGGAAGACCTGACCTCCAGGTCACCGTAGCTGAGATTCATAGCAGTGAGGAATATGGAGCCTGAAGTGGCCACCTCCTGTAGCAAAGCAGGACTTCCAGTAGAGGGATAAGGACATCAACCCACCCACATAACCTTCAACCCCAAATTTATCTTGCCAACAAGATATTCAGGGAAAAAGATGGAGCGAAGATTGAGGGAATGGCTACCCATATATTGGCCCTACTTAAGACCCCCCCCCCCCCATGGGAGAGAACCAATCCCCAACACTACTACTGTTCCTCAGCTAGCCTATAGATAGGAGCCTTGCATAACTCCTCTAGGAGGTTTCCCCTCACAGCAAATGGAAGCAGATGAAGAGATCCACAGCCAAACATTAGACAGAGCTCAGGGAGTCACATAGAAGAATCGGGGGATTAATGGAGAGAGCTGGAGTCAAGGACTCCACAAGAAGACCTGCAGAGTCAACTAACCTGGGCCCATGGGGCTCACACAGACTGAAACACCAACCAAAGAACATGCATGGACTTAGCCCCCTGCACATGGGTAACAGATACACAACTTGGTCTTCGTGTGGCTCCACCAACAACTGGAGCAGGGGCTGTCTCTGACTGTGAGACCTGCCTTTGGACCCCATTTTCTTTTTTTTTTTTTAATTTTTTATTAATTACACTTTATTCATTTTGTATCCCCCCATAAGCCCCTCCCTCCTCCCCTCCCGATCCCACCCTCCCTCCCCTTTCTGCATGCATGCCACTCCCCAAGTCCACTGATAGGGGAGGTTCTCCTCTCCTTTCTAATCTTAGTCTATCTGTTCTCATCAAAAGTGGCTGCATTGTCCTCTACCGTGGCCTGGTAAGGCTGCTCCCCCCTCAGGTGGGGGTGATCAACGAGCAGGCCAATCAGATTATGTCAGAGGCAGTCCCTCTTCCCATTACTATGTAACCCACTTGGACACTGAACTGCCATGGGCTACACCTGTGCAGGGGTTCCAGGTCATCTCCACGAATAGTCCTTGGTTGGAGTATGAGTCTCTGGGAAGTTCCCTGTGTTCAAATTTTCTTGTTCTGTTGCTCTCCTTGTGGAGTTCCCGTCCCCTCCAGCTCTTACTATTTCCCACTTCTTACATAGAATTCCATTCACTCTACCCATCAGTTGGCCATCAGGCTCAGCATCTGCTTTGACAGTCTATACTGCAGAAGCTTTCAGACCCCATTTTCTTAATTGGGCTGCCTTGTCTGGCCTTGGTGGGAGAGGATGCATCTAGTCCCACATCGACTCAATGTGCCAGGGTAGGTTGGTACTTACAGGGGACCTCCCTTTCTCTGAAGGGAAAGAGAGAGAAGAATGGAGGGAGGGATATGGGGGACTGGGGAGAGAGGAAAGGGGTGCAATCTGAATGTAAAGTGAATAAGTAGAAAAAATTAAAACCTGGTCTAAAGCATGTGTGCTACAGTTTGCACAGAAACTTCTCTGGGAAAATTGGTGCAGTTGCGTTTTGAAGATCTTCTAGGGAGAGTTAAGAAACATGCACAAATATATCATACTGGAATAGCACAGGCACCTATGTCAGTAATCTCAACATAAGAAGCAACTTGTTTTCTTTGACTTGAATTGCTCATTATAAACACAATTCCTTCCTACCTTCTCAACCTGCCTTTGTGTCCACAAGAGTTTGTTTTTTTTGTCTTTTCAAACAATAATTTTATTTTAGATAAGTTCTTTTTTCTTTTAATTTTTATTAATTACACTCTATTCACTTTGAATCCCCCTGTGGCCTCCTCCCTCCTTCCCTCCCAATCCCCCTCCCCTTCCCACTTCTCCACACATGCCCCTCCCCAAGTCCACTGAGAGGGGAGGTCTTCCTCTCCTTCGTTCTGATCCTAGTCTATCAGGTCTCATCAGGAGTAGCTGCACTGTCTGAGGTTTTTTTTTTTTAATGTATGGTTAGCATAATGCATGCAACAAAGCAGTGTACCTGCCACAAATTTCAGTTTTGACAGTTTGAAAATAGTAATTGTAAAGATCCTTCGCTTTTGTTCTGCAATTCTACACATTTTCTTTTTTTTTTTTTTTGGTACACAATTAAGTATTATTTTTACATTTTTGCCATTCATATGAGAATAGAATATAGCTCTTGCTTTTCATCTATGTATCACTCATTTTTCTTAACACTGTAGTCTTGTCATTTAACCCTGTTATTAGATATAACAGTAGTCTCATCACTTTTACTTCCATTGTATTTTATTCTACAAACATATTAAAGTACATTGATTAAGCCTAGTGTTGATGGGCACTGTTTTAATCAGGGGTAGAAATTTTCTTGATCATGTTGTTGTTATTATTGAGCGGATTCGGGAAGCCAAAGATACAACAGTTAACAGAAGAATATTGAACTCTTTACTGAAGTGATTTTTAAAATTAATTAATTTATTTACTTTACATCCTGATCATAGCCCCTCCCTCTCTCCTTCTTTCCCGTCCAGTCCCCTGTTCCTCAGAAATGGGGAGGCTCTGCACCAACATACCCAGCTCATCAAGTCAGATCAGGCCTGAGCTCGTCCTCTTGCCCTGTGTTCTGGAGAGGCAGCCCAGCCAGGAAGAAGAGATCAAAAAGCAGGCAACATAGTGCATGTCGGAGATAGATCCTGCTCCCCTTACTAGGAAACTCACATGCAATCTGAGCTGCCCATTGGCTACATCTTGTGTAGTGGATCTACATCTAGTCCATGCACTGTCTTTGTTTGGGTGCTTCAGAGAGAACAAGATAGGAGAGAGAGCACAGAGTGAAATGAGGGTGCTGATCAGACCTGGGGAGAATAGGGGGTAGGGAGAGGACAGAAGGCCCGCAGAGGAAGAGGAACCGTGGGTGGGAGCATCTCTCTGACAAGCTGAAGACTAAGACAGGGTAGGCTTCTGATAGGATATGGGGGTGACTTTAGCTGAGATTTCTACTGACAGGAGTCATGGAGACACCCTTCAGATTAGAAAGAACGCCTAGTAGGGGGAGGGGAATGCCAACCCACCCACAAAAACTTCAACCCAAAATTTACCCTGCCTACAAGATGTGCAGGGATAAAGATAGAGCAGAGATGGAGAGAATGTCCAACCAATGACTGGCCCAACCTGAGACCCACCCCATGGGAAAGAGCCACCTCCTGACACTATTACTGATACTCTGCTGTGCTTGCAGACAGGAGCCTAGCATAGCTACAGGATAGCAGCTGATAGAAACAGATACTGAGATTTACAGCCAAACTGTGGGCAAAGTGTAGGAAGTCTAGAAAAGTGGGGGGAGGGAGAGTAGAAGGACCTGGAGCTGACAGGAGCTCTACAAGAAGACCAACAGAGACAACTAACCAGGGCCCAGAGGGGACTGCAGAGACTGAAGTGATTTTTTTAACAGTAGTGTCAATACTACAGAGTATTAGTAGTTCCAGCTGCTTCCTATTTATTCAATCTTTGGTATGCAGACATACGCTCCCCCCCCCCCCTCTGTCAAGTTTGGCATATTAACTGATTGTTTTTATTTTATATTCCTTGACCATTTATCAAGTTGAGCATTTTTTTTAACTTACTAGTTTTTCGTATTTTGTCTTTAAGGATTATTTGTTCTAGTCTTTGCATTTTGTATTGAAGTTTTGTGTTTTTTTTCCTTTTGTTTTAAGGTTTTTTTTTTTTTCCACACTGAATAATCCTTGCTTTCTCAGAACTTGTTTTCTTCTGTGAGATTCCATGAACGGAGGTCATAATATTGATATTTTAAAACTTGGTCATCTTTTTTTTTGTAATTTGTAGTTCTTGCTGTGTTGTAAATCCTTCTGTGCTCCAATGGTCATGGAGCCACTCTTCTATTATTTGCGTAAAGGACTTTTTTAAGTTTATATTGCTTCGCATTGCCACCTTAGTCCCTCTGAAATTAAATTTTCATGGTGTTGAGAGTCTAGTTTTTTCTTTCCTATATGCAGAACCATTTCATGAAAAGACATCTTGTCATACTGACTGCAACTGCCCTTCTCACATACCTAGATTACATATATGTGACTTTTTTTTTTGTGGGACTCTTTATTTGCTATGATTGCTATATTTTTCTCTTGTCCCGGTAATGTATTTTATTGTTTCTAAAAATTAAAAAAATTATTATGTGTTATGGCGTTTCTTACTTTATTTTCTTCATTATTATATCTATCTTGTTTTTGGTCATGTGAATATAAGTTGTGGATATTATGACCTTTTACTCTATGACACTTCAAAATTTATAGTTTTCATAGCTGTGGTATTTTATGTTCGTATAATCTTTATTTAGTATATTGTCAGCATTCAAACTCCAATGATTACTCTGATAATATCTAGCAATATTCTTTCCTTATCTGCTGATTCAAATTAGATCTTCACACTGCATTTAGCTGTCAGGTCTGAAATATTTCCTTAACTGTTCACAGTAATGACAGTGAGGGTGTGTTCTGTGCAATGTCTTATAATGTGGCTCCAGTTGTGTCTTTAATAAGAATGTTATATAATTTATGTTGCTTTCCTATTGGTATTTGGCACCAAATGTCAACTTCTCTCATTACTGAGTTTTCCAGTTGTGATGACCTGATTAAGAGAGTTTCAGCTGTTGGTCATATTTTTCTATTTCAGAGATTTTATATATTTTCTTCACAACTAGTAAGTAGGCACAGGAGAGAAACATTTAAGCTATGTAAATGTTCTAGGTTTTATCAAACTTTTAGTCAGTAGTCTATGAATCCATTGACTCCTACCAGAATATCATTTTAGTGCACTTATTTCTAATCAATTATATTTCAATATTATGTGTTTGATACTATAATTTAAAATAGGTAACTGTTTATTCATTATCAGACCTTGGTCATACAAAACAATTCCTTTCATTGTTTACATCTCTTATAAGAAGCTCTACCCCTTTCTGTAGATGTGGGGTTGTTAGCTTTATGTAATGAGGTCTTCTGTGGGTTTTCCTACCTTTGAAGGTCCCTACCTTCATCTCCTGTTACTATCTCATCAGGAGGCCATAGCTTATGAAGGTCAAGTTCCTTCGCTTTGATGGGCTTTTGAACAAAGTCTGGCGTAAGTGAGCTGCTACTTTTATCTGAATTTTTGTGTACAATTCATTTCTGTCTTCTGCATATTTATCATTTTAATCATCTACTTGATATATCTTAAAGGAAACTTTAATAATGTATTTATCATCTTAACTGTTTTGGAAGCAGAATTGTTGAAGTTTTTAACCTCTGTGCTTGTGAAAGTAGAGTCTCCTTTGGTCTCTTTAATTTCATATTGTGATCCATGAACTACTTTGCCCTTTATTAATCCATACAAGGCTGAACATGGGCATATTCACATATACCGGTGGAATGGTTTTTAAGATGTTAGTCTATTCTTCTAAAGCATAAAACCCTTTTAATACTAATGAGGTTATTTTATGTAACTAGCCCAAAACACTTAAGTGGTTTATTGGAGCATATGATTTTTTTTTTTTTTTTTGCAAATTTTTGGCTGAGCTGATAAGACAGTAAGTAAAGTGTTTTTTTTTTTTTTTCTTGGCAGAAGATTAAATTTTATGCTCCAAAATTTTAAAGGCTTTGTTATTTTTTAAACATTTTTGAGATAGCTATCATTATAAATAATCTGTATTATAATATTCACATGGAGTGACTTACTAATAGTGATATAAATTATAAATAAATCAATCTACAAAAGACACATTTTTATTTACCCCTTCTCATAATTAGTGCATGGAAAGAGAGTGGCCATCATATTTTTTACCAAAATGAAGGGATGAATATTTAGCAGAAAAGATTTTAATGAATAAATATTGCATGGATAAGTAATTAATGAATGAATGAAAACAAGTACTGTTCAATTGTTCAGTCCCAGTTAATCTAATGCACACAATAGTTTTCAATTGTCCATCAGTGAATGAATCAGGTTTCCTCATCTGTCTTTAGTTATTTCCACAGACCTAACAACCAGGGAAGGATGGAGCAAGATTTTTCTCTGAAATGTTGTAACTGTTTGCTTTACTCCAGTTCCTAAATTGAATTTCCAGCATCAATCTTGCCATAGACTTCAATACCACAGCATTGTTTGGAAAGGTACAATTGATGTAAATATAAAAGCTGGCTATTTCTCAAGTCAGACTGTTCTTTTCCACCAAGAGTTAAATAGCTCTTAACATTTGCTTTCACCAAATGCGTTGAATTGTCAAAGACTGCTTCCTAAAGCCTAATGTTCTTGTTTGGAAAACAAACTGTAGCTCATTCTAGTCTGAGATGGATGCTATAGTCTAGTTAGAGTATGAGACAGACTTTAAGTCTCTTAAAAATTTCAGAGGAAGGTGAATATCAACTTTCCCTGGATGGTAGGCTAAAGTAAGGTAGAGTTTCCTGTGCAGGTTAGAGCAATCAGAGAGGAGTCATCCCAAGAATCTGACCTCAGGTGAGTAATGATAATAGATACAAAGAACTAGATTCTGAGCACATAAGGAAGCTTAAGGATGATTAGAAATAGCCTTTGAATGTGAACAACTAAACTCAGGATCCTGTAAGACCAGGTGCTTCACATTAAAAAAAAAAGTTTTGAAGATTAGTACAATCTTGACTATGAAATATTGATGTCTTCACTTCAGCTGTAAGCAAAAACACACTGACTACCTTCTTCCCACCATAGTGAGTGGCTAAGTGGAAAGGTATCTCTTTTCAGGTTACTTGCCCTTCAACTCTGAAGTACATATTGAGTTGGATCCTGATGAAGACTGCATTCTTCCAAAGTCAGTCACTTTTCTGTGCCAGCAGCTGAGCACTTAGAGAATAATTACATAAATTTAAAATAGCTATTTATATGAAGATAGTTTTTGTTCAATAACCAAGTTTGTAAGCTGTTCGGTACAGGAAAACCTGCCAGATGTTCCCTGTCATCCCCCGGTTGTTGAGCGTGCTGACAGTATATGCTTTGCTTACTGCCTTAGACACACTGCTGCTGAGAGCTTCACTTTTGTAATGATTTGGGTTTCTACCACCTCCCACTGATCTGGGAAATAAGCAATTTTGGGTGACTTAATCAAATTTAGAGAAGAGCTTTGAGCAGGAGAATGTTTAAATTGCCTGAAAATGTCACCCCTACAGATAAAACCCGGACACAATTTAAATTTAAGTGACAATTTAACAAGGTTTTCAGTTTCTCAAGAGGTTGCTGAAGTGTCCTCATGGACTGACGAATGATGGTAATAAGTGTCCAGAGCACATCTATTTTGCTGACCTTATTTGCTTCCTATGGTACAAACAGGTATTTGATATAATGGAAAAACATCTTAACCATTTGTGGTGTCTAGTACAGTTTAGCTTGGTTGTTTGCACTATACCTATAACCTCAAATCCACTGTAACAGCCCCCCCCCCCCAAATGGGAGGACAGATCACACACACACTTGGCAGAACTGCCAATCCAAGAAGCTTGAAAGTAAATCTCAAGACAGTGGAGAGATTCCAAGGCATAAAAACCACACCGCAGAGCACATATGAGATATGAAGAGGCAGCTGACCAAGGAGTAACAATAATTCTCTAAATGACTTATGTAGATTTGGGGCAGAAAGCTAAACTAATAGATGATTTAACACTCTAACTTGCAGGGCTTAGTTTTGATGAGGGCGTGGGAAAATGATAATTATACCGAGAGCTACAGCCAAGTAAAGTTCAGGACTTGAGTTCTCAGCGTTACTGCAGTTTTCTGTCACCATTACGGGTATTATCACCCCCTCTTTACAGATTAAGAAAGTGAAGATCATAGATATTGGATAATTGGTTTGGCTTAGTGATACACAACGAATAAGCTAGGGCTAAAGAGTCAGGATTTTAAAATTCATGCTTTATTAATTGCTAAACTATAGAATCTTAGGTACTTAAGAGAATCTCTTCAGGGACAAGAGCACAGAGTACTAGTGGGGATAGCACAACACCACTGGGAATAATGTGCTTTGGTGGCACATTGGGAAGGATGGAAATGAGTCTGGGATCAGGGCATCTTTTTTTTTTTTTTGAATTTTATTTTTTTCTTATCTGTTACATTTTATTAACTCTGTATCCCAGCCATGTCCCCATCCCTCATTCCCTCCCAGTCCCTCCCTCCCTCCCTCATCTCCACTGTGCCCCTTGCCAAGTCCACTGATAGGGGGGACCTCCTCCCCATTCATCTGATCCTGTTTTATCAGGTATCTTCAGGACTGGCTGCAAAGCTCTCCTCTGTGGCCTAACAGGACTGCTCCTCCCTTGGGGGGTGGGGAGGCCAAAGAGCCAGTCATTGAGTTCCTGTTAGAAATAGTCCTTGTTCCCCTCACTATGGGAAACCAATTGGTTACTGAGCTACCACAGGCTACATCTGAGCAGAGGTTCTAGGTTATATTCATACATGGTCCTTGGTTGAATGTCAGTCTCAGAAAAGACCCTGTGCAGGGCATCTTTTTATATACATGTGGACACTGAGCAGGCATCAGTCATCAAATCTATTCATGGGCAAAAAGCTATCAGTAGCCTCCCCCCATGTTTTTTGAGACAGGGTTTCTCTGTCTAGTCCTGTCTATCTTGGAACTCACTGTGTAGACCAGGCTGACCTCAGACAGAGATCGGCCTTCCTCTGATGCTGAGTGCTGGGATTAAAAGCACAACCACCATTCTGCTCAGTAGCTGGCTTTTACCACTGTGCTCATTAAAAAAAAAAAAAAGTGTTGTGATGGGCAAGCTCTGAAGTGTCATATTCTGGTTATCCCAGAGCATAGGTAGAACTGGGTGATTCAGTGACGAAAAGATGTCAGTGGAAAACTGTATGGTTTTGTGAGCTGACCTCCTTAAGCCTATCAAATCTTCTTAGAGTTTTCTGGCCCATCTACTCTCACCCACGAATGAACTTCTAATTCAGTCTGAAATGTGCCTGATTTCTTTTGTTTGGAGAACAGGGGTTCATTGTAAGCTCCTTTTCTGAGTCCTATTAGGAAAGGTTTCAGAGCTCAAACTGAAGTTCGGACAGGTTTCTATTAAAGCAATCATGTTAGGAAATTGATCTTTGGAGTATTTCTTTGGCTTTTCAGCAGGGAGTATAGTCATTTGAGGCAGAAAGAGCCGCTTTGCTGTTGCTGTGGCTTTATGTCTGTGATGCTACAGCCATATGAATTGTAATTGGCAATCCAAAATGCAGGAGGCTCAATAACTGAATGAATGAATGAATGAATGTGTCAATTCATAGTTGTAGGGGTCAGAGTAATTAGGCACAGTGAGAAAGTGTTCAGATGAGTATGCAAACACTTCAAGGTAGAGCACACTAGGGAGGCAGAGGCAAGAAGGACAGGTGGGGAAGCCATAAGCTGGTATTATGGGAATTGTTGATAGAATGCACAGCTAGGCGGAAGTTAGCTACTGCAAATCTACTGCTCAGATTATGAAGCAGGAAATGAGCAGAAATGTACCCTTGGTAACACAGTTCAGCCCTCATGGCTCATCTCTCAGAATGTTATTGTCCTAAAGCAAAGCATCTGATTAATATTTTATGATTTCAGCTCTCAAAGGACAGAGGGTCCAACTAAGGAATGCTGTGAAGACCCTGGAAGTGCACAAACAGGCAGGCATGGAGGAGACAGGGACTCTGGGAAGACGGGACTTCGATGCTTTTGTAAAGTATTATGGCCATTATGTAATCTATGCATTTATTAAAAAGTGGATCGTGAATAAACTGAAGAGAAGAAAAAAATACTCTCCAAGTTGCCTTGGACTTAAATTACTGCTAATATCTGTGGAATTTCTTAATTCTATAAACAAATGAATATACATGTAGTAAGAGAAATTTTCACACATTTGGGAAATATGACTTGGAAACTTATTTTAAAAATTAATGTCATTTTGAGACATTTTCCTTTGGAATTATTTTGGATATTTTGTCCAGGAAGAGACATACAAGTCAGAAGAATTGAATTTCTTATGGTTGGACGCTTAATTTGTTTCTAGCATTTGCTACAGTAAGACAGGCTGAAAGCCATAATTTTTTTTTTTTTTACCAAGTATTTAATTCACCGCTATGTGTACATTTTCTGGATGGATTCCTAGATGTGAGCTACAGAGAGGGAAGGGTCTTGTAGTCACTCTAATTCTTTTCCTTTTTTATACTTTTGCTATACACACTCACGCTTGTGTGGATACATAAACAAACACATAACATGAAAAGCATATACCACAATTGTACTTTGATTTGCATTTTCTTGTGAATAGTAAGGAAGTTTCTTGATCATTAAAAAATTAAATATTACTAAAATTTTAGAATATTTAGTTATAAGTGAATTTCTCTTCAAGAATTTTGGCCACTATTTCCTATTTGGTTTTTATTTATTCCCTCCCCCCCCCCTTTGATGATTTGCACTAGAGTAACAAGAGAGAGGCAGCAAAAGTTATTCTTGGCTTGGAGTTTGTCTATGCATTTTACCATTTGGAAAACAACTAAAATGACTTCTGAGGAGAATCCAAAATTATCTCACTCAAAATTTATATGGAAACTGTTTGTTTGTTTTAATTATTTGAGACAGAACTTACCATATAGCTTTGGCTGGTCTAGAGCTTGCAAGAGATCCTCCTTGTCTCTGCCTCCTGAGTGCTGGCATTAAAGGCATGTGCCACCACAACTGGACAATGGCAACACTTCTTAGAAATAGTTTTCCTTTATTCCAAATCTACAGGGAAGCTCTTACAGTGATACAAGACTGGACTATTTGAGTAATGTTGTGGGGAGCAGATAAAGCCCTAATGTGGATTATTGGCATGAGCATGGCACGTCAGGGACTCCATCGCCTCAGACTCATGGGAATGGTAAAGTCTTCTGGTCAGACTCAGAGGAACGATACAGCCTTCCTCCAGTCTAGTGGTTTTCAACCTTCTCATTGCTACAATCCTTTAATTCAGTTCCTCATGTTATGGTGACCCCAACCATAAAATTACTTTGTTGTTACTTTATAACTGTAACATTTCTGCTGTTATTAACAATAATGTAAACATCTGACAGGAAGGATATCTGCTGTGTGACTCCTGTGAAAGGGTTGCTCTACCCCCTAGGAGGTTGCTACCCACAGGGTGAGAACTGCTGGTGTAGTCTGAGACTGGTGGTTCTAGATTCTGTAAAAGTAAACAAATGAACAAACAAACAAACAAATAAAAAAAGAAAAAAAAGAAAGGAAAAGAAAAAGCAGCCTGAGCAAGCCTTGGGGAGTAAGTCAGTACTTCCCTATGGCTTCTGCATCAGTGCCTGCCTTCAGGTTCCTCCCTGTTTGAGTTCCTGTCCTGATGTCCTGCAGTGATGAACAGTGATGTGGAAGCTTAAGTCAAAGAATCTTGCCCCTAACCTCTGCCACAAGATGCCTTTGATCATGGTGTTTCGTCACAGCAACAGAAACCTCAAGACACACCCTATTAAAGAAAATGGACTTTTCCTCTCCCATAACCTATCTGTTATAAATAGTTCCTTTACTATAGGTGAGATTTAATGTCCACTTTCCCTACTTCACACTGAGACTTTTGTTTGGCTTGTGCTCATGTAGGTCTTGTTCATGTTATTATAGTGTCTGTGAGTTCATACGAACAGCTGCCTTGCTGTGCCCGGAAAATGCTGTTTTCTTGAACTCATCCACTACCTCTAGCTTTTATAATCTTTTACCCCATTATCCACACAGATTCCCAAGTTTTGAGGGGAGAGGCGTGATAGAGACATCTCATTTATGGCTGAGAATTCCAAAATTTCTTATTCCCTGCCATGATTGTCATGGACTTGCCTTCTGAACTGAAAGCCCCCAAGAAACTTTTCTTTCTGTAAATTGCCTTGGTCTTGGAACCTAATCACAGCAATAAAGACATAACTGAGACACTGAGTCTGGATTATTTACTGTAACATAATGATTTCCAGTTGTTTTTCCTTAAATGTCATTGTTTCATTTGGAGACTGCATTTTTTCTTTTGGTATTTGAGGGATATTTTATATTTTTACAATTTATTCATTTTATATCCCAAGTGTAGCCCCTCCTTCATCTCCTCTTTCCACCCTTCCTCCCTCATCCCCCCCATCCCTTTGCCCTACTCCACTGAAAGCAGGAGTTCTCCTCTCCTGCATTCTGACCCTAGCTTATCGAGTCTCCTCAGGAGTGCCTGGATCCTCTTCCTCTGTAGTCTGGCAAAACTGGATCACCAGGGGGAAGTGATTAAAGAGCAGGTAATTGAGTTCATGACAGAGGCAGCCCCTGCTTCCCTTACCTGCGGACCCATATGGAGACTAAATTGCCTATGGGCTACATCTGAGCAAGAGGCCTAGGTCCTCTCCATGCATGGTCCTTGGTTGGTGTATTAGTCTCTGCAGGGCCTGCTGGGCTCAGATATTTTACTTTTGTTGGTCTTCTTGTGAAGCTCCTGTCTCCTCTGGGTCCTTCTAGCCCACTCTTTCATAAGACTCCCTGTGCTCTGCCCAAAGTTTAGCTGTGATTCTCAGCATCTCCTTTGATCCCCTGTTGGGTGGAGCCTTTCAGAGGACCTCTATAGTAAGATTCAGTCCTAGTCCCTCTCTTAACTGCTTCTGGTGTGGAGACTGTATTTTTATATAAAGTATCTATACATGTATTTCTTAAATTATGTGGTTCAGGTCATTCATGTTTATTTACCAGTTTACAAGATAATGTGTATCATTAATGTGCTAATGGCCCCAAGACCATGAAATTCTGAATGGGGAAAACAGTCCATGCTGACATCCTGGATGTGTGTATTAGATTAAACTCTATTTTGATGAATTTTCAATGAAGCAAGTGTTTCAGCCAGCCTTGTATATTGCCCTGTCTATAAGCTTAATAGTTTATATAATGATGAATGATTGGTAGTCACACACCAACTTTCGTGGCTTCAAAGACCTCTGCTTTGCTGTAAGTGGCAATTACATTTTCTTAATCAATTTGGAGCGTACTCTGGGTTCATTGCACATTTACTGACTATAGGCTATCCCAATACAGATGTAGACTGCATAGTCATGGGACCATTCAACCAATAAACTCAAACAGATAGCTCATTTCCATTTGTAAGTCCAAATAATGCTTCTTAGAGGGATTGTCATGTACCTTCAAATCTGTAAATTAAAAGATAATAGTCATCTATAATGTATGGACAGTAGCGGAGGGCAAGGACATACTGTATGCATCTCTGCACCTCGAGGCATATCTCACAATTGATAGCACAACATAAGTGATCAATAGCACCCTAGAGTATGCATAGGAACGATTTAGAGCAATAACTGGTCTTATTCTGTGACTATCTAAAACTGTGTCTTGTGATCTGTCACGAAAAACAAACTTACATTTCCAATGAATTGAATTCAAGCATGCATTTAAGTCTCTGCTGTGAGGGAAACTTAATTACAATATGCATGCTATTTTAGTGTTGATATTAAACATTAATTGTTGATAATATTATAAAATTATAATGTAAAGCTATGAAAAGTCTTTCTGAGGACAAGTCAGATATGTAGGCCTGAAAAGTTTAAAAATGTTGATAGTGTCATAATTTCTTGGGGCCACCAATCAGGTAACATCTTGTGAAGGCTGCAGATATTCTTTAGGTCCAGGCTTGGGTGGATGGACAGTTCTCCTCGTGAGGATTTGGGAAGAAGGGGGAAGATGGGAATCAGGGGAAAGGTAGGGCACAAGCATAACTGATTACTAGTGTATTAGCTGGTCACGTTCTGCTCTTTCATCCTGTCTCCTGAAGAAGTTAGGTAGGCAAAGTGTGGGAGACTGAGAGCATACACACTAAGGACCTAGCGACCAAAACGACCTTCTCTTGGACTCCGTTTACCATCCTTTGACTGTATAAAACCCCTCTAACAACTAGAAAACATTGAATTATGATCAGGAAGCAAAAGACAGTAACAGAAAAGATCGTCTCAAGGTGACCTGTGAGATGCCACAGATTACTTAGGGGCTTATGCAAATGTACTCCAGCTTTATAGACACGGCAGGGAGGATCGTGGGCATTACACATGGGCAGTTAACATAGTGATATAGAATCTATAGACATCAATCACCTATGCCAACTGAAGTAAAACCCACCCCTTCCAGGAGCGCCTTACCTTCCCTGTGATAATTAGAAGCTCCTGGACGGGGAAACGAATTGACTCCTGAGTTTGAGCTCTTGTTTGCTCGAGTCTGATCCTGCTTTGTGGACTGTTCTTTATGCTTTTACTTTGCTTAAATCCATACTTTTGCTACTGCATTTCTATGTCTTGCTCAAGTCTGAGACCATAGATCCTGGAAACAACATGACTGGAGAGCCCTGTGATCTCACTGTGGCAATACGATTTGCTGGCATTCCTGTTTCCTCCTCTTTCCTTGTCACCCTCTCCGTTGCACAATCTCCTGAACATGGACACTGGACACCACATGACTTTGATAACCTGTTGATTCTATTTGAGGAGAAGAGAGGCCAGGCTATTCTCAGCTTCCAGAGCAAGGACAGCTCATTCATAGCACAGATGAAGCCTCCTGAGGCTGAGATCTGGCTGAGTGAGTTTTGCATCCTGCTACAGTACATTTTTTCTTTTTATTTATTCTCCTCTCATATATTACATCCTGGTTGAAATTTCCATCTCTCCCCTCCTCTCAGTCTCCCCTCCCCCAATTCTCCTTTCCCCAATTAACTACCATTTCACCTCCCCTCAGAAAAGAGCAGGACTTTTAGGGACATCAACCAAATATGGCATAACACACTGCAATAAGACCAGGCACATACTCTCACATCAAGGCTGGACAAGGGATCCCAGTAGGAGAAAAAGGGTCCCAAAGGCAGGTAAAAGCATAAGAGACAGCTCCCAACTCCAGTGTTAGGAATCCCACAAGAACAGTGAGCTACGAACCATACATATATGTTGAGGATCTAGGTCGGACCCTTAGAGTCTCCCTGATCTCTCTGAGCTCACTTGAGTCCTGGTCAGTTGATTTTGTGGATCACGTTCTTGGTGTCTTTGATACCTTTGGCTCCTCCAGTCTTTTCTCCCCTCCTCCTCAGGACTTCCGGAGCTCTGTCTAATATTTGGCTGTGGGACTCTGCATCTGCTCAGCAGTTACTGGGTGAAGTCATTCTGGTCCCACTGATGATGGTTATGCTAAGCTCCAGTCCCAGCACATCCTGCAAGGATGACAAAATGTAGATCTGAGGTTCTGTGGCTGGGTTGGTGTCCCACTTCCTCCACTTGAGGCCTTGCCTGGTTACAGGGGACAGACAGGTCAGGCGCTGTGTCCTCTATTACTAGGAGTCTTTGCTAGTGTCACCCATCACCCTTGTTCACCCTTTTAGATTCCATGGTTTCCATCGCACCAGCATATTTTTTAACTCTAAAATGTTGCCAGATTACACAGGCATACAGTAATCAAAGCTATTTAATTGCTGATAACAAACATGAGTGCCCATGTTCTGGAGGTATTTATGGGTCGTTCTTTCAGCCTGTCAAGCCGCATGTCCGATGCTGGAACATAGGAATGTGGATGCAGAGATGAGATACCTTTAGGAGAAAGCGGAAGACAGATATGCATACAATAGTGACTCTATGATTCTCTGGATGCAGTGTGTGCTTTCACACCTCAGAGGAGGGCCAGAGTAATCCAAAGCAGGAAGAAAGCTGCTAGGAAAAGCTTCCCAGCAGAAGTACTTTTGAGCCTCATTGACTTTTCTGGAAGTGAAAGAGATAAAACACCGGCTGTATTAAGGGGCCAATATGAGGCTAGAAAGGCAGAAGGTATGAAAGGGAGTGGCAAGAACAGTGAACACTAAGTAAGTCACAGTCAGCAAATGGGAGGAGGTGACCATTATCATCTCCCTTCCCACAACCTCTCAGAGAGAAACAGTACTTTCTACTCATAGCCCTTACTGTAGCTCTTTATAATCACCAGGAAATATGGTTACATATGCATATCCTTCCATGAGATGGTCTCCTAAAACTCCTATCTGCACTCTTCAGAGGTTAAAAGCAAGGTCCTTGAGACCAGATAGATTTAGATTTAAGACCCAGCTTAAAAGCACCATAAGTCTGTGACTTTAAGCAGATAGACACTTCTTTAATTCTCAGAATCCTTATCCATAAATTTTAATAGGTTCCTTGTGTTCTATCAACTTAAGTTTGTATCCCCAGACTTATGTGTTAAAGTCTAGTCCCCACTCTTGTCATGTTAAGAGTCAGAGTATCTGGGAAGTAATTTGGCCCTCAGAATGGAGCCTTTCCAAATGCATAGGTGGCTCTGGAAGAAGCTGAGGGAGATTATCATTCTTTCCCACAGGCATATAAGGACACAAGTAGAAGTCACTGTGTGTGAATCACAGCTGTATCCATCCAGACAGCAAATCTGTGCGCACCTTGATCTTTAATTGCTCAGCTTTCAGAACTTTGCAGCAGAAATATCTGTTGTTTAAGAGCCATGAAGCTTATGGTGTTTTGATGCAATATCCTGAATTGACTAGCAGAATACCAGTTGAGTATTCTGAATACCAGTTGAGTACCAGCTCAACTTTGTAATATGATCATGGCTATTCTTGGGCTGGCAGGACTCACACTGTGCAGACTGTTACACATGTAGAAGACAAGACTTCAAAAACTCCCCACCACCCCAAAGCTCAGCTCAGTCAGAAAGAGCTAAACTATTTGACATAGTAGGTACACAGATTTGAGTGTAGACTGTTTATAGGGCTTCCATAAAAGTAACCTTTTTTGTTAAAATATTTTTTGAGGAAAAAAACCAGGCTGAATGATATGAAACAACTTTTTTGACTGAAGGATTTTGCAAACCTCTTCATAGCGTAATATATTGAATCTCACGAATAATGACATTTTTACTGAATTTTCCAAATTTAGTGGGTCAGGAAATCCTTGTCTCTTCTGGGAACCTCTATTACTACCCTCCTGAATGGCTGTGGTTCAGAGAACATGCCTTGGAAACTGATTCAGTGTATTTGAAAGCCTTTCTTTGGTGTCAGGACATGAACTGAATTCTAAATGTCACCTTTGAATTCTAAGAGTCATTTTTTTTTTTTTTTTTACTGGAATGCACTGGACAAATCATGTTTGTCCCAAGATAATGATCTTTGCTTGTGGTGTGTGAGAATAATACTTTTCCTATTACTCTATTGTGACTCTGTTAACAGTCCTGATTTTTCCTCTTCTGGAAAATAAAGCAATAGTTCAAGATGGGCTAATAGAGTCATAATAGATTAATAAGAAAATAAGAGATATGGCTGAATCATTTTGCTTATTTCCAGGGCCCAGAAAATATTGTGGAGGAGTTGGCAGCATATTGGAAGGTCAGATGGTTGGGGACAAGTGCTACGGAACTTTTTCTTCTGGATATAATATGAATGCTGTAGACATCACTACACAGAAGCTGTAGTTACCTGCATCAGTTCTAAACACACAAAAGGAACACAAAAGTAAGAATGGGGTGAGTCAGAAAGAAGCAGGGGTGTGAAGGAATGAGAGAGGGCAATGAGAGTGGCGTTGGTCACAATAGATTACATAGGCATAGAAAGCTTCTAAAGGTACAAACAGGAAAAGAAGATTCTGTATTAAAAGTAACACACATAAATACTATATCATATTTGTAAGTGAACATGAGACTTATTTTTATCCTCAAATTTTCATCTCAGCTCTCAAATTGTACCTCATTTGAACATTCTAAGATTCTCTATTATTATTTGGCTGACAAATATGTATTCACCATTTAATTAAAAAATGTAGCTATTAAAAGATCTTGAATATTCAATATTTCTTTATTGTGGTATATTTGGAATGGTAAGGTCCTAAAGAGAAGGTCAGATATTAATATTAATGGTGGATAAAATATGTTTTTCTATTTGTGGATTATGATGTGTTTCTCATTTGTTTCTGCAAAAGATTTGAGAAGTTTGCAAATGAAAGATTCACTTAAATACAAAAGAGAACAGCCAAACATACAGCTAGATAGAAATAAATGTGGCAAGATACAGATTACTATTATTATAGCAATCAAAAAATTAAATTGAATATAAGTCTCCCTGCACTGCTGGGAAAACAAAATGGGGGGAGAGTGAGATGGAGCATTGTGGAATATGACATTAATGTTTTAATAGTCCAAGCTATTTCTTTGATTCAATGTGATAAGAATTTGTTGTCTTCTGGTGAAATAACTGGGTCTAGGGATAGAATTAACAATTCTTAGAACTAAAAGTACCTCATTTTTGGGGCTGGAACAAAAACCCCACCCAGCTGAAAATGCTTTGCAAAGATATTACCCAGTTAGATTGATATCTTTTTAGAGTGAGCAGCCCTATGGAGATTGTGAACAAATGAGCCAGAAAAACATCATAGACTGTATTAAAATCATGTAGATTAACCATTGCTCACTGTTAGGACATATTTAGCTATTTAAGATGCAAATGTCAGAGTCAGGTCTTTAGGATATCTTTTTGCTTGCCACTCTCTGTAAATCTGTCTGTCTATCTGTATGTCTTTCTATCATCATTTATCTATTTGTCATCTATTATTTATCTATTACCCACCTATCATTTATCATTGCATCAATTATCACTATGAATATTTTCATATAGTGCTTCCAATTTAGGACAAGCGTTTCTGAGGTTGCCAATGTGTTTCTCAGTCAGAACTCACTGCTCTGTTACTTTTGGAGCTTCAATGTCCTGTTTCCTGAGAGTCTTGAGAATTTGCACCTATAGCCAGGAAACGCTGTTAAAACTTTGTGATCCCTGCAAGGATGCTATTCCCTCAGTCATTCACTTACTAAAATGTTGAGGCCTTTAGAGTCATCTTCTAATGAATGTTTCCTTGAGGATGTGTATCTCACAGGTAGACCAATGATTGATGCCTCTTGAAAAATAATGCTCTCAAAGGAGTCATTTTCTTTTATGTAGACAAAGGCAGAGAGTTGAAAAGGAGAGCTTTGGTAGCTCTGACTCACAGAGGTCTCTCTGTGAGTCACAGAGGTCTGACTCTGTGGTCAGCTCTGGTCAGAGCAGTCACAGCACACTTGGTAAAATAAGAGCTCATATCTCAGTAGGCTGTTGTGATGCTAATTATTCAGGTTTGAGGAATCAAGCCCCATCTGAAGTTGCTTTTCAGGAATTTGCCAACTTCATAGTCCCTCTGAAAGTGCTTCCTGTAATGCTAGATCTTCCATTTAATTTTATCTCCAATAATGTTTTAATGCCTCTTATTGATCTCTGCCTGAGTCAGGCCCAGTTGACCTGCCCCATAACCTTGCCTTGGGTAGGCCTCAGTGGTCTTTGAAGTTTTATTTACATGTACTTCTGTGACCTTATAAGTGTTATGAAAGCTACAGAAATCAATCGAACAAATCCTACAAAAAGACAATATTGAAGCTTTAATTCACAAATGAAACACTAAAACATTAAAAGTTGCATTTCCTGAGGAAACTATGGAAGAAATGTGACCTTTTCTTGGTTCCATGTCTGCTTTTCACTGGATTCACTTTTAATCAGGACACAAAACAAAAATATATTCAGTATAAAACCCAAATAATGTTTACTCAATACATACCAGCTAATGTACCATGGTCCATTGCACTCATAATAGGGCAAGACAAGCATGTTTAAAGTCCTTCAAACTGTTTAAGAGAACATGCCATTTTGATGAATAGAATCCATTACATGCTTCAAAAAAATTATCAGAAGCTGGTGAGTGTCAGGAAGAAGAAGAACTGAAAGGATATAGTCAGAGTGTGTGTGGAGGGTGTGTTTGTGTGTCCCATAGAATGCATACGATGTCAGAGGATGACTTTGTGGAGTCTTGGGCTATAGGCATTGAACTCAGGTCACCAGGATTGTGTGGCAAGCATCATTAGTTGCTGAGCAATTTTGCTGGCTCTGGAAAGAAATTTTAATTAAAAAAGTCTTATTGTTTAATGAAATTGAACATTAAGACTACATCTCATGCTCGACTTCCTGGTCAACCTCAGGTGATTCTTCTTGCCCAAAAATATATATAATATTTCTCTGCTGTGAGTTTCTTGGCATTTACATTCAGTAACAGGTCAGGAGCCCCCTGTGGCTATACAATCAATATCAAGAACAGCCCATGGAGGTAATGACCCCAGGTCTAGAGATCTTCAGAACTGGGGAACATCTTTTGGCTAGGTGATTAGGTCACTTGGCCACAAATCCTCCTCTGTGAGATGTCTCCAATAGGCTGAGATCACCCGTCTCCTATATCATCTCTAAGTCAGCCTCCTGGCAAGACTGTTCTTTAGGAGTCAGCCCATCATTTGTTCAGCTCACCCATCCTCATAAAGGTCATTTTCTGTCCCTGTTTTGCCTCTCTGGTTAGTTGGTTTCCACTGTGTGGGTAAATAGACTCAGTCCACGTGAAGTAAGATTGAGTTTGTAATGAAACATCATAAAAATATGGCTCATCATTCTTCACTACCTTTGAACTCCATTTACCATAGGTGGAGAAGATATGGATACAGTTTGGTAGGTTTGGAGAAATGAAGACACTGAGCTGGGCCTCTTCACCTCTAAAGGGAGACTGGTGACCCAACATTAAGATCAGAAAGGAGAGGAGAATCTCCCCTATCAGTGGACTTGGGGAGAGGCATGCATGTAGAAAGGGGAGGAAGGGTGGGATCGGGAGGGGAGGAGGGAGGGGCTTATGGGGGAATACAAAATGAATAAAGTGTAATTAATAAAAAATAAAAAAGTTATAAAAAATTAAAAAAATAAAAAAATAAAAAAAGAATCTTTTAAAAGCTTAGGAGATGGAATGTTTGTTGTTGTTCCTCAATATGATGAATCAAGTTGATTAGGAATCGGATAGACCATCTACTAGATATTTTTGTTTGTCTCTTACCCAAACTTTGCACCTTTTTCTCCTTTCCAACATATTATGGCACTTTGTGCTAAAGATTAAGATGATCATGTAGACTTTTCTTAAAGAATCTACAGGTGATGGTGGGAGGGACTGGAGAGATAGCCTAAGGCAGTGGTTCTCAACCTTTTTTTATTTTACATTATTTTATTTTAATTTTTATTATTAGTTATATTTTATTAACTCAGTATCCCAGCTGTATCCCACTCCCTCATTTTCTTCCCAACCCCACCCTCTCTCTCTCATCTCCTCCCTGCCCCTTTCCAAGTCCACTGATTGGGGAGGGCCTCCTCCCCATTCATCTGGCCCTGTTTTATCAGGTATCTTCAGGACTGGCTGCAAAGTCCTCCTCTGTGGCCTAGCAGGGTTGCTCCTCCCTTGTGGGGTGGGGAGGTCAAAGAGCCTGTCATTGAGTTCATGTTAGAAATAGTCCCTGTTCCCTTTACTATGGGAAACCAATTGGTTACTGAGCTACCATGGGCTACATCCGAGCAGAGGTTCTAGGTTATATCCACAGCTTGTCCTTGGTGGAGTGTCAGTCTCAAAAAAGACCCCTGTGCCCAGATTATTTGGTCCTTGTGGAGCTCCTATCCTTTCCACATCATAATAACTCCCCCTTCTTTCATATGATTCCCTGCACTCTGCTGAAGGTTTGGTTATGAGTCTTAGTATCTGCTTTGATACACTGCTAGGTAGAGTCTTTCAGAGGCCCTCTGCAGTAGGCTCCTGTCCTGTTACTTGTTTTCTCCTATGTCCAATGCACTTCCCTTTGTCTTTCTAAGTGAGGATTGATCATCTTACCCTGGGTCCTCTTTCTTGTTTATCTCCTTTAGGTGTACAGATTTCATTATGTTTATCCTATCTTATAGGTCTATGTAAGTGAATATATACCATGTGTGTCTTTCTCTTTCTGGGATACCTCACTCAGAATGATCTTTTCTAGATCCCACCATTTGCCTGCAAATTCCATGATTTCCTCCTTTTTGATTGCTGAGTAGTATTCCATTGTGTAAAAATAACACAATTTCTGTATCCATTCCTCCACTGATGGACATCTGGGTTGTTTCCAGGTTCAACCTTTCTTTAATACAGTTCCTCATCTTGTGGTGATCTTCAACTGCAAAATTATTTTCAATGCTACTTTATAGCTGTAATGAATCATAATGTAAATATCTGATATGGAGGATATCTGCTCTGTGAACCCTGTGAAAGGGTCATTCTACCCCCAGAAGGGTCATGGCCCACAGGTTGAGAAACTGTGGCTTAAGGTATAAGAGTGATTGCTGCACCAGAGTGACGACGAATTCAGATCCCTGCATACATGCAGCAGGCCAGGTATGGCCCTTTGCTAGCTGGTAGTAGCTCCAAAACTGAGGTGAGTAAAGGCAAGATGGTCTTTGGGCCTTGCTGGCTGTCAGTCCAAATGAAAAACAGAAGCTTCAGGTTCAGGGAGAGACACTGTCTCAAAGGAATAAGGTGAGATGGTACAGGAGTATACTCTACACTCTCCTCTGGTCTCCTCATTTACCCCTCCCACCACACATACACAGAGAGAGAGAGAGAGAGAGAGAGAGAGAGAGAGAGAGAAGAGGGGGAGGAGAAGGAGAGAAAAGAGAGAGGGAGGGGGAAGGGAAAAGGGAAGGGAAGAGGGAGAGCAAGAGGGAGAAGAATAAGAGGAAGGAGAGAGGGAGAGAAAGAGGAATACTGATTTAAGATGAACATATTATACAGACTTACTGAGTATACTTTATAGATCAGAGTCCAATGTATTAGAAGAGAATAACTTTCTCTAAGAAACAAGAACAGTGAGAGTGTATGTGTGTTAGGAAGAAATAAGTATCTTGAAGGATAAATGTCTCTGACAATTTTTAAAACATACATACATACATACATACATACATACATACGATTATGAAATAGTAACTTAACATGTGCACGTGAACATCATTGTTTTACACTACCAAAATAAGATCACAGACTGAGCGAGTCTAACTGAGTGAAGTTTATTTCTCTCAGTCCTGCACTAAAGGGGTGGCAGTTGACACTGGCCCTCTTGCTGTCTTAGCTCACGGCAGATGACCAGAGAGATCACAAGAGACTGGTCTTGAGACCAGAAGCCTCTTTCTACCCCAAAGTATTGGTTCATGATGGTGTGACCCTAGTGATCTAAACATCTCTCATTAAATCCCATTAAACCTCACATTTGCCTTACATTTTTTCAGAGGGTACATTAAAACCCTTTCTGTGGACAAATATTAAAAGCCAAACCAAGGATGAGTAAATGAATGAACAAATGAATGAATAAAAGGATTTCTAACGTGGAAACACCACACTGTTCACTTAACACAGTTACTAAAGTAGTCACTAAAGCTGACTGGCAGTCTCTGAGATTCTGACCCCTTCATTGGGAAGAAGCAGAAACCCAGCTTCTGGGCTGGCATTTGTGGTTCTTGAAGACAAGCCTTCAACACAGAATGAGTTCATCCAACTCAGCTACAGCTTAGAACCTTTGCTCCTAGCTTCTACTCTGAAGTTCTTTCTGTTGTTTTACACACACTGCATTAAGTTAACCTTCAATCAGATACTGACCCTGTGAAATGCATTCCAGAACTCAACTGCTATAGTTTCTATGATTGCAGTGGGTTTTCTGTGGGTGTTATGATGAATTAATAAGAACAAGTCAAGGTATGTACTTAACTGGAAGGTGACTGCAATGTGCAGTCACTCTCCTGCGTACAGTGAGTTGTTTAAAAAAATCATTTTACTGAGATCTGAGGCAACACAGAACAAGGAGTCTATTTGAATGCAATAGTGCTTTTAGGGAAGCAGGTCCAGCCAATTTCTAATTCCCTGAGGCTAAATTCTGTAAGGCATTAAAACTCCATTGTCAGGTACCTGTCACTGATGAATGCACGGAACATCTGTGGCAAGTTCCTGACATTATAAGCACTGCATACTGATGCCGTAGGAAGAGCTAGGATGTTGTGCTCATGGATTAAAGTGAAGAAGCACATGTTCTGGGACTCACCCACCTACCTGCACTTTTATTGTACTTTTCCCCAGACTAGAAGATGGGTGTTGGCACTGATAAATACAGCTTGCACATGCTCAGTTATATTTTACGACCCCAGCGCATTTGGACTGTTTAACAACAGACTTGTTAATAATAAGTGCCAACAGTTGGGCATGTGCTGTGTTTCAGATACTTCAAATACATCATGACAACACTTAAAGTCACTCTGAAGACCAGCATTTTCATAGTTACTATTAATACCTCCACATCCAAAATCTGATAGGAACAGGCCCATAACCCAGAAAGGATATCGAAGTTATCAAATAATATGGGGATGATGCATAACAGTGTGAAGATCCAATTTCTATTGAATTTGACTCATACTGAGCAAGTTTTTTTTAATGTATATAAACTCACTGGGTAACCACCAGCCTAAGAAGTGGGTGCTAGTATTTTTTGATAGGTCAGGAATCAAGCTCTGAGCAGCTCACATTGTGAATCAGCATATTGTTCTTACATGATGCTTGGCCAACGAGCTATCTGAAAACATTTATTCAATACTGGCACCTACCTAATTCTTGTAATACTGTTTTGTGATCAGCAAACCAGGGGATTCCTGCAGTACATCAGGCTTTGCTGCATTAATATGCTCTGCGATCACATAATGTCCTTTATTTGAGAGCCTTAGCATAGTCAACTGTCTGTCTTTCTGTCCAAATTTTGTGAGGCACAGATATACAAAGTGACCTACAGAGAGTCTAAAGTACATGTATTGCCATGGTAAAGAACATGATTTAAAAATTGTTGTTGTCCAGATTGTAACAGTTCAGTAGCAAGAGTTCTATTTCTGGGGACAAAAACTGACCCTCTGATACCGGACAAAAAATGATAATAAGTTTCCAGAAAATCAGAAGAAGTAAGATATTTTATAACTTTGGACATAACAATAGCATGTGTGTGTATGTGTGTGGGTGGGTATGTGTGTTCATGTGTGCTTGCACACCCGCTTGCAAACACACACACACATTGCTTAAAGTTGATTTAACAAGAGAGAGAAAAGGATAAACTACAGCATTATGCCTTGACTTGAAAACAAGCATAGTCTCATACGAATATTATGTAACGATAATGATTTAGAACTACAGAGTTTAATTCTGGACTTGACTGTTTTTCTAGTCAATACTTGCAGCAAAATTTTTATTTGTATCTTTTCTTTTTCTTCAACCATGAAAATAACAATACTTGCTTTATCTTGTGGGTTTACTAGATGAGATCATTTTCACAAGTACATTTTAGATATAAAAAGCACTGTACTTGTCTTACCTTTTATGATGAATGCTTGTTTCATAAGTTCAAAAAGGCAGAAGGAACTGTGAAAAGAAACCCCTATGTCTACTACACAGGTTAAGAAATATCAGAGCACTGGTAGCTCGGGGTGCTTCCTGCCCACCCCGCTGTGTCTTGTACAAGTACTCCTTTTGACTCCAGAATTATTGTGAATTTATTTAACTTTATAAAGCATTTAAAAATGAGTTTATAACACAAATACTTTTCCACACAACACACACACACACACACACACACACACACACACACACACACACACACAGTGTTTGAAACAGTATAGAACCCTCTGTCCCTTGTTTCTTTCCATTCAGATAATTTTTGTAAATTTTGTCCACATGAGTACTAAGTACTCACCAGCTAATTCATTTCCAGTTATATACTAGTCCATCATATAAATAAACTGCATAGGTATTTATCTTCATCTTGGTAGAGAATTATTTGTTTTTTAAATTTGAAATATGCATGATTCTATAGTCCTTTAAAATTACTTTGTGCAGAGAACAGTATCTTATTTGAAGTAGAAGCAACTTTAACATCCTCCTTCCCTAATATTGCTGGGCATGTTGGTGGTCTGTGTCATCAGACTTATGCTGTAGCTGTGAGACCCTTCACCCTTCTTAAGGCTTTCCTGTCCTCTCAGACCATCACCCCCTCTTACCAGGTATCTGCTTCACACTTCCTTATTTTTCAATAGTTTGGATAGAAATTATTGCAAGACTTTCCAGCATATTGCTGCCATTCTATTGGTGACTTTGTTATTCACATAAATAATTTTTCTACATTGTGAGCTTGAGTTACTCCCTCTCCTTCATGACATCTTAGACATTCACTTTCATTGTGAAGGCAGTGTAGACTTTCATTAATCTTCACATATGCCACTGTCAAACATCTGGCCCTTTGTGCCTTGTCCTTTTTTCTCAGCTTGGCCATTCTACTGTCACCACTCTGTCCAAGCTCCAGGTCTGCAGCTCGTGGTCATTGAGACTTTTCACTCTTTTAAATCCCGGCTCCGTCTTTCTGATTCTCCTCATACACTTCAAATCCACCTTCACTCTTTTGCCTTTCTTTTATGTGTCTTTCTTTACTGTGATCATTTGCTTGGCAGAACTTTGACTCTGATGAAATCTAGTTGTCCTTCCGTCTTTCCATAGTAAAAACCCACTGTCACAATGATTAGTCTTCCATCAAATTCATCACTATAAATACTAATGGGTCCTCAAAGCTGCTTGAGAGCTTGATTTTCTTGTCTTTTCTCAGTCTTACTCTCATATATGACTATTTTGTGTTTTCTTCTCTCTTCTCATAATTAATTACCTCCATGTCTCCCATCTGACTACCTGCTTCCTAGTGTACTGAGGAAATAGGAAAAGAAAAAGTCTATGTCCATAAGCTCCCAACACAAGCACTATTTGCCACCATCTACCCCGAGAAGCCCTGTTTTCTCTCCCGGTTTGTGGAAGATGGATGATTGTGCTTATGTCAAACCCATACATGTGCAATCACTGCCATTGCTTCTTTGCTAATTACACTTTCATTGCTGGGTAAAAACTTGAAAGAAAAAAACTTAAAGGAGAAAGAATGTATTTTGGCTCACAGCTTCAGTAGTCTTTATCTATAGTCAACTGGTTCTGTTGTTTCAGGGCTATGGTGACTCAGAATAGCTAGTAGAGCATATGGTAGGACAGAGTTGCTTACCTTAATGGGAAGAAGGAAGGAGAGAGAGAGAGATAGATAGATAGATAGAGAGAGAGAGAGAGAGAGAGAGAGAGAACGGCAAAGGAAAGGTATACCCCCAAAGGCAAGCCAAGTGACTTACTTCCTGGAGATAGGTCATAACTCCTAAAGTTTTCATATTCTCCCAAGATACTTCTACCAGCTGGAGAAGCATTCTTTTTAACACACAAGCTTGTAAAGGATATTTCAAACTATTAGTCTCTCATTTTTTAAACAAACAAAAAAGCAGATGTTTCTTACACTTTCTTCATCCTAGAATTACTATGCAAACCTGTACACATGCAAGCGAAAATCTTCCTGTCTCTCATAGTGCTCATTTGTTTTACCTTATTTTATTTATTTAGTTGCTTTTTTTTATTTCTTGGCTTCCTCTGGCTCAGGCTTTCATCACATGTCACATACAAATGCAAAAATTATAATTAGGGAATAAGAGGCCATGAATTTGAGGAGTTGGAGGAACGTAACTCTTCTTACTGGTTTTCCTGCTCTCATGCTTACACCACGTAGGCTTGTGTTTTAACATCAGCCAGCAGAGCCTATTAAAAATTCAAATCAGGCCACCCCTGTTCAAAATTTTTCAGTGATTCTGCAGCTCACTCAGAGGAAAAGCACAGAACTAATGATTTTGCTTTTTATGAATTCTTGGAGCGTCACTCCTGACCCTCACTCCCTTGCTCATGTTTCTCCTAATCTATAAAGATGTGTCACATGTTCAGAACTCAGGTGTTCTGTGCTTGCTTTTCTATTTGCATGGCGTCCTCTTATTCCACATATCCACAAGAGGCAACCTTTCTCCTCCTTTTCAAATGTTTCTTTATCTTTTTGGAGAGTTTTTTCTCTCTGTCTCTGTCTCTCTCTCTCACACAAACATACACACACCACCCAACAACAAAGCATAAATTTCAGTGATAGCTTTGATTCTTTCTCCTTTCCTTCTCTTTTTCTCTATCTCATTCAATATAGCACAACCCACCAGTCGTTTAAAACTAAGACATGAGACTTTTATTATTTTAAAGCTTAGACCTACAACCATATTATACAGGATAACCATACTAAAATCTACAGACTTAAAGAAGCTAAATAGCAAGGAGGACCCTAGTGAGGCTGCTTAATTCTCATTCAGAGGGGGAAACAGGATAGACACCGGAAGTGGTTGAAGAGAGAAAACAGGATGTGAGCCTACCATAGATGTTGTCTGAAAACTCAACCCAGCAGTGCATACAAGCAGATGCTGAGACTGACAACCAGACTTTGGGCAGAGCGCAGGGAGTCTTATGGAAGAGTTGGGGGGAGAGAAGCACCCAGAGGGGACAGGAGCTCTACAAGGAGACCAACAAGCCAACAAATCTGGGCCCAGGAGGGGCTTCAGAGACTGATGAACCAACCAAGGACCATGCATGGAGAGGACCTAGAACCCCTTCTCAGATGCAGCCCATAAGCAGCAGTCTCCATGTGGTTTCTCTATGAAGGGAAGCAGGGGTTATCTCTGACATGGACTCTATTGTCTGTTCTTTGATCACTTCCTCCTGGCTGAGTGGCCTTGCCAGACTACAGAGGAAGAGGATCCAGGAAGTCCTGATGAGACTTCATAGGCTAGGGTCAGATGGTAGGGGAGGAGGGCTCCCCCTTTCTGTGGTCTAGGGGAGAGAAATAGGGGGAGAGAGATGGAAGGTGGGACTGGGAGATGAGAGAGGGGGCTACAATCGGGATGTAAAGTAAGTAAGTAAGTAAGTAAGTAAGTAAGTAAGTAAGTAAGTAAGTAAGTAAATAAATAATAGTAAGAAACTTGCTCCTAGTTTTCACAGGCTTAATTATTAAATATGACTTAAAATATCTATTTATAGCAGATCTTCATTACAATGTGGGAGTTCTCTTTTCTTAATTATGTGATTGTAATAAAGAAGTTAATGTTAAATAAGTTTTTCTGTAGTTATTAAGACTTATACATGAGATCTTTTTTTAAATTATACTTTATTTACTTTGTATCCCCCCTCTAGTTCCCTCCCTTCTCCCCTCCCAATCAGTCCCTTCCTCTCCCTTCTCCACACACTCCCCTCCCCAAGTCCACTGGTAGGGGAGGGTTTCTTTTTCTTCCTTCTGATCCTAGTCTGTTAGGTCTCATCAGGAGTGGTTGCATTGTCTTCCTCTGTGGCCTGGTAAGGCTGCTCCTCCCCCTCAGGGGGAGGTGATCAAAGAGCAGGCCAATCAGTTCATGTCAGAAGCAGTCTCTGTTCCCATTACTATGGAACCCACTTGGACACTGAACTACCATGGGCTACATCTGTGCAGGGGTTCTAGGTTATCTCCATGCATGGTACTTGGTTGGAGTATGAGTCTCAGGAAAGACTCCTGTGCTCAAATTTTTTGGTTCTGTTGTTCTCCTTGTGGAACTCCTGTCCTCTCCAGCTCTTACTATTATTTCCCACTTCTTTCATAAGATTCCCTGCATTCTGCCCAAAGTTTGGTCATAAATCTCAACTTCTGCTTAAATTTTTGTGTTTTTTCATATACTGTATTTTGATCACATCCTTTCCCTTCCCCAAACACTTCCCAGTTTCTCCTTACCTTTAAATGTTAAATATTTCAAGTTGATTTATTCTCTAAAATTTCTTATGTTGAACTGCAATAAATCCGATTTGTTAAAGATGTGTTTTTAATGTTTATTTATTATGTGTGTATGTATGTGTATGTGAGTGGGAGGCATCATACTGTCTGTGTGGAGGTCACAGGACAACTAGTTCAATCTCTCTAATCAGATGTGTGTCAGGAATCAAACTTAGTTTTTCAGGCTAGGTGGGAAGCACCCTAACTTGTTGAACCATCTCAAAGGTCTATAATAAATTATTTTCTTAAAAATATATTACTGTTGGATTTAGCATCTTTGTATCTTACATATTTATGCTTAATTTTATAAAGGACATGTCTGTATGATCCATTTCACACTAATATTGCTTGCTATTTTTCATGTCAGTTATACTAGTCACATGTTGTAAGCTGGGAAGTGCTTAACCATTTTTTAAGCTTTAGAGAATTTTCAAAATTTTGGGGCAATCTTTTCTATTCAAAATTGACTAAAAATCCCTGCAAAGAATCATGGAACAAAAGCATTCATTTGTAAGTGGATTAATTATCATTCCACTTCTCTTAAAATATAAGGAAAACTAGGTGTTCTTTTTTTTTCCTGTCAGTTTCATAAGTAACATATTTTTCCCTTAGAAAATTTCAAGTTTATTAGCCAAACAAGTAACATTTTCAATTTACAGTGCAAGTGGGATATACTAGGTTGACCTTGACTCCTAGAAATATAGTATAAACATAGTTTGGAAAAAGAATTAAAGGACACAGTTAGAAAACCTTTTGTTACTAAACATCCACTGGGTGACCCACAATTTGAAACTGATAATGCCACAACCACTGCATTGAGAAACTTAGCAGGACTTTAGGAATAGTTATAAATACAACTCTCAAGCTGTGAATTCACTGAATACACAAGAAGAAAGATTAAAAGCAAGCCAAATATACTGCCTTTTTGTCATCATCCATTTAAACTAATGTGAAAGTTAAGAAGAGTGCTATAGTGGATCTTGATAGTGACCTAGACTTAGATTTCTGCTATACCAGGGTTCAGTTGCCTACTCCTGACACTACTCTCAAATGGATGAGATGCTCTACAACCTTTATTCACACAAAGTTTTTCTAGATGGTGGCAGAAGCCAAAAACAAAAACTGACCAGAAGGGGGACTACTGTATACAGAGCCAATTTATTTTATGGCGTGACTTCATTGACTCCCAGAAGAATAGTCACTAAAATGAAGCATCACTTTGACCAACAATAGGCAAGAACTTTAGTTTTGAGTGTTGAAGAGAGGAAGGGCAAATTTAATATAGGAGACAAATATAACAAGCCATCTATGATCCATATAGACAGGTATCAAGAGAATTAGGTAGTCTGTATATTGTGAAAAGTGTATTTTCTTTTATAAATGAAGTTGTTAACACATTATATGTGTGAACCATGCCAGACTTATTTTATAATGGCCAGGGTATCTTAATGTGCTCCCAAACTTAGTGTTCTTTTTGTGGACATTTCTTGTAGTCTTATTCCTACAATATCAAAGATTGTTTTGAAAGCCTTATTAGCTACATTGTCGCAGTCTCTATTGGTCTCTATATCTTAAGAAAATTAGTAATTTACAAGAATAATTATTAAAAGATAAAGTGAGAAATTTGAAGAAAGTCATCTCTGAAAGATGGATTTTTTATTTGATGATTTATAGAGTGTATGAATGAAGCAAATGTTGATAAGTTGAAATACTTGAAGTCTTAATGTAGCAATCTGAAAAGCTGAGTGGACTGATTTTGAAGCCCTATGATCCCCAAATTCAAAGGACCCCAAACAAATGTGTTCTACAATAGTTTGAAAACACTTGGAAGGCAGAGATAGTGAGAAATGTGGTTTCTACCTCTTGGGAGAGAGACTCTGAGAAATTAAAGACAATGAGGATTCATAAAGCATGAGACTTTTTAGTTCATCCTTTGCCTGGGAATATACTATATACCGTAAAATAGTCAGTGAACACACCCTCTTCCCTTGTGGCCTAGCAAGGCAGTCGACAAGGGAGAAGTGATCAAAAAGCTGGCACGGGAGTCCATGTCCAATGCAGTCTGCATTTTTCTTACTAGAGGACCCACAAGAAGCCTAAGCTGTCCATCTGCTACATGTTTGTAGGAGGCCTAGGCCTAGTTCATGCATGGTCCTTGGTTGGTGCTTCAGTCTCAGCAATTAGTTGAGTCTGTTGGCATTCTTGTGGAGCTCCTGTCACCACCAGGTTCTCTCCTTTTTTTCTCCCACATTTCTGTAAGACTCCCTATCCATTGCCCAATGTTTGGCTGTGAGTCTCAGCATCTGTTTCTAGGTATTGCGGGGTGGAGTCTCTCAGAAGACAACTCTGACAGGTTTCTATCTCCAAGCTTAGCAAAGTATTGTTCATAGTGTCAAGGGTTGGCACTCTCTGATGGGGTGGGTGTTTGGTTGGGCCAGGCATTGGTTGAGCAGTCACTCAATCTGCTCTATATTTATTCCTGAACATCGTGTAGGCAGGATAAATTTTTGATCCAAGTTTTTGTGGGTGGGTTGGTGTTCCCTTTCCTTTACTAAGAAACTAGTCTATTGAGACAGTGTCCTCTGCAGTCTCTATGGCCTCTGCAGTCTCAGCTTGAATCCCCTTCATATCCTCCCAGGAGCCTACCCTGACTTAGATTTCCAGTTTGTCACAGAGATACTCCCACCCTCAGTTTACCTTTTCTCTTCAGGACTTCTGTCCTCTCTCCCTCACTCTTATTCGGTCTTGTCTCCACTTTGTTAACTCTATACACCCCCTCTCCTATTTTCTTCCCTCTCTTCAACCACTACCTCTATCTATTCTGTCTCCCTATCTAAGTGAGATTTATGCATGCTCCCTTGGATCCTACCTGTTATTTATCTCCTTTGAGATTAACAGAGTAATAATGGCCATTTTATCAAAAGCAATCCACAGATTCAACAAAATTTCCATCAAAATTCCAACTTATAATGGCAAAACAAACAAACAAACAAAAAAACACAGTATCGCTAAAATAATCTGTACAATAAAAGAACTTTTGGACTTAACACTATTCCTTATTTCAAGTTGTACTGCAGAGCAATAGTAATAAAAACCACATGGTACTGGTATAGAAACAGATGGGTTGATAAACTGAATCAAATCTAAAACCCAGAAGTAAACCTACACACCTTATAGACACTTGATTTTTTACAAAGAAGCCAAACCTTTCAGTAGGGGGGAAAAAAGCATTGTTAAAAATTGTTGCTGGTATAACTATATTTCTGCATGTAGAAGAATGCAAATAAATCTATAGTAATCACCCCGCACAAAACTCAAGTCCAAGTGGATCAATGACCTCAACATAAAGTCAGATAAACTAAATCTGATAGAAGAAAAAGTGTGAACTAGCCTTGAACAAATTAGCACAGGTGACAATTTCCTAAACAGAACACCAACAACACAGGTTCTAAGATTAACAATTAATAAATGGGACCCGAAAAGATGAAAAGCTTCTGCAAGTGAAAGGCTACTATCGATAGGACAAAATGACAGCTACAGAATGGGAAAAGATCTTCACCAACCCTACACAGACAAAGGGATGATATCCAAAATATATAAAGAACTTGAGAAATTAGATATCAACAAATCAAATAACCCAATCAAAATGGTGTACAGAGCTAAAGAGATTATTCTGGACAGAGGACTCTTTAACGCCCTACATGCACTTAAAGAAATGTTCAATATCCTTAGTCATCAGGGAAATGTAAATCAAAATAACTCTGATATTCCAGCTTACAGCGGTCAGAATGCCATGAGAGAAAGCCCACCCCTTACACAATTAATGATATTCTGCTATACTTGCAAACTGGAGGCTAGCAAAGCTATCATTTGAGAGGCTTCACCCAGCAACTGATGGAAACAGATGGAAACAGATGGAAACAGACCCACAGCCAAACATTTTCCAGAGCTTGGGGAATCTTAAGGATGAAAGGGAGCCAGAGAGGTCAAGGACACCACAAGAAAACCTACAGAATCAACCAACCTGGGCCCATAGAGACTCAAGCACCAAACAGAGTGCATGCATAAGATGGACCTAGGTCCCATATACATATGTAACAGATATACCAGGGGTCCTCATGTGGGACCACTAACAGCAGGAGAAAGGGTCTCTGACCTTATCGCCTAACTCTGGTTACCTTTTCCCTCACTGGGCTGTCTTGTCTAGCTGCAACAGAAGATGCAGCTAGTCCTACACTTAACTTGCTGTATCAAGGTTGGTTGATATCTATAGGAAGACTCCCCTTCTCTGAGGAGAAAAGGAAGGAGGATGAGGGTGGTGAGGTGACATGGAGGGACTGGGAGAAGGTAAGGGATAGGATATTGTGATAGGGGTGTAAAGTATATTAATTAATCAATGAAAAAAACTCTCTGTACGGTAGTCCCATGTTGCTCATGGAAAATGCACATGGTGTAGAGAGATTCATAGTAGAATATTGAGGCTCAAAATAAAGTGGTGGCACTAACTATTCTTGATACAGTTTAAATAGTGCAAAGTGTAGATCATGCTAATGGACACTACTTTTACCTGTCTTTTCATCTCAGAGAGGAGTTGACTGTAATTTATTGAATATTCTCTATTTTCATCTTCTTTCTATGTGGCTGTCTGAATTCATTAGCTTATTTCCACAATTTTTTTTTGGAAATGGTTTAGGTTTAGTATAATATATGGATGGAATGAAAATACCAGGAAGTAAAGAATAAGTTAGGAATGGCTTAAATACAGTGGGAACACATATTACCAATAAATTTGAGTGAGAAATTTAGCAAAGATAATTGTTCTGCTCAAATAATGAAAATCTTAGAATTAACCTCAATAAGAGCCATCATTGACTTTCAGAGAAACTTAAAAGCCAGCTTTTGTAGTTGCTTGTATTGGGGACTAAGAAAGAACCCCAACACCCACTGAGTTTGAACTTTAGAGAATATTATTGCACACCTGAGTATATTACTAAATTCTATCCATAAAACTACCTGGGAAAAGCCAGTTCTGAATGCCTGCTCTAACAAAGACTACTCTATCTGTGCTCCTGCGCCAGCAAATAACCCGCCATTCCTACTCATGCAAGCCATAAACCCTATGGTCACTTTCCGAGAGATGGGAACGTAGGATGGGGATCCATTGGAAGAAGCAGTGTTTTAGCAAGAGAGAAAGTCAATGGAGAGTAAAAATGACCAACATTCATTCTTTATGTGTATAAAACTATCAATGAATAGAATGAAAAAAAAAGAAGTTATGATGTTCGCAATGCTCCCAGATGTTGTGGTTCTCATGCATATATGAGCTGGGAAGCATCTTCAAACTCCAGCTAATGATGATATCATATAAGTACCACCAGCATTAACTTCTGGATTTGCACTGAAGACATTTCTAGATGCAATATGGTATACACCATTTGAGTGACAATTACAACCTTGCATTTATATCCATTAGGACTGTCTATATGACATAAAATAATAAGACATAATGGGGACATAAAATAATGAGAAGATACCCCAAAAGTCTTATAATATCACAAGTATTGCAGTGAGAAAAGCATAGATATACATAATAACATGGAAGCATGCTAATGGAGAACTGCAAGCGAATGTGTAACATATTCAGGAGATGGAGGCCTCTTCATGTTTAGGACCAACTCTGAAATTGCTGATGGATCTTGTCTTAACACTATCCCCCAAACAGCTCTTTTTAAACCCAATACAACTGCGTGGTTTGTGGATGACAACTCCAACGTTGGTAGACATCTAATGAATGAGAAGCTGATTGAAGAAAGTAGGAATGCTTGTTTGTCTTCATCACAGTGGTGGAAGAAGTAAGTGATAATAAGAGTTCCAAAGTTTTGGGGACCTGGGGAGGTGGGCCAACTGGTGAAGGCACTTGCTGTAAGCCTGACAACTTGAGTTTTATTCCTGGGACACATGTGATGGAAAGAGCAAACTTACTCCTTCCAGCTATCCTCTGACCTCCACGCTTTGCCACACACACACACACACAATCCTGCTCTGACTCTTGTGCCTATGCAAGTACACACACACACACACACACACACACACACACACACACACACACACACGAATAAATGAACAAGCAAGCAAGAAAACAAACAAAGAAACAAATAAATAAAAAGACTACCTATGTTAGGGAATTTTCCAACTCGTGGGCAGTGGCCAATGCTCAGTTAAATGGACAGTGGAATGTTGGACTATTACAAAGATGTCTGCATGACACATGGGCTTATAGCAGTCATAATAGGTATGGGAATGCCCTTCAGAAGAACTTCCTTCCAGGATTAGAAGATGGTTGGATCCACATATGCTGTGTTCACTTGAGGTGGCCATCAGAATTCACTGAATGAATAGACACTAGTGAAGTGCAACCTGAAGTTAAGCTGCTGGTCAATGTATACTCCTTGAACTCTCTGAGGCACAGGATACCAACAAAAACCACTCTGTCTGCCAGCAAAAAAGACAAAAACAGCAGATATCTCATAAATTCCTCAAGGGAAGGTACTGTACAGAGCTGTCAATAGTCATTATACTGATGTCAGTAGCTCTGGAAGACAAGCATGTATCTTGACATGAATAGACATCTACTTCATGCTCATCTTTGCCTTTCTTGTGGTGTATACAAAGATCAAAGTAATGTAAAAGAAAGATATTGTCAGCAAAGACCATCACAGACCACAGTGCTCTATAGACATATATCATGTCAACTGGCAATATTATATTACATATTATCATTAGAATAGTGGTTGGAGAAATTATTGGAATTGGCAATTAATTTTTTTTTTGAATTTTATTTTTTTCTTATCAGTTACATTTTATTAACTCTGTATCCCAGCCATGTCCCCATCCCTCATTCCCTCCCAGTCCCTCCCTCCCTCCCTCATCTCCACCGTGCCCCTTGCCAAGTCCACTAATAGGGGGGACCTCCTCCCCATTCATCTGATCCTGTTTTATCAGGTATCTTCAGGACTGGCTGCAAAGCCCTCCTCCATGGCCTAACAGGACTGCTCCTCCCTTGGGGGGTGGGGAGGCCAAAGAGCCAGTCATTGAGTTCCTGTTAGAAATAGTTCTTGTTCCCCTCACTATGGGAAACCAATAGGTTACTGAGCTAGCACAGGCTACATCTGAGCAGAGGTTCTAGGTTACATTCATACATGGTCCTTGGTTGCATGTCAGTCTCAGAAAAGACCCTGTGCCCAGATATATTTGGTCCTTGTGGACCTCCTATCCTTTCCTCATCAGACTAACTCCCCTTCTTTCTTATGATTCCCTGTACTCTGCCAAAGGTTTGGTCATGAGTCTTTGCTTTGAAAACACTGCTAGTTAGAGTTTTTCAAATGCACTCAGTAGACTCCTGTCATATGTTCAATGCACATCCCATCTGTCTTTCTAAACGAGGATTGATAATCTTACCCCATGTCCGCTCTCTTGATTATCTTTTTTAGGTGTATAGATTTCATTATGTTTATCATATCTTATAGGTCTATATAAGTGAGTATATACCGTGTTTGTCTTTCTCCTTCTGGGATATTTCACTCAGGATGATCTTTTCTAGATCCCACCATTTGCCTGCAAATTTCATGATTTCCTCCTTTTTGATTGCTGAGTAGTATTCCATTGTGTAAAAATACCACAATTTCTGTACCCATTCCTCCGTTGATGGACATCTGGGTTGTTTACAGGTTCTGGCTATTACAAATAAAGCTGCTATAAACATGGTTGAGCAAATATCCCTTTTGTGTACTTGAGCAAACTTTGGGTATATACATAGCAGTGGTATAGCTGGGTCTTGAGGAAGCACTATTTCTAATTGTCTTAGAAAGCACCAGATAGATTTCCAGAGTGGTTGTACAAGTTTACATTCCCACCAGCAGTGGAGGAGGGTTCCCCTTTCTCCACAACCTCTCCAGCATATGTTGTCCCTTGAGTTTTTCATCTTGGCCATTCTGATGGGTGTAAGGAGATATCTCAGAGTCATTTTGATTTGCATTTCCCTGATGGCTAATGAGGATGAGCATTTCTTTAAGTGTTTCTCTGCCATTCGATATTCCTCTGTCGAGAATTCTCTGTTTAGCTCTGTTCCCCATTTTTTAAGTGGATTACTTGGTTTGCTGCTTTTCAGCTTCTTTAGTTCTTTGTATATACTTGATATTAGTCCTCTGTCAGATAAAGGGTTAGTGAAGATTCTTTCCCAATCTGTAGGCAGGCGTTTTGTTTTGATGACAGTGTCCTTTGCTTTACAGAAGCTTTTCAGTTTCATGAGGTCCCATTTATTGATTGTTGCTCTTAGAGCCTGTGCTGTTGGTGTTCTGTTCAGGAAGTTGTCTCCTGTGCCAATGAGTTCTAGGCTGTTCCCCACTTTTTCTTCTAACAGATTTAGAGTATCTGGTTTTATGTTGAAGTCTTTGATCCACTTGGACTTTAGTTTTGTGCAGGGTGATAAATATAGATCTATTTTCATTTTTCTGCATGTGGACATCCAGTTGGACCAGCACCATTTGTTGAAGATGCTGTCTTTTTTCCATTGAATGGTTTTGGCTTCTTTGTCAAAAATCGAGTATTCATAGGTGTGTGGGTTTATTTCTGGGTCTTCTATTCGGTTCCATTGATCCTCCTTTCTGTCTTTATGCCAATACCATGCAGTTTTTATTACTATTGCTCTGTAGTACAACTTGAGATCAGGGATGGAGATACCTCCAGATGATCTGTTGCTGTACAGGATTGTTTTGGAGATTCTGGGTTTTTTGTTTCTCCATATGAAGCTGAGAATCTTTTTTTTCAAGGTCTGTAAAGAATTGAGTTGGTATTTTGATGGGAATTGCATTGAATCTGTAGGTTGCTTTTGGCAGGATGGCCATTTTCACAATGTTAATCCTACCAATCCATGAGCACGGGAGATCTTTCCATCTTCTGAGATCTTCTTCAATTTCTTTCTTCAGAGACTTGAAGTTTTTCTCAAACAGGTCTTTCACTTGCTTGGTTAGTGTCACCCCAAGATACTTTATGTTATTAGTGGCTATTGTGAAGGGTGTTGTTTCCCTAATTTCTTTCTCAGCCTTTTTGTCTTTGGTATACAGGAGGGCTTCTGATTTTTTTGAGTTGATTTTGTATCCTGCCACTTTGCTGAAGGTGTTTATCAGCTGGAGGAGTTCTCTAGTTGAATTTTTGAGGTCGCTCATATATACTATCATATCATCTGCGAATAGTGACACTTTGACCTCTTCCTTTCCGATTTGTATCCCCTTGATCTCCTTTAGTTGTCTTATTGCTCTGGCTAGGACTTCAAGTACTATGTTGAAGAGGTATGGAGAGAGTGGGCAGCCTTGTCTTGTCCCTGATTTCAGTGGGATTGATTTAAGTTTCTCTCCATTGAGTTTGATGTTGGCTATAGGCTTGCTGTATATTGCCTTTACTATGTTTAGATACGTGCCTTGTATTCCTGATCTCTCCAAGACTTTAAACATGAATGGGTGTTGGACTTTGTCAAATGCTTTTTCAGCATCTAAGGAGATGATCATGTGGTTTTTCTCCTTCAGTTTGTTTATGTGGTGGATTACATTGATGGATTTCAGTATGTTGAACCACCCTTGCATGCCTGGGATGAAGCCTACTTGGTCGTGGTGGATGATATCTTTGATGTGTTCTTGGATTCGGTTTGCAAGTATTTTATTGAGTATTTTTGCGTCAATGTTCATAAGAGAGATAGGTCTGAAGTTCTCTTTTTTTTGTTGGGTCTTTGTGTGGTTTAGGTATCAGGGTGACTGTTGCTTCATAGAATGAGTTTGGTAATGTACCTTCTGTTTCTATTTTGTGGAATAGTTTGAGGATAATTGGTGTGAGCACTTCTTTGAAGGTCTGGTAGAATTCCGGGCTGAAACCATCTGGCCCAGGGCTTTTTTTGGAGGGGAGACTGTGAATGACTGCTTCAATTTCCTTGGGGGATATATGGCTGTTCAGTCTTTCTACCTGATCTTGACTTAATGTTGGAAGATGGAATCTATCAAGAAAATTGTCCATTTCATTTAGATTTTCAAATTTTGTGGCATATAGGCTTTTGTAGTATGACCTAATGATTGTTTGAATTTCCTCTTTGTCTGTAGTTATGTCACCCTTTTCATCTCTGATTTTGTTGATTTGGATAGATTCTCTCTGCTTTTTAGTTAGTTTGGCTAAGGGTTTGTCTATCTTGTTGATTTTCTCAAAGAACCAGCTTTTTGTTTCATTGATTCTTTGAATAGTTTTATTTGTTTCTAATTGATTGATTTCAGCCCTGAGTTTGATTATTTCCAGCCTTCTGCTCCTCTTGGGTGTATCTGCTTCTTTTTTTTCTAGGGTTTTCAGTTGGGCCATTAAGTTGTTTGTATGTGATGTTACGAATTTCTTGTTGCAGGCACTTAGTGCTATAAATTTTCCTCTGAGCACTGCTTTCAATGTGTCCCATAAATTTGGGTATGTTGTGCCTTCATTTTCATTGAATTCTATGATCTTTAATTTCTTTCTTTATTTCTTCCTTAACCCAGCTGTCGTTGAGTAACAAGTTATTCAGTTTCCATGTGCGTGTAGGCTGTTTGTTATTTCTGTTGTTGTTGAGGTCCAGCTTAAGTCCATGGTGGTCAGATAGAATACAAGGGATTATTTCAATCTTTTTGTATCTGTTGAAGCTTGCTTTATGACCAACTATGTGGTCTATTTTGGAGAAGGTTCCATGCAGTGCTGAAAAGAAGGTATATTCTTTTGAGTTTGGATGAAAAGATCTGTAGATGTCTATTAGGTCCATTTGATTTAGGGTCTCTGTAAGTGTTTTTATTTCCCTATTTGTTTTCTGTCTAGTTGATCTGTCCCTTAATGAGAGTGGAGTGTTGAAGTCTCCCACTATTAGGGTTTTGGGATCAATGTGTGATTTAAGCTTTAATATTGTTTCATTTACGAATGTAGGTGCTCTTGTATTTGGGGCATAGATATTCAAAATTGTGATGTCCTCTTGGTGGATTTTTCCTTTGATGAGAATATAGTGGCCGTCCTTATCTAATTTTGATTAACTTGGGTTGAAAGTCTATTTTATTAGATATTAGGATGGCTACTCCCGCTTGTTTTCTGGAACCATTTGCTTGAAAGACATTTTTCCAGCCCTTTACTCTGAGGTAGTATTTATCTTTGTTGCATAGGTGTGTTTCTTGGATGCAACAGAATGATGGATCCTGTTTCCGCAACCATTCTGTTAGTCTGTGTCTTTTAATTGGGGAGTTGAGTCCGTTGATGTTGATAGATACTAGTGACCAACAATTGTTACTTACTTTAGATGTGGTGTTGGTTGTGTCACTGAGTTTCATTGCTTGTCTTCTTTTGGTTTTTTTGTTGTGTAGTTTTCTATTTCCTCTGTTTCCTTTGATGTAGTTGTTTTCTTTGGTTTGGAGTTTCCCTTCTAGTAACTTCTGTAGAGCTGGGTTACTACGTAGATATTGTTTAAATTTGGTTTTGTCTTGGAATATCTTGAATTCTCCGTCTATGTTGTTTGAAAGTTTTGCTGGGTAGAGAGGTCTGGGTTGGAATCTGTGGTCCCTTAAGGACTGTATGATTTCTGTCCAGGCCCTTCTGCCTTTCATAGTTTCTGTTGAGAAATCTGGTGTGATTCTGATAGGTCTACCTTCATATGTTACTTGGCCTTTTTCCCTTGCTGCTTTTAGAATTTTTTTCTTTGTTTTGTAGGTTCAGTGTTTTGACTATGATGTGACGTGAAGAATTTCTTTTCTGGTCTAGTGTACTTGGTGTTCTGTAGGCCTCTTGTATGTTTATGGCCATCTCCTTCTTTAAGTTGGGAAAATTTTCTTCTATAATTTTCTTGAAAATATTTTCCGGACCTTTGAGCCTGATGTCTTCTTTTTCTTCTACTCCTATTATTCTTAGGTTTTGTCTTTTCATGGTATCCTTGATTTCTTGGATGTTTTGTGTTTGGAACTTTTCTGATTTTATATTTTCTTTGAGAGACGTGTCAATTTCCGCAAGTGTATCTTCGGTTCCTGAGATTCTTTCTTCCATTTCTTGTATTCTGTTGGTGATGCTTACCTTTGTAGTGCCTGATCTTTTCTCTATGTTCTCCAGCTCCTGGTTTTTCTCTATTTGTGTTTTCTTTATTGATTCTAATTCTGTTTTCATGTCTTGCAACATTTCCTTCATCTGTTTGATTGTGGACTCCTGCTTTTCAATGATAGCTTCTATTTTTTTGTCCATTTCCTCTCTATGTATCACTAATTGTGCCTCTACTTCTTTGGGTATAATAGCCTGTATTTCTATGAGAGCTTTGTTTATTTCTTCTTTATTTGCCTTCATTTGTGTGGACGTTTCTTTGAGAGCTTTGTGCATTTCTTCTCTGTTTGCCTCAATTTTCGTGGTCATTTCTCTGAGAGCACGATTTGTTTCCTCTTGGTTAGTCTCGATTTCTTTGGTTATTTCTCTGAGGGCTTTGTTCATTTCATCTCTATGGGCCTCTAATAGCTGGAGAAACATAGTTTTGAGGTCGTTTTCTTGTGTATCTAGTGAATTGAAGTGTCCATTGTTTTGTGGGGTTGCTGGTGAGGTCATTATGTCCTGATTTTTGTTGGGAGTGTTCTTACGTCTGCCTCTAGCCATCTGGTTATTTATAGTCCTCACTGGTTGTTCCTCGAGATTGTAGTTCGGGCTATGATCCTCTCTTTCTGTTTTCTGGACTGTTTTTTCAGGAAGATGAGAGAGGTTCACTGGTTTGGGAGTGTGCACTGTGTTTTCAATTTTGCCTAAGTAAAGAATGTGACGCTGGCGCTATTTGCGTGCACTTTTAGTGGGCGCAGTGTGCATGCGCAGATTCTCTGACTATTGCAGTGGCCTGCAAGCCACTATTACGCAGTTCTGACTGAGATCCAGGGATTGTTTGCCTGGATTACCCTGGTGGACCCGCAAGGCAGAGGCTTCAATGTTGGGGTCGCTATCCCAAGAATCCCTATGATGCCCACACTAGGGGTGTGGGTGGCAGGGATCTCGTCTGGTTGCTTCTGTGGAGAGGCCCTAGGTCTGGGGCAATCTCTCCCTAGAAGGCTCACTCACTCTCTTGCAGGACCAGTTGGAATGCACAGGGGTTCCCCTTGCTCACTACTCTCTGTTTTGGTCCTGCTGCAGAAGTGCATGGGTAGGCTAACAGTCAGCTCTGTGACACTGTGGCCGTAGGACTCGGTGTCCACCTTTCCTGTGTGCTGCCTCTTTGTCCTTTCCCTCTGCCAGGAGTGGTTATGTTGACTGGTCCCTGGGTGGCACGGGAAAGAGTTAGGATGTGTGTACTCAATCCCAGATCCCGGGCCCAGATCTCTCTGCCAGATGCAGCCTAGCGGTAGAATCTATGTTTGCTGATCCCAAGGCATTACCAGGTAGGGTTGAGTGTCCTCAGATCCAGAGCTTGGGTTTCTCTGCTAGGGGCTGCTGGGTGAGCTGGAGAGAGGGTGCTGTGTCCTTAGCAGGCTGCCTCTCTGTCCTTCCCCTCTGACCTTCTCCTCTGCTTGGGCAAGCTTATGGAGGTGCTCTCAGGGGAGTGCCAGCAGGGGTTGGGGCTTCTCAGTCGGATCCTGAGCCCTGAGCCGGCGGCTTGTCTCTGCCAGGGGTCGGGGGGAGTGCCGGTGATAGAACTTGCTGCTAGACCTTATTGTGCTGGACCCAGGAGAATCTCAGGACGTGTAGAATGACCTCAGTCCCAGATCCCGAGCTGTAGTTTGTTTGCTAGGAGCAGCCGGCAGCACTGGAGTTCCGGCACTGTGAAGCCACTGTGCGCCTCTTTATCCTTCTGCCCTGCTGTGGCAGGGTTATGGCGGCGTTTGGGGGAGTGCCCAAAAGGATTGGGTTTTCTCAGCCCCGATCTCGGGTTGGGGTACAGACAATGTGGTCTGTGGCAGATTCTGCTAGATGCCTCCTGCCTCCTCCGAAGAGGGAGTAGGGATTTTGAGCTGGGCGCGCAGCTGCGCAGCTGTAATCCGTGCGCGGCGGGAGCTCAGTTGTGATGGCGGCGGGTACCTGCGGTTCGAGAGACCTTCCAGGGAAAGACTGGGTGACCCGTGACCAGTCTGGCAACTTTGCTTCCCCGTGGGGTTTTTTTTGCGACCGGGACTCTCAGCCTCAGGCACCCTTGTGCCCACCAATCAGCCTGGGAAAGTGATCGGCACAAGCAGGCTTGCGGCACCAGCCCGGAGACCCAAAGCCCGAGTTAGCTGGGTTCTCTTCCGGGTTCTGGCTGGGCAGCCGAGAGTGGACCCGACCGCTTCCCACGCTGTGGGAGCCTCCCCTCACCTGGGAAACACGATCGATCGCTGTTGTTTTAGGGTCCAGAGTTCAGTCTGCTGGTCGCTGCACGAAGTGTGTCGTCCCACTTCTCAGACACGGTGTTCTTCCGGTGCCGCCATCTTGGCCCCCGGCAATTAATTTTCTTATTTGAAGTGAAAAGAGTGGATAATGGCATCAGATGCCCATGCGCTTGCTTCCACGGGTGTAGGGAGCAGATAAACTTATATTATTATTATATTTCGCTGAGGCAGAACCAGCTTAGTTCTAGCTACTGCTGCCACTTGCCAAATTAGAGACCCAAAGAAGGGGTCATATCCCCTAGAACTGGAGTTACAGGCAGTTTTGAGTAGCCCAAAGTGGGTGCTAAGAAAAGAACTCAGATTCTCCTGAAGACTAATAAATGTTCCCAAGTACTGGTTGCTTAGCCCCTAAGCAACCTTTATTTTAAAATTTTAAAAATTAGTTTCATGTGTATGTGTTTTACCTGCATACATGTCTGTGCACCAAGTATGGGCCTGGTGCCAGAAGAGGCAAGTAACAGGCATTAAATCTCCTGGTACTTGAGTTACTAATGATTGTGAGCTTCCTTGTGAGTATTAGGAATCAAATCCAAGTTCTCCAGAAGAACAGCCAATGCAGGAGTTCCCAAGCCTTATAAATACATTCCTTGGGCAGATCCCAGAGTGTTTCTATATAACTGCCCCTATGCCCAGGACTGGAAGCTTCTAGCCTCCATACAATCTGATTTCCTGTAAGCTCTGACATTGAAGGCTTCAGCTTCCAGCCTTTGTCTCCTAACTTAAGCCTAGAATGTTTCTGAGACATACTGCTGAACAAACTCACCCTTTCTAGTTCTTTCTGAACTCTGGATATCTGGTTCAAGTTAGCTGTTCTGGCTCAAACTCCTCTCCAAGCTGACTGATTCAAATTGCCTTCCCTCAGCTTCTCACTGAAGTACTGTTTGGAAAAACTGTCTTTAAACTTCATGAACGGAACTGCACGAATTGAATTGGATTCAAATGAACTGCCCCAAAATGTACTGGACTCCTGAACTCTACTGTATTGTTTCCACCAACAACTCTACTGCACTGTCTTCATAAACTCTCTCTGTCTTAAGCTTAAGTAGCTTCTCTTACCTGTCTGTTTTTGTGTGAGTTTGGTATATCCTATCTCTGACTCATTTTATCAAATCTTTCTCTGATTCATCACTTTGTCTGCACCTCAATTAGATTTCATTGTTTGAGATTAAAGGTGTACACTAAATTCCAGCAAGAGGAATTAAAGGTGTGTACTAAGGGTATGACCTAAGGTTTACATAGACCTAGGAGTTTGGATGTGATCCCTTGCTAGAGCAGCCATGTTACTGGATTCAAATTCCTCTACAGCCATTATCTTTCTAGCCCTAGGCAACCTTTTAAAAAATGGTAATTTACTACTTTTATGGATACTTTGCAGAGGTCAAACAAAGCATAACTTTGTTATCTTTTTGTATATTTGTAACGGAATTGTTACGAAGAACACTTTTATTCTCCTGTAGGGCAGTACTGCTTTTCCAAGCCAGAAAAAAAAAAATACTGTAGTAATAAAAGGAATGCTAGGAAATGTTTCCCCACTTTATCCTTTGACTGTGATTCGGGATTGTGTCTGCTCTCAAGGACAATCTGAAGAATTTAGGTGATTAAGAAGTTCTATCCAAGGCGGGACATAGAACTATGGCACCGGAACAGTATTCCTATGGTAGGTCACTAGAAGTATTCCCTCTGTCTGGATGAGAATGAGTAGTTGAAGATACTCACTGGTACAGACTGTATGAAATAATTAGGTCTAAGGCTGAACCTTTTGGTTCAGAGTTCTGATCTTTATAGTAGCTTTCCCAGAACATCTGTGGAGTATTCCAAGTGACAGATGCTGGCATGGAGGGGCGTGGCTAGCTAATTGTGTCTTTTTGACTAAAGCAACTAGAACAGTAGAGGGAAGTCTAGTTGTTGACAATAGGAAGTAAAATGACAAGGATGGACATCAGAAGAAGAAGAAAACAGGAAACAAGTTAGGAACCTACCAAAAAGGGCCTCTGAAAGGCTCTGCTCTGCAGACTATCAAAGCAGAGGCTGAGAGTTATGGCCAACTGTTGGGCAGAGTGCATGGAAGCTTATGAAAGAAGTGGGAAATAGTAATATCTGGAGAGGACAGAAACTCTACAAGGAGAGCAACAGAACTAGAAAATTTGAACACAGGGAACTTCCCAGAGACTCATACTCCAACCAAGTACCATGCATGGAGATAATCTAGAACCCTTGCACAGATGTAGCCCATGGTAGTTCAGTGTCCAAGTGGGTTCCATAGTAATGGGAACAGGGACTGCCTCTGAAATGAACTGATTGGCCTGCTCTTTGATCACCTCCTCCTGAGGGGAGAGCAGCCTTACCAGGCCACAGAAGATGACACTGCAGCCACTCCTGATGTTATCTGATAGACTAAGATCAGAAGGAAGGAGAGGCGGACCTCCCCATCAGTGGACTTGGGAGGGGCATGTGTGAAGAAGGGGGAGGGAAGGTGGGATTAGTCGGGGAGGAGGGAGTGGCTTATGGGGGGATACAAAGTGAATAAAGTGTAATTAATAAAAGTTAAAAAAAATTAAAAAAAAGAAGTAAAATGTCCTCTTCCCCCAGCATCTTAGCTTATTCACAGGAAAACAAACAGGAAATATCATAATAAGGAGCATGAGCAGTGATGATTTTTAACAGATTTGAGTGGTGTTTTAAAGTATTTATGTTTGTCCAGGGCCCTAGGGGAGAAGTGGGTTCCTCTTATATTAGTTGTCCTGCCAGTCAGTTTCTCTCAGGTTTTTCACGTGTGTCAAGCTAGAAACTGCTTCTCAGTGAGTCTTCATTTTCACAAACCATATGACCTCTCATCTGTCTCTTACCTTAATCAGATAACAGAGCAAGGTGAAGGGATGGAGATGCTTGGAAAGAAAAGACCTTCATCTGGTGTGCATTGTTATAATACCTGAAGCTGGATTAAATTATGAGGAAAAATGGTTTACTTGGATCACAGTTTTGGAAAGTCAAAGAGCAGGTTGCTGGCATTTGGTGAGAGTTTTCCTGGCAGTGTGGTGATGTGACAGAGTGGAAAGGGCCAGCCATATGTGAAAGGGGCCTAGCATGTGGGGTTACTTTGCTTAGTAACAAAGAGTTCTGGTCCTATAAGAATAACAACAGTTTCTTCCCAAGATGACACTCTAATTATTTAATTAATGTCCATGAGACTCTGCCTCTTAAAGAGCCACCACTTTTGAATTCTGTTACATTAGGCACCAAGCTTCCAGTACTCCAGTTTTGGGGTGTAGTATGTTCAAACCATATCCAAACCACAGGAAGAAAACTGTTAGGATATAGGTTGCACTAAATCTTAGTGAGCACCCATGTGAAAAAAACCTGAAAACCAAATCCCAAAAATTCAAACCAACCAACCAACCAACCAACCAACCAACCAACCAACCAACCAACCAATCAACCAACCAACCAGAAGCTACCTGGTGACCAAACAAAGGAAATCAAAATACAATATGAAAACCCATTTTCCGCATCTTCCTTGCTTCATAAGCAGGTGTGGTAAAGCCATTCAATAAACAATCTACCACACAAACTCGAGAAGGTGAGGGAAACCTGTGACATTTTTTTCTCCAAGAGTGTGAGCACAGACCATGGGTCTGGATGGCATCTGACACGTCATTCCAGCCTCTCTTCTGACTTTTAACTGAGCCAGTTCTTCTCATCAAGATCTCAGCCTCCATCTCTTTTCTTACCTTTCTGCTGCTGGTTATTATGTGGCCAAACATTTACTGATGGTTAGCCATTAGTTGGCTTTTACTGTTGATTTTTTTTTTCTTGCTTTGTTGTGCTTTTCCTTTGAAAGCTGCATTTTCTGCTTTGGCATTATAAAAGCCAGGCATGAATAAAAACAATATAATTTTCCCCTTTCTCCCTTTGTCAGACACCAACATCAGAATAAGCCTTGACTGTCTTCTGTGGCTAAAATGGCTTTTGATACCCATGGCTGTGTTCAGAGTGCTCAAACAAGATGCAGGGCCTCAGAGCCATTAGTGAGTGAACAGCTGTCCGGAGGAAGGAGGGTCTTGAAAGCTAAATTTTTGCTTTTGATTTTTGTTGTTGTTGTTGTTGCTGTTTACTGCTCACCAAGAGTTACAAATTGGATGCAAACACCTTACCCTGGCCGGAAGCACTCAATTTCACAGTGTCTAATTTATATGTAAAGGAAGTCACACATTTACTTAATTATATTTCTCATAAGTTTTTCCACCTTATATTGGGAGAGAATGTTTATACTGCAATCTGTTTAGTCTGCTTAACTCTTCACTTTCTGGAACACTCTGACAAAATAACATCTGGGCCCTTTCAGGAGGTGGCAACCTCTGGGTCTGTCTTTTAGGAGCACACCGATCCTCAGATCTGACAATGAAGCCTCAAGGATGGAAACCCCAAACCAGTCTCCATTTGACAAATGATCAGTAGCACACTGCAGTCTTTGGATAAAGTGAGGTATGAGAAGTGAGAAAGGTTTAGATGAAGGTTAATAAGGCTCAGACCTCTAACTGCATCTAGAACAGGAAAGTGCCTGTTCTGTTTGATATGGCCCTAATTTGTAATTAAAAAAAATCAATTGTGACAATTCTGGAATTTTGGTTTCTTTAAAAAACACAGAAATATTATAAGAATATTAGTTTCATTTCTATCCCAGGTTTGGAGATATGGAGTTACTTCTGGCTGTCCAAAGCTGCTGACTATGATTTGCCTTGTTTTGTCATATGCAGATAGTTTCCGCCATTGTGTGACATTTGGAATTCTGGGAACTTTTCAGTGGATATATAAATGCTAGGACCCCCAAGAGGCAGTGTCAGTGGTTGATGGTCATTTAGGGAGGTTGGTTGCAGTTTGTTAGTAGCCATGGTCAAAGAAAAAAACAAAAGGAAAGAAATTAGATTGAGAAATTTTCCTATTTCCTCTCTTTCCTCTGTTCTGCTTTCTCTTCTGTCTAGCATGGGAGGTGAAACTGGGGTGATAAAAGGTGGGAAAAAGAAGAACCCACAAAGTAGCAGAGGCCAGTCACAAGTAGTGTGAGGTTAAGCAATCTTTTGTCTAATTCTAGCACTCTGAAGTCTAAAGCAGGAGGACTGAAAGTTGAAGGCTAGTTTGGGCTATGCAGTGGGGTCTTATTTCACAAAAAAGAGAGTTTTGCTTGTTGGATGTGGTGACTCATGCCAGTGATCTGAGCACTTGAGAGTTTATTTAATGTCAGTCTCAACTACCAAGCAAGTTTGAGGCCACCCAAGATTATATGAGATGCTATCCCCCAAACAAACAAGATACAACCAAACCAAACCAAACCAAACCAAACCAAACCAAACCAAACCAAACCAAACCAAACCAAACCAAACCAAAAACAAACGAAAACCAAAACCCCAAAGCCAAAAATATTTTGTTGATGTTTTTCCAATTCTTTTTTTAAAATTTTTTATTAATTACACTTTATTCATTTTGTATCCCCCCATAAGCCTCTCCCTCCTTTCCTCCCAATCCCACCCTCTCTTCCCTTTCTGCATGCATGCCCCTCCCCAAGTCCACTGATAGGGGAGGTTCTCCTCTCCTTCTTTCTGATCTTAGTCTATCAGTTCTCATCAAAGGTGGCTGCATTGTCCTCTTCTGTGGCCTGGTAAGGCTGCTCCCCCTTCAAGGGGAGGTGATCAAAGAGCAGGCCAATCAGATTATGTCAGAGGCAGTCCCTCTTCCCATTACTATGGAACCCACTTGGACACTAAACTGCCATGGGCTACATCTGTGCAGGGGTTCCAGGTTATTCCATGAATAGTCCTTGGTTGGAGTATGAGTCTCTGGGAAGTTCCCTGTGTTCAAATTTTCTTGTTCTGTTCCTCTCCTTGTGGAGTTCCTGTCCTCTCCAGCTCTTACTATTTCCCACTTCTTACATAAAATTCCATTCACTCTGCCCTACAGTTGGCCATCAGGCTCAGCGTCTGCTTTGATAGTCTGCAGGGCAGAGGCTTTCAGAGGCCCTCTGTGGCAGGTTCCTAGGTTGTTTCCTGTTTTCTTCTTCTGGCTTTCGGAGGCCCTCTGTAGCAGGTTCCTAGGTTGTTTCCTGTTTTCTTCTTCTGATGTCCATCCTCTTTGCCTTTCAGGACGGGGATTGAGCGTTTTAGTTAGGGTCCTCTCTCTTGCTTAGTTTCTTTAGATGTGCAGAGTTTAGTGGGTTTGTCCTATGTTGTATGTCTATATGAGTGAGTATATACCGTGTGTGTCTTTTTGCTTCTGGGACAACTCACTCAGGATGATCCTTTCCAGGTCCCACCATTTACCTGCAAATTTCATGATTTCCTTATTTTTCAATGCTGTGTAATACTCCATTGTATAGAGGTACCACAATTTCTGCATCCATTCTTCAGTTGAGGGGCATCTGGGTTGTTTCCAGCTTCTGGCTGTTACAAATAAAGCTGCTACAAACATGGTTGAACAAATGTCCTTGTTGTGTACTTGAGCAAATTTTGGGTATATGCCTAGGAGTAGTATGGCTGGATCTTGAGGAAGCGCTATTCCTAGTTGTCTGAGAAAGCACCAGATTGATTTCCAGGGTGGTTGTACAAGTTTACATTCCCACCAGCAGTGGAGAAGTATTCCCCTTTGTCCACAACCTCTCCAGCATATGTTGTCCCTTGAGTTTTTCATCCTGGCAATTCTGATGGGTGTAAGGTGAAATCTCAGGGTTGTTTTGATTTGCATTTCCCTAATGGCTAATGAGGTTGAGCATTTCTTTAAGTGCTTCTCTGCCATTCAATATTCCTCTATCGAGAATTCTCTGTTTAGCTCTGTTCCCCATTTTTTAAGTGGATTACTTGGCTTGCTGCTTTTCAGCTTCTTTAGTTCTTTGTATATACTCGATATTAGCTCTCTGTCAGATAAAGGGGTGGTGAAGATTCTTTCCCAATCTGTAAGCAGTTGCTTTGTTTTGATGATGGTGTCCTTTGCTTTACAGAAGCTTTTCAGTTTCATGAGGTCCCATTTATTGATTGTTGCTCCTAGAGCCTGTGCTGTTGGTGTTCTGTTCAGGAAGTTGTCTCCTGTACCAATGAGTTCTAGGGTATTCCCCACTTTTTTTTCTAACCGATTTAATGTGTCTGGTTCTATGTTGAGGTCTTTGATCCACTTGGACTTCAGTTTTGTGCAGGGTGATAAGTATGGATCTATTTTCATTTTTCTACATGTACACATCCAGTTTCAAATTACCAACACAATTCTTTACAGACCTGGAAAGAAAATTCTCAACTTCATATGGAATAACAAGAAACCTAGAATTGTTAAAACAATCCTCTACAATAAAAGATCTTCTGGAGGTATCTCCATCCTGATCTTAAGCTGTACTATAGACCAACAGTTTTAAAAACTGCATGGTACTGGCATAGAAAAAGAATGGTGGATCAATGGAACCGAACAGAGGACCCAGAAATAAACCCACACACTTATGGACACCTGATCTTTGACAAAGATGCTAAAACCATACAATGGAAAAAAGATAGCATCTTCAACAAATGGTTTTTCCAATTCTTAATTTATAATTTATTTTTTCGTTTAAAATTTTTATTTATTTGTTTTACATTCTAGTCTCAGCCCCCTCCCTCTTCTCTTCCCAGGCATACCCTTCCTCCGTGTTTCCCCTATCTCCTTTTCCCTCTTTCTCAGAGTAGGGAAGCCCCTCTCCCCACCTACCCACTCACCCCAGCATATCAAGTCACATCAGGACTGAGTGCATTGTCTTCCCCTGTGGCCTGGAGAATTATCCGCACCAGGGGGAAGTGATAAAAAAGAAGACAATAGAGTCTGTGTCACAGTCAGTTCCCACTGCCTTTTCTAGGGCACCCATATGAGGATTGAGCTACCCATAGGCTACATCTATATAGGGGGCCTGGGTCTAGTCCATGCATGGTCCTTGGTTGGTGCTTCATTCTCCACAGGTTCTCTTGGGCCCTGGTTCGTTGGCTCTGTTGCTCTCCTAGTGGAGCTCCTGTCCGATCTGGGTCCTCTGATCTTTCCCCCTACTCTTCCATAAGACACCCTGCGCTCTACCCAGTGTTTGGTGTGGGACTTTGTGTCTGTTTCCATCAGCTGCTGGGTGGAGCCATGCAGAAGACAACTATGCTAGGCTCCCGTCTGCAAGCATAACTGAGTATCGTTAATTTTGTCAGAGGTTGGCCGTCTTCCATAGGGTGATTTTCAAGTCGGACACTCCCTCAATATTTGTTTTACTTTTATCCCTGCACATCTTGTAGGCAGGTAAATTTTGGGTCAAAGTTTTTGTGGATGGGCTGGTGTTCTTTTCCCTCTACTGGAGTCGTTTCTAGGTAGAGGGTGACCTCTGCAGTCTCCATGACCCCTGTTACTAAGAGTCTCAGCTAGAGTCACCCGCATATCCTTCCAGGAGTGAACCTTGTTGTAGGTCTCTGCTTGTCACAGGAAGTCCGGCCCAAGGTTTCTGTTCTTTCTGCAAGCCCTCTGTCTTCCTGTCCCAATACTCCCCAGGTCTGATATTAATGCTCATTTCTTTCTGTGCTCTCTCTCTTAGCCTATTCCTTCTCTTTGACCGCTTCTGCTGTCTATTCTGTTTCTATTTCTGAGTGAAAATTAAACATCCTCCCTTGGGTCCTCTTTGTTACTTTTCTTCTTTGGGTCTGTGATTATCCTTTACTATATGGCTAAAATACTCTCATAAGTAAGTTCATACCATGTGTGTCTTTCTTTGTCTGGGTTAACTCATTCAGGATGATCTTTTCTACTTCCGAATTTGCCTGCAAATTTCATGATTTCTTTGGTTTTAATAGTTGAGTTGTATTCCATTGTGTAAATGTACCACAACTCCTTTATTTATTCTTCTGTAGAGGGACATCTAGGTTGTTTCCAGATTCCGACTATTTTAAATAAAACTGCTATGAACATAGTTGAGCAAATGTCCTTGTATGGGATAGCATCTTTTGGGTATAGACCCAGGAGTGGTATAGCTAGGTCTTGAGGTAGAGCTAGTCCCAATTTTCTGAGATAGTGCCAGTTTGATTTCCAGAATGGTTGTACAAGTTTGCACTCCGACCAACAATGGAGGAGAGTTACCCTTTCTCCAGATCCTCATCTGCATGTACTGGGACTTGATCTTTTGATCTTAGGCATTCTGACTGATGTGGGATGGAATCTCAGAGTCATTTTGATTTGCATTTTCCTAATGACATCAGACATTTCTTCAAGTGCTTCTTGGCCTTTTGATATTCCTCTGTTGAGATTTCTTTGTTTAGCTCTATACCCCAAATCCAAATAATAATTGGATTATTTGGTTTGTCGGTGCTTATTTTTTGAATTCTTTATAGTTTTCTGATATTAACCCTTTGTCAGATTAGGGCTGTTGAAGATCTTTTCCAAGTCTGTTATTTTCTTCTATTGACAGTGTGCTTTGCCTTACAGAAGTGTTTCAATTTCAAGAGGTCCTATTTATTGTTGATCTTAGAGCCAGAGCTGTTGGTGTTCTGTTCAGAAAGTTGTCTTCTGTGCCAGTGACTTTAAGGCCCTTCTTCCATTTCTCTTCTAATAGATTTACTGTTTCTGGTTTTATGTTGAGGTCTTTGATCCACTTAGATTTGAGTTTTGTGTAGGATGACAGATATGGATTTATTTGCATTTTCTACATGTAGACATCTAGTTAGATCAGCAACATCTGTTGAACATGCTTTCTTTTTTCCATTGTGTGGTTTTGGATTCTTTGTCAAAAAAATAGGTGTCCATAGGTATGTGAGTTTATTTTTTTTGGAATTTGATAAAATTCTATTGATCATTGAGTCTGTTTCTCTGCCAGAGTCATGAAGTTTTTATCATTATTGCTCTGTAGTATAGCTTGAAGTCATGATGGAGATACCTCCAAAAGTTCTTTTATTATCTAGGGTCATTTTAGCTATTTTGGTTTTTGATTTTTTCCATATGAAATTGAGAATTGTTCATTAAAGGTCTATGAGGAAATGTGTTGGTACTTTCATGAGAATTGCATTGAATCTGTAGATTGCTTTTGGTAAGATGGCTATTTTTATTATTTTAATCCTACCAATCCGTGAGCATGGAGGATCTTTCCATCTTCTTTTATCTTCTTCAGTTTCTTCAGAAACTTGAAGTTCTTGTCATACAGGTCTTTGGCTTTCTTGGTTAGAGTTACAACAAAATACTTCATGTTATTTGTGACTATTATGAAGAGTGTTGTTTCCTTAATTTTTTTTTTTTGTAGCCTGTTTGTCCTTTGTATACAGGAGGGCTAATCAGTATTTAAGTTAACATTGTATTCAGTCACTTTGCTGAAGGTGTTTATCAGCTGCAGGAGTTCTCTGGATGAATTTTTGGGGTCATTTAGTTATACTATCATAAGCTTTCCAAATAGCTATATTTTGACTTCTTCTTTTCCAATTTGTATCCTCTTGATCTCCTTTAGTTGTCTTATTGCTCTGGTTAGGACTTCAAGTACTTTATTGAAGAGATTCGGAAAGAATGGGCAGCCTTGTCTTGTCCCTGATTTCAGTAGAAATGCTTTACATTTCTATCTAATTTGATGTTCACAACAGGCTTGTTGTATATTGTCTTTGTTATGTTTAGGTATGTGCCTTGTAGCCCTGATATTTCCAAGACTTTTTTCTTTCTTTTTTTTTTTTTTTTTAAGGTGGAACAAAGTGTTTTATTTTATCATTTAATTTTTTTTTGCCTTTAAGTTGTTTTTTTTTTATTTTATTTTTCTTTTTAGTTACATTTTGTTAACTCTGTGTCCCAGCTGTATCCCGCTCCCTCATTCCCTCCCCAACCCCACACTCCCTCCCTGGTCTCCTCCCTGCCCCTTTCCAAGTCCCCTGATAGGGGAGGACCTCCTCCCCTTTCATCTGACCTTGTTTTATCAGGTATCTTCAGGGCTGGCTGCAAAGTCCTCCTCTGTGGCCTAACAGACTGCTCCTCCCCTGGGGGGGGGGGTGTCAAACAGCCTGCCCTTGAGATCCTGTTAGAAATAGTCCGTATTCCCCTTACTTTGGAAAACTACTTGGTTACTGAGCTACCACAGGCCACATCCGAGCAGAAGTTCTAGGTTATATCCATAGATGGTCCTTGGTTGAGTGTCAGTCTCAGAAAAGACCCTGTGCCCAGATATATTTGGTCCTTGTAGAGCTCCTATCCTTTCCATATCATACTAACTTCCCTTCTTTCATATGATTCCCTGCACTCTGCCGAGGGTTTGGTTATGAGTCTTAGTGTCTGCTTTGAAACACTGCTAGGTAGAGTCTTTCAGATGCCTTTTGTGGTAGACTCCTGTCATAAGTTCAATGCACATCCCATTTGTCTTTCTAAATGAGGATTAATCACCTTCGCCTGTGTCCACTTTCTCCAAGACTTTTTTCATGAAGGGGTGTTGGATTTTGACAAATGTTATTTATTTATTTATTTATTTATTTATTTATTTATTTATTTATTTATTTATTTATTTTTATCATCTAAAGTGGTGATCATGTGTTTTCTTTTTCTTTCAGTTTTTTTTTAATTTGGTAGATTATGTTGATGAATTTTTGTATATTGAAACATCCTTGCATGCCTGAGATAAAGCCTGCTTGATGATGGTGGGTGATATTTTTGATGTGTTCTTGGATTCTGTTTGTAATTATTGTATTGAGTATTTTTGCATCAATATTTATAAGGGAAATTGGTATAAATTATCATTCTTTGTTGTGTCTTTGTGTGGATTAGGTATCTGAGTGATTGTGGCCTCATAGAATGAGTTTGACAATGTTCCTTCTGTTCTATTTTGTGTAATAGTTAATACCAACTAATATTGGTATTAATTCCTCTTTAAGTCTGGTAGAATTCTGCGCTGAAACCATCTGGCCCTGGGCTCTTTTTGGATAGAAGACTTAATGACTGCTTTTATTTCCTTAGGAGTTATAGGGCTATTTAGCTTGTTTACCTGATGTTTATTTAATTTTAGTAAGTGGAATCTGTCAAAAATTGTCCATTTCCTTCATGTTATCCAATTTTGTGTAGTACAGGATTTTTAAATAAGACCTAATGATCCTTTGGATTTTGTTGGTGTCTGTTTCTATGTTCCCCTTTTCATTTCTTTTTTTCATTAACAATACAATTTTTATTGACATTGATATTATTAGAAATTATTACACATTTATTTTATAAAATATTATTAATTCATGTTATATAGTACTTTAACTTCAGAGACACAATTCAGTTCCTTTGTATATTGATGGCAGATGTCTTAGATTTACCAAGTGTAAGTTAAGATGCTTTTTCCCCCACCCCTAAATACTTATCCTCCCTAGGACTTTTATCATCTACTTCTCTCAGCAATAAATAGCAACTGTTATGCTCTCTATATCCATTCACATATATACTGGATTATTTTCATATAATTAGTTGCATTTTTAAACATAGAACAATTTTGAGTAGTTCATTATTTAAAAATGTAAAAAGCACATAGCATATCTCTTTCTGATTAGCTCCCTAAAACTTTGTTTAGTATTTTTGGGACCTATTCTCTTGCAGTCAGTATTCTTAACTTGGTCCTTTATACTGATGAATACTATTAATGATAGACATTGTTGTGGTTTGAATAAGAATGGCTCTCATAGGCTTATATGTTTGAATACTTAGTCACCAGAGAGTGTTACTATTTGAGAGGATTAGAAGGATTAGGAGGGATCGCCTTGTTGTAATATGTGTGTCTTTGTTGGAGAAAGTCTGTCGCTAGGGGTAGGCTTTGAGGTTTCAATAGCTCATTCTAGACCTACGAATTCTCTCTCTCTCTACCTAGGGTTATAGCTTTTAGATATTCCTCTAGTGCTTGCCGATATGAAACTATAAGCAAGCTCTTAATTAAATGCTTTCATTTATAAAATATTGGTCATAGTGTCCCTTCACAGTAATAGAACAGTGACCAAGACAGTCATAGTTTAGATACATCAATTTTTATTTTATCTATAAAATATTTAAGTTATATATTTTGGTTATTATCTGTATTTGAAATAAACTTTGTGTATAAGAGCTTTACATGGTCATATTCTTTCAAATCAGTACACAAGGATGAAATTTAAGGATTTATGTTAGCTCAGTGTTTAACATGCTGTATAAATGGGCATTTTTTCCAAGTTAGCTGCATAAATTTACATTTCTATCAGCAGTACATGATAGTTTTCAGTTCTCATCAACCATGTCAACATTCGCTATGTTACTGGTTAAAAGACAGTCATTGTATAAAAGGGTGAAATAACACTATTAGTGCTTGATTTTTGTTTTCCTAATGAGTAATGAAATTCAATTTATTTTCATATAATTATAGTCAATTTGTATATCTTTCTTGGAGGTGTTTCTATTTTTTATTTTAATTTTTATTAATTACACTTTATTCACTTTGTATCCCCCCATAAGCCCTTCCTTCCTCTCCTCCCAGTCCCATCCTCCCTCTCGCTTCTTCATGCATGCCCCTCCCGAAGTCCACTGATAAGGGAGGTCCTCCTCTCCTTTCTTCTGATCTTAGTCTATCAGATCACATAAGGAGTGGCTGCATTGTCCTCTTCTGTGGCCTGGTAAGGCTGCTCCCCCTTCAGGGGGAGGTGATCAAAGAGCAGGCCAATCAGTTCATGTCAGAGGCAGTCCCTGTTCCCATTACTATGGAACCCACTTGGACACTGAACTGCCATGGGCTACATCTGTGCAGGGCTTCTAGGTTATCTCCATGCCTGGTACTTGGTTGGAGTATGAGTCTCTGGAAAGACCCCTGTGTTAAAATTTTTATCTTCTAGTTGAGTGTTTAAAACGAGATATCAAAGTTCTTTATAAATTAAGTGTACAAGTTCCTTTAAATTTTTACAATTTTTGTAACATTTTCATTGTTACTTAAAATAATGGTTTAAAGAATAAGTTGATAATATTTTTACAGCTATATTTTCACTGTCCTACATAAGACCTATTCTTAAAAATAAGATAAAAGATAGTTGTTACTATGTCTTTTTGTAAGAATTCTGAATATTTAAATCTTACCTTTATATTTTAGGTCTATTTTATCTTAAATTTATAGTATGCCCTGTATGATGCAAAGATACTCATTCATTCTCTTGTGTTAATGTACAAGTATCTAATATCAATTATTGAAAATAAAACAATCCAAGGAATTAGTTTGGTGCCTCAAAGGAAGTCAATTTATAATATATTTAAAAGCTTTTATCTCTATTTTAATATTTTAAATTTCAACTAATTTCTTGTTCTCTACCATAGAAAAGGAATTCTATTTTTTATGGTTCAAATTTTATTAAACTGTTCAAATATAATACTTGCTTGGTGATGCCTTATAAATATATTTTTAATTCTTTATTAATTACACTTTATTTACTTTGTATCCCCCCTGTGGTTTCCTTCCTCCTCCTGTCCCAATCCCTCCCTTCCTCCACCCTCTGCATGCATGCCCCTCCCCAAGTCCACTGATAGGGGAGGTCTTCTTTTCCTTCCTTCTGATCCTAGTCAATAAGGTCCCATCAGGAGTGGCTGCCTTGTCTTCTTCTGTGGCCTGGTAATGCTGCTTCCCCCTCAGGGGGAGGTAATTAAAGAGCAGGCCAATAAGTTCATGTCAGAGACAGTCCCTGTTCCTATTACAATGGAACTCACTTGGATATTGAACTGCCATGGGCTACATCTTTGCAGGGTTCTTAGGTTATCTCCATGCATAGACCTTGGTTGGAGTATCAGTCTCAGGAAGGACCCCTGTGCTCAAATTTTTCTGTTGCTCAAAAGTTCTGTTGCTCTTCTTGTGGAGTTCCTGTCCTCTCCAGAACTTACTGTTTCCCACTTCTTTCATAAGATTCCCTGCACTCTGCCCAAAGGTTGCCCATAAGTCTCAGCATCTGCATTGCTAGTTTGCAGAACAGAGCCTTTCAGAGGTCTTCTGTGTCAGGCTCCTGATTTGTTCCCTCTTTTCTCCTTCTTCTGATGTCCATCCTTTTTGCCTTTCTGGATAGGAATTGAGCATTTTAGCAAGAGTCCTCCCTCTTGATTAGTTTCTTTAGGTGTACAGATTTTAATTTGCCAATTTCTTTATGAGGGTGCTTAGTACTCTGAACTTTACTTTTAGCACTGCTTTCATTGTGTCCCATAAGTTTGGGTAAGTAATGTCTTCATTTTAATTGAATTTTAGGAAGTTTTTAATTTTTTTATTTCATCCCTGACCCAGTGGTTATTGAGTAGGGAGTTGTTCAGTTTCCAAGAGTGTGTAGGCTTTTCCATTTCTATTTTTGTTGAAATACAGCTTTAATCAAGGTGATCAGGTAAGAAACACTGGATTATTTAAAATTTCTTGTATTTCTTAAGGTTTGCTTTGTTACTGTCTGTGTGGTCGATTTTGGAGAAGGTCCTATGAGGTGCTGAGAAGAAGGTATATTCTTTTGTATTTGGGTGAAAACTTCTGTAGATTTCTCTTAGGTCCATTTGGTTCATGATTTCTGTTAGTTTTATTATTTCTCTATTTAGTTCCTGTCTCCATGTTCTGTCCTTTAGTGAGAAAGGGGTGTTGAAATCTGCCACCATTAATGTGTTTAGAAGATATGTGTGTTTTAAGATTTAACAATGTTTCCTTTACAAATGTAGGTGCCCTTGTATTTGGGGCAGAGATGTTCAGAATTGAGATGTCCTCCTGGTTGATTTTTGTTTTGATGGGAATGAAGTTACCTTCCTCATCTCTTTTGATTAATTTTTGTTGAAATTCTATTTTATTAGATATTAGGATGGCTACTCCTGCTTGTTTCTTATGTCCCTTTGCTTGGAAAACATTTTTCTAGCCCTTTCCTCTGAGGTAAAGTCTGTCTTTGTTGCTGAGGTGTGTTTCTTGTGTGGAGCAGAATGTTGGGTCCTGTTTACATGAACAATCTGTGAGTCTGTATCTTTTTATGGGAGGGTTAAGTCCATTGATGTTGAGAGATATCAATGGCCAATGATTGTTAGTTCCTTTTTTTTAATGTTGGTGGTGGTAGTGTTTGTGTGCTTGTCTTCTTTTGTTTTTGTTGCAGTGAAATTATTTATGTCCTGTGTTTTCTTAGGTGTAGTTAACCTTGGGTTGGAGTTTTCCTTCTAGTATCTTCTGAAGGGCTTGGTTTGTGCATACATATTGTTTAAATTTGATTTTGTTGTGGAATATCTGGTTTTCTCCATCTATGGGATTGAAAGTTTTGCTGGATATAGTAAGCCTGGCAAACATCTATGTTCTCTTAGAGTCTGCATGACATCTGTCCAGGCTCTTCTGGCTTTCATAGTCTTCGTTGAAAAGTCATATGTGATTCTGATTGGTCTGCCTTTATATGTTACTTGACCTTTTTTCCTTGTTGCTTTTTAATATTCTACATAGAGTGTTTTGATTATTATCTGGCAGGAGGAATTTAATTTTTGGTATAATCTATTTGGTGTTCTGTAAGCCGCTTGTATGTTTAAAGGCGTTTCTTTAGGTTGGGGAAATTTTCTTCTATGATTTTGTTGAAAATATTTTCTGTTACTTGCAGCCAGGACTCTTCTTTTTCTTCTATTCCTATTATTCTCAGGTTTCATCTTTTAATCATGTCCTTGATTTCCTGGAGGTTTTGTGTCAAGAATTTTTTTCAGTTTACTATTTTCTTTTACTGATGTATTGATTTCTTCAATTGTATCCTGTACACCCGATATTCTCTCCTTCATCTCTCTTATTCTGTTGGTGATGCTTAGCTTTGTAGCTCCTGATCTCTTCCCTAAGTTTTCCGTCTCCAGGACTTTCTTTTCTTTTTTTTTTTAATTGAATCCATTTTTTTAAAATTTTTTATTAATTACACTTTATTCATTTTGTATCCCCCATAACCCCCTCCCTCCTCCCCTCCCGATCCCACCCTCCCTCCCCTTTCTGCAGGCATGCCACTCCCCAAGTCCACTGATAGGGGAGGTTCTCCTCTTCTTTCTGATCTTAGTCTATCAGTTCTCATCAAAAGTGGCTGCATTGTCCTCTACTGTGGCCTGGTAAGGCTGCTCCCCCCTCAGGGGGAAGTGATCAAAGAGCAGGCCAATCAGATTATGTCAGAGGCAGTCCCTCTTCCCATTACTATGTAACCCACTTGGACACTGAACTGCCATGGGCTACACCTGTGCAGGGGTTCCAGGTCATCTCCACGAATAGTCCTTGGTTGGAGTATGAGTCTCTGGGAAGTTCCCTGTGTTCAAATTTTCTTGTTCTGTTCCTCTCCTTGTGGAGTTCCTGTCCTCTCCAGCTCTTACTATTTCCCACTTCTTACATAAAATTCCATTCACTCTGCCCTACAGTTGGCCATCAGGCTCAGCGTCTGCTTTGATAGTCTGCAGGGCAGAGGCTTTCAGAGGCCCTCTGTGGCAGGTTCCTAGGTTGTTTCCTGTTTTCTTCTGGCTTTCAGAGGCCCTCTGTAGCAGGTTCCAAGGTTGTTTCCTATTTTCTTTTTCTTCTGATGTCCATCCTCTTTGCCTTTCAGGATGGGGATTGAACATTTTACTTAGGGTCCTCTCTTTTGCTTAGTTTGTTTAGATGTACAGATTTTAGTGGGTTTATTCTATATTGTATGTTTATATGAGTGAGTATATACCATGCGTGTCTTTTTGTTTCTCAGACAACTCACTCAGGATGATCCTTTCCAGGTCCCATCATTTACCTGCAAATTTCATGATTTCCTTATTTTTCATTGCTGAGTAATACTCCATTGTATAGATGTACCACAGTTTCTGCATCCATTCTTCAGTTGAGGGGCATCTGGGTTGTTTCCAGCTTCTGGCTATTACAAATAAAGCTGCTACAAACATGGTTGAACAAATGTCCTTTTTGTGTACTTGCGCCTCTTTTGGGTATATGCCTAGGAGTGGTATGGCTGGATCTTGAGGAAGCGCTATTCCTAGTTGTCTGAGAAAGTGCCAGATTGATTTCCAGAGTGGTTGTACCAGTTTACATTCCCACCAGCAGTGGAGAAGGGTTCCCCTTTCTCCACAACCTCTCCAGCATGTGTTGTCCCTTGAGTTTTTCATCTTGGCCATTCTGATGGGTGTAAGGTGAAATCTCAGGGTTGTTTTGATTTGCATTTCCCTAATGGCTAATGAGGTTGAGCATTTCTTTAAGTGCTTCTCTGCCATTCGATATTCCTCTACAGAGAATTCTCTCTTTAGCTCTGTTCCCCATTTTTTAAGTGGATTACTTGGCTTATTGCTTTTCAGCTTGTTTAGTTTTTTATATATATTGGATATGAGTCCTCTGTCAGATAAAGGGTTGGTGAAGATTCTTTCCCAATCTGTAGGCAGTCGCTTTGTTTTGATGACGGTGTCCTTTGCTTTACAGAAGCTTTTCAATTTCATGAGGTCCCATTTATTGATTGTTGCTCTTAGCGCCTGTGCTGTTGGTGTTCTGTTCAGGAAGTTTTCTCCTGTACCAATGAGTTCTAGGGTATTCCCCACTTTTTTTTTTAGCCGATTTAATGTGTCTGGTTTTATGTTGAGGTCTTTGATCCACTTGGACTTCAGTTTTGTGCAGGGTGATAAGTATGGATCTATTTTCATTTTTCTACATGTAGACATCCAGTTGGACCAGCACCATTTGTTGAAGATGCTATCTTTTTTCCATTGTATGGTTTTGGCATCTTTGTCAAAAATCAGGTGTCCGTAAGTGTGTGGGTTTATTTCTGGGTCTTCTGTTCGATTCCATTGATCCACCATTCTGTTTCTATGCCAGTACCATGCAGTTTTTATAACTGTTGCTCTATAGTACAGCTTGACATCAGGGATGGAGATACCTCCAGAAGATCTTTTATTGTAGAGGATTGTTTTAGCAATTCTCGGTTTCTTGTTATTCCATACGAAGTTGAGAATTTTTCTTTCCAGGTCTGTAAAGAATTGTGTTGGCAATTTGATGGGAATTGCATTAAATCTGTAGATTGCTTTTGGTAAGATGGCCATTTTTACTATGTTAATCCTGCCAAGCCATGAGCATGGAAGATCTTTTCATCTTCTCATATCTTCCTGTATAATTCTTTCTTCAAAGACTTGAAAATTTTTTCATACAAGTCTTTGACTTCCTTGGTTAGGGTTACACCAAGGTACTTTATGTCATTTGTGGCTATTGTGAATGGTGTTGTTTCTTTAATTTCTTTCTCAGCCCTTTTGTCTTTTGTATACAGGAGTGCTACTGATTTTTTTGAGTTAATTTTGTATCCGGCCACTTTGCTGAAGGTGTTTATCAGCTGTAGGAGTTCCCTGGTAGAGTTTTTGGGGTCACTCATATATACTATCATATCATCTGCAAATAGTGATAATTTGACTTCTTCCTTTCCCATCTGTATCCCCTTGATCTCCTTCAACTTTCTTATTGCTCTAGCAAGGTCTTCCAGCACTATGTTGAAGAGATATGGAGATAGTGGGCAGCCTTGTCTTGTCCCTGATTTCAGTGGTATTGCTTTAAGTTTCTCTCCGTTCAGTTTGATGTTGGCTATAGGCTTGCTGTAAATCGCCTTTACTATGTTTAGATATGTGCCTTGTATCCCTGATCTCTCCAGTACTTTAAACATGAATGGATGTTGGATTTTGTCAAATGCTTTTTCAGCATCGAGGGAGATTATCATGTGGTTTTTTTCTTTCAGTTTGTTAATATGGTGGATCACATTGATGGATTTCTGTATATTGAACCACCCCTGCATACCTGGGATGAAGCCTACTTGGTCATAGTGGATAATATCTTTGATGTATTCTTGGATTCGGTTTGCAAGTATTTTGTTAATTATTTTTGCATCAATGTTCATAAGGGAGATTGGCCTGAAATTCTCTTTCTTTGTTGAGTCATTGTGAGGTTTAGGTACCAAGGTGATTGTGGCTTCATAGAATGAGTTTGGTAATGTTCCTTCTGTTTCTATTTTGTGGAATAGTTTGAAGAGAATTGGAGTTAGCTCTTCTTTGAAGGTCTGGTAGAATTCTGCCCTGAAGCCATCTGGTCCTGGGCTTTTTTTGGATGGGAGACTTTTGATGACTGCTTCTATTTCTTTGGGGGATATAGGACTATTTAATTGATTTACCTGGTCCTGATTCAGCTTTGGTAAGTCAAATTGATCAAGAAAATTGTCCATTTCATTTAGGTTTTCAAATTTTGTTGAGTATAGACTTTTGAAGTAAATCCTAATGATTGTTTGGATTTCCTCAGTGTCTGTAGTTATGTCCCCCTTTTCATTTCTGATTTTGTTGATTTGGGTGGTGTCTCTCTGCCTTTTAGTTAGCTTGGCTAAGGGTTTGTAGATCTTGTTGATTTTCTCAAAGAACCAGCTCTTGGTTTCATTGATTCTTTGAATTGTTTTATTTGTTTCTAATTGATTGATTTCAGCCCTGAGTTTGATTATTTCCAGCCGTCTACTCCTTTTTGGTGTGTCTGCTTCTTCTTTTTGTAGGGTTTTTAAGTGGGCCATTAAGTTGCTTGAATGAGCTGTCTCGAATTTCTTCTTGAAGGCACTTAGTGCTATGAACTTTCCTCTTAGCACTGCTTTCATTGTGTCCCACAAGTTTGGGTATGTTGTGTCTTCAGTTTCATTGAATACTAGGAAGACTTTAATTTCTTTCTTTATTTCTTCCCTGAGCCAGCTGTCATTTAGTAACAAGTTGTTCAGTTTCCATGTGTACATAGGCTTTTTGTTATTTCTGTTATTGTTGAAGTCCAGCTTTATTCCATGGTGATCAGACAGGATACAAGGGATTATTTCAGTCTTCTTGTATCTGTTGAGGCTTGCTTTGTGACCAACTATATGGTCTATTTTGGAGAAGGTTCCATGAGGTGCTGAGAAGAAGGTAAATTCTTTTGTGTTTGGGTGTAAAGTTCTGTAAATGTCTGTGAGGTCCATTTGATTCATGACCTCTGTCAGAGATATTGTTTCTTTGTTTAATTTCTGTTTTGTTGACCTGTCCTTTGTTGAGAGTGGGGTGTTGAAGTCTCCCACTATTAATGTGTGGGGATGTATACGTGGTTTAAATTTTATCAATGTTTCTTTGAGAGAGATTAATGACCAGGGGCTGTTAGATCCTTTGATTTTGATGTTGGCTGTGTTCATAAGGTTGTGTGCTTGGTTACTTTTTGTTTTGCTATAGTAAGGTTAATCATTTCCTGTGTTTTCTTGACAGAAGCTAATTTTCTTGGGTTGTATTTTCCCTTCCAGTGTCTTCTGTAATGCTGGATTTGTGTGTAGGTATTGTTGAAATTTGTTTTTGTCATTGAATATCTTGTTTTCTCCGTCTATGAGGACTGAGAGTTTTGCAGGGTATAGTAGCCTGGGTTGACATGTGTGTTCTCTTAGGGTCTGCATGATATCTGTCCAGGCCCTTCTGGCTTTCATAGTTTCTGTTGAAAAGTCAGGTGTGATTCTAATGGGTTTGCCGTTATATGTTACTTGGCCTTTTTCCCTTGCAGCTTTTAGTATTTTTTCTTTGTTCTGTATACTTACTGTTTTGATTATTATGTGGCGGGAGGATTTTTTTTTCTGGTCAAATTTGTTGGGTGTTCTGTAGCCCTCATGTATCCTTATTGTCTTCTCCTTTAACTTGGGGAAATTTTCTTCAATGATTTTGTTGAAAATATTTTCTGGGCCTTTGAATCTATTTTTTACTTTCAAGTCTTGAACAGTTTCATTCATTTCCTTCACCTGCCGGCTTATATTTTTCTGTATGTCTTTGAAAACACTATTTGTTTGATTGCATTTTCCTATATTTCTTTGAGCAATTTATTCATTTCCTCTTTAAAGTCTTCTAACATCTTCATAAGCATAGAGTTAAGGTCATTTTCTTGTGTTTCAGATGCATTAGGATATCCAGTGTTTGTTGCAGGTTCTGGTGGAGCCATATTGCCCTGGTTTTTGTTCTTTATCCATCTGTTTGTTGCTGGAGTTGGCTGGTTGTTTCTGAAGCTAGCTGGGATTTTCAGGCATGCGAGTATGCCTGCAGCTTTTCTTTTATGGTTGTGTCCCAGTTGGAGCTACAGTCAGGGAAATTAGGGTGTTTCCCTGGTGTTGGTGTTTACACTATGTGAACCTGAGGTTCATAGGGTCTTTTCAGGGAAGCTGATAGAGCTGTGAATCTTATGGAGTATCCATGCATCTGTGAAATCCGGAGTTGTCTGTGAGTGGCAGAGTTTGCCAGGAGGGCTGGAGCTGGATCTGTGCATGTCTGGCTACTGGGATCTCCCTTCTGGGGAAACAGGAATGGACACTGGCGTTTTGGAGTCAGCGCTCAGGCAGTTGCGTAATTACACTTCCTGCTCTCTGCTTATAGTCAGACTTTGTGGGTGTTGGGTTTTGCCATCTTGGAATCAGATTTTATATGCTCTTATTGTCCAGCTGGTCCCCAAAGGAAGACAGGTAGAACCGTGTGCGGGAGGCTGCGGATTCTGTCCCTCGTGTTCAGAGGCTGCACTTTCCTCTGGGAAGTGGGAGGAGTCTGGTGTCCAGAGGCTGGATATTGAGTTCTATTCAGGTAGGCGGAACGAGCTGGTGTGTCTCTTACATCTGAGAGTCGTCCACGGGAGCCAGGGACTCTGCATATCTAGCTCCTGAGATGCCCCCTTTCGTTCGGAAACACATATGGCGGTGTTTGGGAGTCCACAGCTGGGCTACATACTTGGTGCACAGTCTCTGCTCACCTATTTCTCAGATACTGTGCATGCATCTTATAATAACTTATTTAAAATTTCAAATTGCAATCCCAGGGAAAAACTAAAGGTACTTTCCACCCCATGTCAAAAGCTAATACACTAAACTGAGCCAGCAGTTCCAGGAACCCAGCTTTCTGGAGACTGCCGAAGAAAAGTAGCTGCCACTGACTCCAGACACCCAGTGGTTGCAGAAGGTGACAACAGATCCTGTGTCTTCTCATTTATAGACATCAGGGGGTAGATTCATCTCTCTTATTCTAATCTAGTGTGAGCCCTTTATAACCAGTTACAGGCCATAATTCCAGATAAGGTCCCTTATTAGGCTTTTGGTTGATACTACTTATCTTAGCACAGTTAACCACTGCAGTTAAACACACAGTTGCTCTTTACTGGTTTAAACTCAGAATTCACAATGACAAATGTGAATGGCCCTCGGAAGCTTTTTACATTCTTTGATGGTGACTTTATTTTGTTTGAGTGCTGTCAAGCCTTGGGAGGGGGAGCTCACGTGTTCTTTTTATTCACAAGAGGACAGTCTTCGGTCCTCTCCCACGAAGCCAGAGCAAACAGATAACAAGATGGGGTAGTATGGTAGAATAGACAAATTCCAGATTGTAGGAGGGATCCAGAGCCCTTCCTGCAAAGGATGAAATGACGATATTTCTTGCCAAGTGTCTCAGAGAGATTCACAGTAACATCTGTATTATTATTTTTGAAAAGTCTTTGTTGAAGCTTAGGCTTGTAACTGAATGTTCAGAATTCAAGTGCAGTCTGTGACTTACATTTCCAAGAGCTAGAGAAACCTCTGTCTAGTTGAGGTGAAGTAATAACTCCTTGCAGGAGGAAACTAGGCATGTCTGGGCTCTCCTGGCATATCACAGTGACATGCTAATACCAAGCTATTAAACTTTCTCATTAAAAAGTTCCAGTGTTGACTCATCAAGGTTGTGCCCAGTCTTTCCATTTGATCATGTTTGACAACAGCACGTATATGCTGGGGATTAACTTCCTTCTAGATTTCTCAGCTAAATTTCTTGTCTTTAGTCTACCAGTCTCTTCTGAACTAGTGTAGGTGGAAGTGAGAGAACATTTTTGTAAGCAAGTTCGCATGACTCAAATTTGTGTGATTCTTGAGACTGTTCTGTGCAGAAGGTGGGGATCCAGCATCTTGGGGGCTGTGCTAGATGAGCTGTGGTGAGAAAGTGTTGGACATCAGAGGAACAGTGACTGGTAGGAGTCTTCAGATCTCTGAGATGGCTACCCAACTCTTGAAGGCATTGTTTGAAAATACTCAATCTGACATGTTCCCTCATAGTCCTTTCCTCATATGCGCCTGGTTTATTCACCTACCCATGGGTTATCCACTGGGGTGTGGATACACGGGAAAGATAAATAATCGTGGTGTCAGTTTTCTTTGTTACAAGGTAACAAGGAAGTATCAGTAAGATTTTTATGCCTACATTATCAATCACCCTAGCCAACTGTGGTTAGTCTAGAGTTTTGAACACAAATTAGGAATTTCCACTTTCTAGCTTACAATCATTCTGAATTCTTCTTAGTAGTCATTTTGTAACTAGATTAACCAACTAAATTTAGTAAACTGGGGTACCAAAATTCAGATGACTGCATAGAACTTCCATCATTGTCTCCAATTTCCATTCTTACAGACTCTGTACCATGTGAAACACATGACTGGTGGAGGCCCAGGAGATTTATTAAATTTTCAATTGTTTTGCTCATGATGTTAACATTAAATTACATATTAGAAATACACAGCTTGTGAAGATACATTTTGTCTTTAGTCTTTTCTGACAGATTCCCACGCTACAAAAGGAAACATATTTAAGGCAAGTAAATGGTACAAACTTTAAATATGATATTTCAGATTTGTATTTATTCATCCACTCACATATGCAGCAAACTATTATTTTGGCGAGCGCCTTTTCTGTGTCTTTTACAGTTACAGACTCTAGTGATGTGAGGGACAGAACAAGCCTTATCTTCTCATGATCTCATAAACCTGAAGGAAGCAGAGGAGGATACAGGAAGCAGTATAAAAGGTCCTTAAAGACTAAAATGTGAATTCCCGAATTACCCCACCATCCCCACTTTTCAATTTTGAAGACATGTCTTCTCTCTCAGAACTTTTGTTCTTAATAGCCAAATTACAGAATCAACCTAGGAATACACATACACTCAGACATAGACAGACACACACACACACACACACACACACACACCCTTAAAAAGAGAAGTTTTATTATCTGTCAAAACATGATGAAACTAGAAATGAAGTTGGCCAGATACAGAAAGATGAATGCTGCATGTTTTCTTTGATTTGTAGAATCAAACAAGTGAATTCACAACGACAGAGTAGAATGTAATTGTTGCCTGGATGGTGACTTGCTATGTACTTGAGGTTTATTACTGTGGTGCAGAGGGTGGGTTGCTGTGGCCTTTATTTTGGGTTACTCTTTGTTGGAGAGTATATATTAAAAAATGCTTCAGTTATGTACAATCAATGAGTTTGATTTCTGTGTTTTTTTTTTTTCTGTTTGTATTTGGTTATCTATTGCACAGTGGTGAATGTAGCTAATAACCAAGGATCACAAATTTCAGTATACCAAGAGAATACATTTTGAGGGTTCTCATTGCAAAACATGTTAAATATTTGCTAGGCATGGTAACTCAAATCTGCACACCTACTGTGTGGGTGTGCTGAAAGAGAGGGATTCTGAGTTCAAGGCCAGCTTCGACTACATAGGAAAACCTGGTCTTAATAAAAAAAAAAAAGTGAAACATTAATTAGATTCAGGGGGTTACTCGTAAGACAACAAAAGAGGTCTGAAACCAAGAGGGAGATGGGACGGTGCAGCAGGCAGGTTGAGTTAGAGGGAGATAGTGGTGGACAGATATATCAAATAATTTTATATAAATGCAAGATTATATAAAAGATTAAAGATTAATCTTTCAATGATTAAATAAAAATATTATTTTAAAAAAGTTAACTAGTTCAGGTAATTGTATATGATAATTAGTTGATTTAATAATTCCACATGGTATCAAAAATTATAACATAATTTTGTGCTTTCATAATATATACATTAATTTATTAATATATGATATAAATAGAAAGGCATACACTTAATTATTTTGCTAAACTTACTATAAAGACAATGAGTTGAGGTTCTACTAGAGTCCATTTCTACCCTCAGTAAAGATGGATTTGAAATCTATCTCACATGATGTAACAAAACTGTACAAAAACCTCAAGGTGCAGGGGTGTAGACCCTCAGTCACACTTGGTAGTTGAGACAGGAGGATCACAAGGTCAAAGCCAACCGGGACTGTCAGAAAATAATAAGTGTTCTTCATTTTATTATGAAATAAATGTCTCCCTTAAAAATGGCCACAGTGAGAACTGCGACCACGTTTTAAAGATTCTGTTTGCTGAGTTTATGTAGCATAGGTGATTCAACAATTACAAAGGCCCTGAATCATCAAGCTAATTTTTAGCTGTGTTGTAGATGAAGAACAACAAGTACTCTGTCAAAGGTCAAACAGCCCAGAGGTCTTGGACCTGGGTCAGGCCAAGTCTTGCCTTCACACTCTGTAGTCTCCATATTATGATAGTATTTCTCCAGAAGAGTTGGAATTGTGTTAAATGCAAAACTCCAGAGAATGTCAACTCTTAGAAAAAAAAAAAAAAAGAAAATAGAAAAAAGTGAGACTTTCTTTTTTTTTTTTTTTTTTGGGGAGTGTTGAGTCTAGTTAGCAGAAGAGAGTGTTAAAATGCTGAAGCCGTTGGCCACAACTTAGCCTGGTGAGGGAATTTTAAATAACTCTAGGCTCCTGTTTGGCAGGCATTTGCAAAGAAGAACCTGCCAAGATTCCTCTATTAGGAGGATTTAAGATTTCCTGAGGAAGCCCTGCTGTCGTTAATATCATATTATGTAAATTATCTTGCAGTCATCAAAATACTTTGGAAAATGGAGCCATGTTTAGCTTCTTCCTAAGTCTGTTTCTGAACTCTGCTGTGAGGGCCATGTTGGGGTATGAGATATACAAGTACCCGAGTGTCCTAGTAGTCCTAATTTTAAATGTAAACAGGAGGAGAGTGGCCTCCAATCATCCACAAAGGCTGTTCCATGTGAGGTTTGAAATCTCACCACTGCCGAACACCGAAACTCCGTTTTCTCCTGTATGCACTATCTTGTAACGAATTTTAATAAACAAATAATGTCTATTTTCGGTGTCCTTGTATGTGCTTCGTGTGTGTGTGTGTGTGTGTGTGTGTGTGTGTGTGTGTGTGTTCAAGCCTGTGGGTGCTTGTGCATGTGCAGGCAGGAGTTCAACCTTGGATATCTTTCATGAGGAAAGTCTGCATTGCTTTTGCATCGAGGTTTCTCGCTGGGGCCTCGAACTAAGTAAGTAGGTTAGGCTGCCTTGCAAGCGAACCCACAGAAACTCCTACCTCTGCCTCCCCAGAACAGGGCTGGATGCATGTCACCGTGCCTGGCTTTCTATGGATGTAGCAGGAATCACACTCAGGTCTTCACAGCCAGCACTTTTTACTGACCTATGTCTTCAGCTCCCTATGGTACTTTTTCTTCTTGTGACAGCATGCAATGGTACAGTGCTAAGGGATGACATGGGGGGGTGACTAATTGGCTTCATGGCATAGCATGAGGTTGCTATTGACTTTCGGATGACGTGGCAGGGAAAGGATCACAGAACCATGAATGGTGTGCAGGTTGATGGTGAGTAACTGACACAGTGAGGGGGAAACCACAGATAGGGTGCAGAAGGCAGCTGTAAACGTGTAGTCTGGTCATCTCCATTACCCAGCTTCAACAATCCTGGTTTTGTAGAACTTTTGACTGCGTAGTGAGTTTTTGTTGAATTTTCTTTGTGATCTGTATGCAAATCAATCCATTTAAAATGCGTAATTCAATATTATTAGTAAGCTCATGGAGTAATGCCATCTTCATCACCATCCTGTTTTAGAGTTCTTTCTTCATTCTAGAAAATTCTTTCATATTCATTTTCTTTCACTTAGAAAAATGTCATTAAGGTTCATTTGCTTTAGCAAGCAATGCTGCTTTATTGAATTTTATTACTAAATCGTGTTTCACTATATCCCAATACAGTGTTTTGTTTATTGATTTATGACTTGGTGGACGTTTGGACTGACATCAGTTTTCCGCTATAACATATAACATTCCCATGAACATATCTATGCATGGAAATTGCATCAGCATTATCTCTTTGGTTGATTTCTATGTTTGAAACCCCCAGGTTGTAGAGTAAGTTTCTACGTTATTATGAAATGAAGTGCCAAACTTTTTTTCAGGACAGCTTCACTATTGTAGATTTCCAAGGCAATGCACAAATCTTATTCTCCAGATCCACACTAACAGCTGTCATCTGTATGGGCAATTTAAAGCCACTCTATTCCATTCACAGCAACATCATTTTAAGGGCTGTTTTTACTGTTGCCATCGTTTCTTTCTTTTCTTTCTTTCTTTTTTTTGAAACAGGGTTTTACTCTAATCTAACAACTACCCTCAAACTCACAACCTCCTGCCTTAGCTTCCCCAGTCATGGGATTCCAGGCTTGCGCTACCATGCCCTGACACTTTGTGGATTTTTAAAATTAATTTAATTTTTTATTAATCACAGTTTATTCACTTTGTATCCCAGCTGTAGCCCCCTCCTTCGTCCCCTCCCAATCCCATCCTCCTTCACTCTTCTCCCATGCCCCTCCTCAAGTCCACTGATAAGTGGAGGTCCTCCTCCCCTTCCCTCTGACCCTAGCCTATCAGGTCTCATTAGGACTGGCTGCATTGTTTACCTCTGTGGCCTGGTAAGGTTGCTCCCCTCTCAGGGGGAGGTGATCAAAGAGCCAGCCCATGAGTTCATGTCGGAGACAGTCTGTATTCTGATTACTGGGGAACCCTCCTGGACACCGAGCTGCCATGGGCTACATCTGTGTAGGGGTTCTAGGTTATCTCCATGCATGGTACTTGGTTGGAGTATCAGTCTCAGAAAAGACCCCTGGTCCCAGATTTTTGGTTCTGTTGTTCTGCTTGTGGAGCTCCTGTTCCCTCCAGGTCTTTCTATCTCCTCCTTTTCTCCTAAGATTTAGGATAAACATACTAAAATCTGCACAACTAAAGAAACTAATCAAGAAAGAGGACTCTGGCTAAGTTGCTCCATCCCCATTCAGAAAGGCAAAGAGAATGGACATCAGAAGAGGGAGAAAACAGGGAACAGGACAGGAACCTACCACAGAGGGCCTCTGAAAGGCTCTATACTGCAGAATATCAGAACAGATGCTGAGACTCATAGCCAAACTTTGGGGAGAGTGCAGGAATCTTATGAAAGAAGGGGGAGATAGTAAGACCTGGAGAGGACAGGAGCTCCACAAGGAGAGCAACAGAATGAAAAAAACCAGGAGTCTTTTTCTGAGACTCATACTCCAACCAAGGACCATTCATGGAGATAACCTAGAACCCCTGCATAGATGTAGCCCATGGCAATTCAACATCCAAGTGGGTTCTATAGTAATGGGAACAGGGACTGTCTCTGACATAATCTGATTGGCCTGCTCTTCGATCACCTCACCCTGAGTGGGGAGCAGCCTTACCAGGCTACAGAGGAAAACAATGCAGCCACTCCTGATGAGCCCTGATAGACTAGGATCAGAAAGAAGGAGAGGAGGACCTTCCCTATCAGTGGACTTGGGGAGGAACATAGGCAGAGAAAGGGGAAGGAAGGTGGGATTGGGAGGGGAGGAGAGAGGGAGCTACAAGGGGATACAAAGTGAATAAAATGTAAAAAAAGATAAAAATGAAAAAAAAGATTCCCTGCACTCTGCCCAAAGTTTGGCTATGAGTCTCACCATCTGCTTTGATACCCTGCTGGGTAGAGTCTTTCAAAGGCCCTCTGTAATAAGCTCCTGTCCTGTTTCCTGTTTTCATTTGCAGTGGCACACACCAGTAGGATTTGCTGAAGGAGGTGGAGGCAGGAGGATCATGAGTTCGAGGCCAGCCTGGGATATACTTTGTGGTTTTGTCTTGTGGTTGGCTAATGCCTGTTGACATTGAACATCCTGTGTATTCTTACCAGCCTTTGTGAATCTCTTTTGGAGATTCGTTCATTTTTAATTTAGGTTGTTTGTCATATTGTTATTTCATGTGTTCTTTATATATTTTAGACATAGGATCATTTTTACCTCTACTGTTAGCACAAACCCTTCTTCAAGTGCTTCTATTTGGATTAAATAGATAGATTAATTTGTGTAATAGGCTGGCTTACCCTAATCAGTTATATTCTTTGCATGAAGCATTAAATACCACTTTTCAGTTCTCTGGATTTTTTATGTTGACTCTGATTATGAGAATGACAAGGCTCAATAAAGTTTTAACACATTTTCAAAGAAAAAATATTCCTAAAGTAGTCAAATTGGTGGAAAATGGGTGTATTAGTTTACATATATATATGGTTAAATGATAGCCCATAACAAAATAAACAAAAACTCATAAAGGGAATTGATCTAACTCATCCATGTAACTTTGACAAGGGGTGATCTACGTGGCTGGCAAAAGGTACCTGTTTATAAAGTCACAGAGAGCGGAACTTACTGCTCCATAGATAAGAGCATCATGGGTATTGTTGGGATTTAATCAGTGTTCATATGCTGTGCCAATTTCAGGTTATATTTAGGATCCAGGTTCATTTTTTTTTTTCCCCGAGAAGCAGGATGTTTCACACTTGTATCAGGATGTTTTGAGGTTTCTTTTTAAGTTTGGAATCCCAGTCAGTGGCTTATCATTTATACATTCAGCAGCATTCCTTTTGAAGGTGGGGAGCAGAAGCCTCTTGAGACCTGACAAGGTCATGTCAAGCTCTTCCTGAAGGTTATTTGGGAACCTATTTTTTTTTAATTAATTTTTTAAAAAAACCTCATCTTGATTGTCCCAAGTCTCATCCAACCCAGTGCCTATTCTGGTGGGTCAGCCTGGCCAAATGGAAGAAATATTTTTTTTTTTGAATTGGATTAATATATCTGTCCTCGAATTCCAAAGACTCTACTGGAAAATGACCCTGGCTGTGGCCGAGTAACCCAGCTTCTCAAGTTTTTGGAGAGAGACGTGCTAAGATAGCCTTCGCAAGGCCTTCTTGAGAGGTCCACATGCTGGGTTTTGGTGTTTTAGCCTCTGATCACGGTGTTTAGCTCTGGGAATGCTTTCCGGGTGGAGCCTCTGTCACCACTGCAGTAGCTATTCTTTGCTCCATTTTCCCATCATGATTCTCTCACAAGAGAAAAAAAAAAAAAAGAGACAAAAATGGCTCAACATGTAAAGACATTTGCTGCTAAGCCAGATGACCTGAGTTTTGTAAAAACCACGATATCTAGCTTGTTGTCCTTTGACTTTCACACATATATTTTTGTGCATGTGTACACAGTTGCAAACACACACACACCCACGCACATACATGCACACACACTAACACCACACACACATGCGCACACACATACAAATTAATGAATAAATAAAAACAAATATTTTAAAATGAAATTTTATATTGTGAATGAAAAACCCCACAAAGTCCCTGCTTTTCAGTTTTCATTCTAATTTGGTTTGAAAAGCAGTACTCTGGTTTTTGCTCCTTTGCATTTTTCCTGACCATTTTGGAAGTTCTGTGATGACTGAAAGCACTTGGGATGCCCCTTAGAAGAATCAACTCAGCTGTCCTCTGCTGAAAAAAAAAAAAAAAAAAAAAAAAAAAAAAAAAAGGCAAGTTCCCTTTCTATCTTCTGATGGGCTTCATGATCAATATGACTTATACTGATACATTATCTTCTCAGGGGATTGCAACAGTGGATTTTCTTCCTCTGTGGATTTAGTTAACAACATTTATATCGTATTCACAGCACACAGTCCAGTGCTGAGCACAGAGTAAAAGGAAAGGAAACCACAAGGACATATTCAGACCTTCATAAGGGTTGTGGTGGGGATGTTTTAGTCAGAGTTCTATGGAGACAGAATGTGAGAGACACTGCCTATAAAGAATTGGACCACTGAGGAATCCCAAGATTCTCAGAATTGGGAAGCTGGAATCTCAGTAGAGGCAACAGTGCAAATTCTAGATCCAGGGCAGAAAACTGATGTTCCAGTTCAATTGTAAGATTTGGAACGGCTGACTTATGTTTTTTCTGTTTTGGTCATGCTTCAAATGAGAAGGAAAAAAATCGCTTTGATCAGGAAAGTCAACACTCTTGCTTAGGCTTCTACCTCAAATGCAAACCTCATTGTTAACAATGCCATAGAGACCTCCAAAGGGATGTTTTAACTTAAGTAGTTGGTTGCCACAAGGTTTAGTTAAGTTTACATAACATTAAATATCAAAATAAACACGTATTAACAGTGGATTGACATAGACTAGGTGACCAATGTATTTGACGGACATCATTGATGGTTTTTCTTGTCCTCTTCCAGCCCATAGTAGATTAAAATTCTATAAACGGAATGTGCATTTACTGTACCTAATCTATTAAATATCAGAGCTCAGCAACACAGTGTTCTTTTGGAGAATCATTTATATACTCATTCACTCTTATTATGACATGGCTAATTGGGACCCATGCCTTGCTTCTGATGTCCACTCCCATGAGAGTGTCTTACTTCATATAGGATCCTGGGAAGAAACATCAATATCCCAAATTCAAAATAAAGTTTCTACTGAACATGCATCACTTTCATGTTATAGTAAAGCTGAAACTTGAAGGTTGGAGACTGTCTATATTTTCTGGGATGTTAAGGCTGATACTTGTGTGCATATGGAATCAACCATTCCTCTGGGACTGGAGTGTGTTCGGAGAATGAACATCCAGCATGCATGCCATTTCTTGAGGGATAGGGTAAGAAATGTGGAAGTGGATGTTAAATATTATTCCATGTTTTCAGAGATCATTTTATAAAAAGGAACTAGTTGCCTTAACATAATTTAGAACTTTTCTAAATAGCCTACCTCCAAAGAGAATTATGTCTGCAGTTAGAAAATCCTCTAGGAAGATGAAAGTAGCTAAGAGACATAGTTCTAAATTTATCAACATTGAGGATGGACTAGACTTCAGGGTATGTCAAAAAGAGTAAAGAAATGTCTTTAGGGGTTCAAAGTAAAGAATTTAAATGGATATGTAAATCTTTCTTAGTATTTAATACACATTGGGAAGCTTCATATGAGCTAAACATTTGGAGAAAACAGATATATTTAAGATATCATTTCTCTCTTCATAAATTTAGAGCATGGTAGAGAAAGAGAGAATAGGTGAGGAGTCTTTGATATCTAAGGCAAGGAAAGATGAAGATGAGGGCAATATTTGGGAGACGAACTGTGGAAAAGTATGTAGAAGACACCCCAGAAGGCAGTAGAAAACACAGGAGCGTCTCCACATGAGAAATGAACATGAAAAATAAAGCAAAAGATTTACTTCAAAGTCTAGGAATATGTAAGCGTATTTAAATGTTAAACAACACTGACATCATCATCATATTTGATGATACAGACTTCACAGTGATTTGAACTTGAATTCAAATGGATATGCATGTTGGTCAACTGTTGGGCAGTGTGCATGGAATCTTACATAAGAAGTGGGTTAGAGCAATAAGACAGTTGAAGGAGATCAAGGGGATACTTCTTCTTTGAAAAGAAGAAGTCAAATTATCACTATTTGCAGATGATATGATAGTATACCTGAGTGACCCCAAAAACTCCACCAGGGAATTCCTACAGATGATAAACACCTTCAGCAAAGTGGCCGGATACAAAATTAATTTAAAAAAATCAGTAGCCCTCCTATATACAAAAGACAAAAGGGCTGAGAAAGAAATTAGGGAAACAACACCCTTCACAATAGCCACTAATAACTTAAAGTACCTTGGAGTAACCCTAACCAAGCAAATCAAAGACTTGTATGAAAAAAATTTCAAGTCTCTGAAGAAAGAATTAGAAGAAGATATCAGAAGATGGAAAGATCTTCCATGCTCATGGCTTGGCAGGATTAACATAGTAAAAATGGCCATCTTACCAAAAGCAATCTACAGATTCAATGCAATTCCTATCAAATTACCAGCACAATTCTTTACAGACCTAGAAAGAAAAATTCTCAACTTCATATGGAACAAGAAACCTAGAATTGCTAAAACAATCCTCTACAATACAAGATCTTCTGGGGGTATCTCCATCCCTGATCTTAAGCTGTACTATAGAGCAACAGTAATAAAAACTGCATGGTACTGACATAGAAACAGACTGGTGGATCAATGGAACCGAACAGAGGACCCAGAGATAAACCCACACACTTATGGACATGTGATCTTTGACAAAGATGCCAAAAACATACAATGGAGAAAAGACAGCATCTTCAACAAATGGTGCTGGTCCAACTGGATGTCTACATGTAGAAAAATGAAAATAGATCCATACTTATCACCCTGCACAAAACTGAAGTCCAAGTGGATCAAAGACCTCAACATAAAACCAGACACATTAAATCGGTTAGAAAAAAAAGTGGGGGAATACCCTTGAACTCATTGGCACAGGAGACAACTTCCTGAACAGAACACCAACAGCACAGGCTCTAAGAGCAACAATCAATAAATGGGACCTCATGAAGCTGAAAAGCTTCTGTAAGGCAAAGGATACCGTCATCAAAACAAAACGACTGCCTACAGATTGGGAAAGAATCCTCACCAACCCTCTATCTGATAAAGGACTAATATCCAGTATATATAAAGAACTAAAGAAGTTGAAAAGCAGCAAACCAAGTAATCTAATTAAAAAATGGGGAACAGAGCTAAACAGAGAATTCTCTGTAGAGGAATATCGAATGACAGAGAAACACTTAAAGAAATGCTCAACATCATTAGCCATTAGGGAAATGCAAATCAAAACAACCCTGAGATTTCACCTTATACTCATCAGAATGGCCAAGATGAAAAACTCAAGGGACAACACATTCTGGAGAGGTTGTGGAGAAAGGGAACCCTCCTCTACTGCTGGTGGGAGTGTAAACTTGTACAACCACTCTGGAAATCAATCTGGTGCTTTCTCAGACAACTAGGAATAGTGCTTCCTCAAGACCCAGCCATACCACTCCTAGGCATATATCCAAAAGAGGCTCAAGTACACAATAAGGACATTTACTCAACCATGTTTGTAGCAGCTTTATTTGTAATAGCCAGAAGCTGAAAACAGCCCAGATGCCCCTCAACTGAAGAATGGATGCAGAAATTGTGGTACATCTACACAATGGAGTATTACTCAGCAATGAAAAATAAGGATATCATGAAATTTGTAGGTAAATAGTAGGACCTAGAAAGGATCATTCTGAGTGAGCTGTCCCAGAAGCAGAAAGACACACATGGAATATACTCACTCATATAGACATAACATAGTATACAGCTACTAAAAACTGTACATCTAAAGAAACCAAGCAAGAGAGAGGACCCTGACTAAAATGTTCAATCCCATCCAGAAAGGCAAAGAGGATGGACATCAGATGAAGAAAACAGGAAACAACCGAGGAACCTGCCACAGAGGGCCTCTGAAAGCCTCTGCCCTGCAGACAATCAAAGCAGACACTGAGACTTATGGCCAACTGTTGGGCAGAGTGCATGGAATCTTATGTAAGAAGTGGTAAATAGTAAGAGCTGGAGAGGAGGGGAACCACACAAGGAGAGCAACAGAACCAGAAAACTTGAACACAGGGAACTTCCCAGAGACTCATACTCCAACCAAGGACTATTCACGGAGATAACCTAGAACCCTTCCACAGATATAGCACATGATAGTTCAGTGTCCAAGTGGGTTACATAGTAATTGGAACAGGGACTGCCTCTGACATAATCTGATTGGCCTGCTCTTTGTTCACCTCCCCCTGATGGGGAAGCAGCCTTACCAGGCCACAGAAGATGACAAAGCAGCCACCCCTGAGGTGATCTGATAGACTAATATCAGGAGGAAGGAGAGGAGGACCTCCCCTGTCAGTGGACTTGGGGAGGGGCATGCATGAGGAAGGGGGAGGGAGGGTGGGATCAGGAGGGGAGGAGGGAGGAGCTTATGGGGGAATACAAAATGAATAAAGTGTAATTAATACTAAAAAAAATAAATAAAAATTAAAAAAAAGAAGTGGGAAATAGTAAGATCTGGAGAGGACAAGAACACCACAAGGCGAGCAACAGAACCAGAAAATTTGAACACAGGGATCTTCCCAGAGACTCATACTCTAACCAAGTACCAGGCATGGAGATGACCTGGAACCCCTGCACAGATGTAGCTCATGGCAGTTTAGTGTCCAAGTGGGTTGCATAGTAATGGGAAGAGGGACTGTCTCTGACATGAACTGATTGGCCTGCTCTTTGATCACCTCTCCCTGAAGGGGGAGCAGCCTTACCAGGCCACAGAATATGACAATGCAGCCACTCCTGATGTGATCTGATAGACTAAGATAAGAAGGAAGGAGAGGAGGACTTCCCCTATTAGTGGACTTGGGGAGGGCATGCCTGAAGAAGGGGGAAAGAGGGTGGGACTGGGAAGGAAAGAGGGAGCGGCTTATGAGGGGATACAAAGTGAATAAACTATAATTAATAAAATAAAATAAAAAATAAAAAAAATTGTAATGAGTACAGATTCGCACTCACTATTCTTGTTAGTTTTAAATGTCATCTTACCACAGTATGTATTTCCATGAGAAGGGAGTTTCATTTAGAGGGTTTCCTAGACCAGCTTGGCCTGTGGGCATCCCTGTGAAGGACTGTTAATTGATCCTGCCCTCTGTGAGTAAGTACCACTCCCTGGGCAGCAGGCCCTGAGATGTGTAAGAATGGAGATGGCTGGCTTGAGAGCAAGAAAGCAGCATGGGCACATTTGTCTTTTTCTGCTCTTGACTCTGAATGTAACATCTTAAGTGCCTGCCTTGACTTCTCCAAAACAATGGAATGCAACCTGGAATTACAAGCCAAATAAAGTCTTTCATTTTCTATGCTGCTTTTTGTCAGAGTATCTTGTCCTTGCCACCAAAATAAAATTACATTCGGGTTCTAGGCTCCTTGAGAAATAGTCTTAGAATCCTTCTAGCCTAGTCACTCATTCAGGACTCTTTATTATTCAGATATACATTTTAACATTGTATTTATGATATTATAATATAATTATAGCTATTTCCCCTTTCCTTTCCTTCTTTCAAACCCTCCTCTGTCCTGGATTTATATCTTTTGGAACTTCTAGAATAAAGAAGCTCATGATATTTGGTTTAACACTTTGTCACTGGTCAGTCTTATTAAATCTTCAGTCCAGACCTAAGAGGCTTACTTTTCAGCAGAAAATTTTCTTATTGTGGATATGAGCATTAAACCAGAAAAAGGTCCTAAGAGCTCATTATCATGACAGCATTCACCAACATGCGCATTTCACAAGAGACAGAACACTGAGCACTAGCCAGCCCATGATGACTGCAGCGTTAGTATGGCAGAGCTCACGTTTTACCTGTCGTCTCTCACTGTGAACGCTTAGTTCTGCTCTTTCAGTCTCTTTCCCACTCCGCAGGTCTCATATAACTCATATGAAAAAATTGTAGGATGATAAAAAAACTCATTTATTTAAAAATATTGTTAGTGGTATGTGGCGTGTGTGTGTGTGTGTGTGTGTGTGTGTTTGTGTGTGTATGTGTGAAGCATCCTGTGGAGTAGCTTCTCTCCTTCAACCTATGTGAAGATTCCAAGGATGAGGCTCCAGGTGCCAGTTTTGTGCCGTAAAATACCTTTACCCACTGAGCCATTGTGCTATGCCATCATTTCAGATGTCTGTTTGAAAAATGAGCTTTCTTGAACAATGACAGTTGTTTTGGCTGTATTCTCATCCTAAATCAACCACTTTCAGACTTAGAATTTTTTTTTCAGAGAAAACTGCTCTAAAAATGCAAACACTGTTTTTTATTTTGTAGACGTTTCTAGAGTTTTGACTACTTTAGCTTTAATTAATGTCAGTAATAAATTTAAAGTTGAGAAAAACCCAAGGGATAAATGACAAGAAGAAAATATATGACTATGAGTCATCATTTATTATAATTATGATGTGGTGATGTTTTAACAAAGTTTATATGAAATATAACTCAGATCTTGTACAGTGTATATCAGAAGAGCAGTGCAATTTTTAGATTTCAATGAGGAATATTTTCATACTTTTACTTTTTATTAATTTTTTGAGTTAGCCTACAAACTAACGTTTTATTATGGCATTTTCATACACTTATGCCAGTACACATTGTTCTAGTTGTCCCTCTCTCCTGCTGCTGTTCCTTAAGCTCACAACTCCCTCAATCGGGAAATAATGATGATTTTAAGCTATTTTGTGGGATTAGAAAGATGGCACCGTTGATAAGTGCTCTTTCTGTGCAATTATGAATCTTCCACCCACATAAAAACATGGGAATTGCCATGTATGTGTCTGTAGCACCAGTGTTGTGCAGAAGGGAAACGGGAGGATTCCTGGGGTTTGCTGTCTATCAGCTTAGCTTCATTTCAGTGAGAGACCCTGACTGGAAAGAATAAGGTTGAGAGTGGCAGAGCAGAATACTTGATTTCTGATCTCCTCCTCTGGCTTCCACATGTTTGGGTATGTGTGCCTGTATGTACACACACATATCACACAAACATAGATACCCCACCTCCTCTCACAAATACTAGAATACATCAAGCAATAGTGTAACATTAAATAAATTGAGTGTTAACATTTTAAAAAGATGCTACATGCACACAAGAGATCTTATATGAAAGAATTTATTTGGGGGAAGGGAAGCAGAAGAAAGTTGAGGGCAGAGAGACAGAAGGGAGTACAGGGGGCTCCCTGACCAAGATAGGAGAGAGAGCGAGAGCGAGAACACCAAAGAGGAGAGAGAGAGAGAGAGAGTGGCAGGCCTGAAGTACCTGGCCCAGATGATGTCACAGGACACAGGTATACTGACATAGGATGTTGTCAGGACCCCAAAGGTCCTTAAGGGGAGGCTAGTTAAATTCCCTGTACAACATAACATTCCTCCCCTTTTGTTTAATTAAAAATAAGTGAGAAGCTAGGTAGGGGTGGCAAGGCAGGACATTGGACTGCTTCTCATGTAAGGCAAGTTAAAGTCTATAAATGTAGGTTCATTAGAAGCAGCTCTTGGTTGCCATGCAAGGGAATAAGAGAGAGAGGGAGAGGGAAAAAAAGTAGGAGCAACAAAATGTCCAAATTTCATGGTGAGGAGGAGGGAAAGCCCCTGCCATGGAAAGTTCAGGGTAGAGGGTGGAGTTTGCAAGCCATGCCCAGCAGCATGAAATGCTGGGAGAACCTGGAGCTGTTTGTCCCGGACCTGAAACATGCCATTCCATTGGATAACAGGCAAATAAGTCATCATTGTTAGCTACTTCCTCCTGACACAGGGAAGCCAAAGGCTGAAATTTTGGCCAAGTCCAGAAAGAGCAGGCTATTATACTTGTTCAGGATCTGAGAACATCTGAGGCTGGGAGGGAAAGTGCAGCCCAGCTAGATGCAGTCTGTGAGGTTAGACTGGAGCACTTGGGGGTAGCTGTTTTGACGATGTCTTGAATGTAGGAAACACCTGGGTCTAGCAGAATACTGAAACATATATATGGGCAGAAGGCAAAGTTAAGTAGGTTAAAGAGTAAATTTATTTTAGGTGTCCATTTGAAACTCTTGGGAGAGCGAGCAGAGACAGAAGGTTTGAAGCAAAAAAAGATTTAAAAAAAAGCCTAGAACATAGGGAACCTCCATTTACCCAATAGCTGGCAGTAATTTAAAGGTTTTATTTTTGGATTTGTCATCTATAGGAAATTGAGGCCAAGTTTGGTTGCAGATGTGTGTAAGCCCGGAAGCCTGAAAAGTGGGTGCTAGGTGTAGAAATCTGAAATTCTCCAGAAGACACATCAGAGGAGAATCTGGAAGAATGAATGAGTCAACTATTCCCATTGGGCAGGTAGAAGTCAAGGTATCCCAAGAGCAAAGTTTGACTCAGTAGATTAGTATGGTACAATCTGTTCCAACAGCTCATCAGCATTGGCCAGACACCAAGGGTGCAGTTGCCTATAGCAGACAGTTTACCTTGCCAGGATTCCATAGACATGCAAGATGGGGAGGGAGCAAAACCATCCTGGAAGAGAGAAAATCTCACCAAAGGGAGAAGAAGGTCTGAGATGAAGGGTTTGGATATAGGTTGGGGAGAGCAGTAGGAAACATTTGCACCAACCAGAAGTGAAGACTCACCAATCGGCTGGTGTTGAGTGCAGGAATATAGAGATCTGGTAGCCAAGAAAGGGGGGGTCCCAAAACCAGGAAAGAGAGAGGAATCCCAACTTCTGGGAGATAGGCAATAGGTGGAAAACTTAGGCTGTTGACTGTCAGTACTTATCTACATTTCATTTGACCTGAGAGGTGGATTCAGGTAGATTTTCTGTAGCTCATAAGAATCCCTTTTAAGTTTACAAAAGATATAAACTTTAGACATGTTGACATCACCAATATAATTTGTAGTGAAATATACTTCATGGAAAAAGGCAGTAGACATACACATTTTATTAACAGCAAAAACACTAAGGTGAGCTCTGGAAAGGCAGAAGTCTCCTGTGAAGCAGAAGGGGCAAAAGCTCACTTGATCTTAACCTTTAGTATGATTACACATCATGGAAGAGAGGCTGCATTTCTCTATCCAGAAGACTAGATGTATAGAGAGCTAGCACAATGAGAAATAACTTATAAGTCTATACTCATAAACCAAAAGAAATTTAATATTTTGGGCTTTTATCCATGATAGTGGATCATGTAGTGGAATGTTTTTATTAGAGCTAGATTAATAAATTAGAGCTCTAATAATAAATGTTAAAGCTGTGGACAGTTACAACAGTAGCATAGAAACAGGAAGAAATATGAGGCATTTTTATCTATTTAGGATACCTTAAATCACCTTGGACCTTCTAACCTTCATAACTTGCCTTTACTAATCTTAAAACATCTTCTTAGACCCTTAAACCTTTGTAACTTGCATTTACCAACCTTAAAACACTTTTTTAGACCCTCCAACACTTTCTTAAAAGCTTCATAACTCAAACTTCTGTATCTGTAGGTCTTTGTATCTAATTATTTACCATGAGACATAGGTGTGACTGCTGTGAACATTTATATTCCTTTAGCTAAAGGAAAGGTAAAAGGTTATATCTGAAACCTGATTTTATTTAGTCTGATAACAAGGTAGCTTGTGTCTAGACCTGACAGTAGAAATGCTAGGAGTGAGGCTTAAGGCATGGTCTCCTGCATGTGAATAGGACTGAGAAGGCATCTGAAGCCTCCTAAGACAAAAGTTGGCAATATGACCATGGGACACAAGTATGAATTTAAAGCAGACCTACAATGCTACTCTGGGCTGGGTTAGGCTGGTGGAGGTTGCTGAGTCTAGGAGACATTTTTCCTCTGCTAGCTCAAGGAGCTCAGAGGCTGCAAGTGTATGTGGCTCTTGTATTGGTCGAGCCTCCATGGATAGGCACAGAGGACAAACTTGTATTGTATTGGAGCATTTTGACTTCCAGAGGCCAGTCTGCTGCCAGGCAGGGCATGGCTTGTTGAGGTAGCTGCTGGACCAACATCCTTTTGGGCTGCATTGGGTTACCTGGCAGAGCTAATTTAGCCTAAACCCCTACGAGATGGAGGACATTGAAGACCTCTTGTTTCCTGTGTGGGGATGCTGATAGTCTTAGAGCAGCAGCCAAAGTCTGAAGTATAGTTTTATGCTGTGTAGTAGCTGGGACTATAAGGAAGGCTCTTCTAGGGCTTTAAAAATCATTTTCACCAACTCTTGGGTGGAGTATTCAGGGACTAGCTTCAGGCATTTCGTTAAGATGGCAGTGAGACCATATCTGTACCTGTAGAACTATAAATATATTTTTGTATGTTAGATGACTTGATCATTGATAAGATGACTGATTACTAACTTACACTCGTTAACCATTAAATATTAGGATTTTAGGTTTCATCCCTGTTAGGTTGGAGCCTTAAAAGTCATACACATAGTCCATTAAAGTGAGAGCATAACAGTTTCCTGTATGATTTAGAATATAAAAAGGCCATAGCTTATAAAAGCCTAAGGCTATACTATAGATGAATAATATTACCATATTCAGAAAACAAGACCAAGCATATTTTAACCTTTTTGATAGTGAAGATACAGCACAATGACCAAGTTTTAACATTGTGTTTTAATTTAAGAGTATCTGGGCAAAATTTTTACTTAGAACATATAAAGGTGAAAAGGGAGAAACAAGTGTGCGAAGGACTTTGCTCCACGTGGAACACGGCTGTTGAAGGTGACACACTACCACCTAGGATAAAAATTTGCTCACTTTGTATTTTGTTTACCTTTTTTGGTTTGTTTAATTTTATCTACTAAATATTGATGATCATTTGTTTTCCTACTGGTTTGATGTTCATCAGCTGGTATCTATAGGAACAGAGACTTACTATAATTGCTGATTTTTTTTTGGTCTAAAATGGTATATATATATTGTATATTAATATTCAAGTACTTGTTAAGTATAGTGTCATAAAGTGGTTCAATTATAAAATGATCACAGATGTGAGGATGAATTTCAGTGCTATGTGTGTATTTCTCAGAAAGAGTTTTGTGTGCAGCAGGCAATTTACCAATATTGCACCTCTTTCGAAGTTTCTTTGAGTGGGAGGCTCAGTGAACTTTTTGCAGTTCCTACTTTGAGAGGATTTACATCTAGAGACCACAAAGTTACTTCGCACTTTCTATGTATTTATTTAAACTCTGTTACCAACAATTTAGATTTTTAAAATCTGTTCTTTGTGTTTGGCAAGCGCTTATTTTTTGTAATGCTTCTTTGGCTGTATTTTGTAACTCAGGGTGTCCCTGTGTTTGCGTGTCCTTTCTCCTTAAGCTGGGATACATTAACAAGGATGCAATTAAAGAACAGGATTTGTTCCCTAAGAATGATTGGTAACCTAATCAGATAACTGTATGTCTGCTCCATTTGCTACTGAGATAGTAGTGGGTGCACAGATACATATATGTACCACAAAATTAGATTATGCCCTCTCTGCGCTAAGAAAAAGAACCATACATTAGTGCTTATTAGTTTTATCTTCACAAATGAGGCCTGCTTGGGTTTTTGCAAACAGTAAGGTCTGTTAATTAGTATATCTCCCAGCTTGGTTAAGATGGCCAGTGGTAGACTCATTGCCCTTTGACTCCTTTTCTAATTCAGAAAGGAGGCTGCCTCAGATCCTGGAATCAGAAAACCATTGCCTTCTCTTTCTTTTAACTTTCAGTGTTTCTCTGTCATTCTATATTCCTCTACAGAGAATTCTCTGTTTAGCTCCGTACCCCATTTTTTAATTGGATAACTTGATTTATTGCTTTTTTAACTTCTTTAGTTCTTTATATATTCTGGATATCAGCCTTCTGTCAGATATAGGGTTGGTGAAGATCCTTTCCCAGTCTGTAGGCTGTCGTTTTGTTCTGACGACAGTGTCTTTTGCTATACAGAAGCTTTTCAGTTTCATGAGGTCCCATTTATTGATTGTTGATCTTGGAGCCTTTTTTATTGGTGTTCTGTTCAGGAAGTTGTCTCCTGTGCCAGTGAGTTCTAAGCTCTTCCCCACTTTTTTTTCTAACCAATTTAATGTGTCTGGTTTTATGTTGAGGTCTTTGATCCATGTGGACTTTAGTTTCATTCAGGGTGATAAGTATGGATCTATTTTCATTTTTCTGCATGTAGACATCCAGTTGGACCAGCACCATTTGTTGAAGATGCTGTCTTTTTTTTCCATTGAATTGTTTTGTCTTCTTTGTAAAAAATCAAGTATCCATAGGTGTGTGAGTTTTTTTTTTTTTTCTAGGTCTTCTATTTGGTTTCATTGATCCTCCTTTCTGTTTCTATGCTAATACCATGCAGTTTTTATTACTGTTGCTCTTTAGTACAGCTTGAGATTGGGGATGGAGATACCTCCAGATGATCTATTGTTGTACAGGATTGTTTTGGAGATTCTAGGTTTTTGTTTCTCCATATGAAGCTGAGAATCTTTTTTTCAAGGTCTATAAAGAATTGTGTTGGTATTTTGATGGGAATTGCATGGAATCTGTAGATTGCTTTTGGCAGGATAGCCATTTTCACAATGTTAATCCTACCAATCCATGGGCACTGGAGATCTTTCCATCTTCTGATATCTTCTTCAATTTCTTTCCTCAGAGACTTGAAGTTTTTCTCAAACAGATCTTTTACTTGCTTGGTTAGTGTCACCCCAAGGTACTTTATGTGATTAGTGGCTATTGTGAAGGGTGTTGTTTCCCTGATTTCTTTTTCGGCCCTTTTGTCTTTGGTATACAGGAAGGCTATGATTTTTTTGGAGTTGATTTTGTATCCTGCCACTCTGCTGAAGGTGTTTATCAGCTGAAGGAGTTCTCTGGTTGAATTTTTGGGGTCGCTCATGTATACTATCATATCATCTGCGAATAGTGACTTCCAATTTGAGTGAGGATGTTGTTAGATTCTGAAAGTGTTTGTCTTTCTTATTAATTTGTGTTATCTATCCAAGGTTGAAAAGATGTAATCAACCTAACATCACTCTTGCTGAAACCATAGGAATCATTCTGGTAGGACAAGAAAGCCAAACTTTGCTAGGTGTGCCCCGCCCTGCTTCTTCCTGATTCATATGGAACCATTGTGCACAGCATTTATGTTTGTGTAGTGGACATAGGTCGAGGCTGCACACAGTAGGGGCATTGCTCTTCCCCACATTCAGGATTTAATCGCATATCTCTACCTCCATAGGAAGAGGTTTAGGATCTGTCCTTTAGAGTCTGCATGGCTCCAGCTTTAACTACCGCTCAGGATTATTGACCTCCTAAATGTGAGAGTCAATGCTGAGGACCTGATAACATCTTGGGTTTAAGATAAAATCTGTAATTTGTTTGTGTGGATCACTGAGGACAACCCCTTGCCCTTCACCCCAGGCAGGCATTGTTTCTATAACTCCAGTTTTCATAAAGCAAGCTGGCTAAAATAGAACTGAATAATTAAGGGAAACAAATTTCATGGTGGTGATCAGTGCATGTTATCACTTGAACATGCTTGGAAATTAATTATTCTTGTTGGAGGAGGGGGCTGTGGTGGAGCTGTTGCTTGCTTTGGGGGCGGGCTGTGCACTGTGTTTGACAGTATTGATAGGGAGTGTGAAACACTAGAAGAAGCCTGTGTTGATGTGCAGTGGGGAGGTATAGAAAGGAAGGACAGACGCTCATGGAGTTCTCGAACTCAAAGGCAACAATCCCACCTGGGGACTTTGGATGACATATTAGGGGAGATAACTCCTGCTACGAAAAGGAAGATTATAACAACAGGCTGAGACTGTACCTCTCACTCCTTTCTTGTTATTCCTTTCAAAACAGGGTATAGTATATCTTTCCTATGCACCATGCTCCAGGGATACACTGGTGAGCAAAGGTCATTGCACCCAAACACTTCTTTGGTAATATCTCCTACTTTACACTTGAGGTTCATTTAGAGATAGTGCCTTGGTTCAGGGCTACTGCTTTCTCATTACAGCAGAACAGGCAGCTTTTCGAATTCCAGGACTCCCCAAATGTAGGCTTGATTGTCTCTTCCTTCTTTCTTTCTTTCTTTCTTTCTTTCTTTCTTTCTTTCTTTCTTTCCTGTATTCTTAAATATTTTTGAACCTAGCTTTTAGGACTGGATGTAGGGCAGTGTACATACTTGAGAAATGTATCACTGAGCTATACCTCAGACCAATACCCGAGCCATCATGTAAGCAACTACGAGGTCTGGATTACACATCCACACTGGTCCGGAACCTTGAAATGATCTAGGAAGAAATGAGTGTCGAAAGTTCAGCTCTTGCTTTTAGGGAGATCACAATGTAGCAGACTATGAGAAAATGCTGAACGGCACAGCAATGTGGCAAATACAGGACTAGAGCTGTGCCCAAAGCCTTTTAGAATCTAAGTTGCATATCACAGAAGCAGGCACGTCTTGACAGAATATCACCATCCCTAGTGAGATGATATTCAACTTGGAGGTTTCTTTGGGACTTGAGTGAGATATGTTATCTAGATTAAATGCAATAATCCTTTATCATAGCCACCATGATGATGGAAAATTAACTTTTTTTCTTGCTCCAGGACTAAAGGAATTTGCTTTAAGCCCTAACATCTTTAGAATATAGAAGTTTTCTTCTTACTCCTCCTTTAAAAAAAAAAAAAAAAAACAAAAGCCTCCTTATATAGTTTTCTTCTTTACTCCAGACATTTGTCTGCCAATGTGACTAAATTAAAGCAAAAGATTTAAGGTAGGAGTTGGGTAGAAAGTGGAATTGGAGAAACTGAGGCAAATGGAAATTAAAATACCATAGGTCTGCATGTGCCTGTGCATAACCACAGGAGTTAGAAATTATACAGGCAACCTGCCCAGAGCATGCAAATGTTTCTGTGATGAATGCAAATGCTGTATCTGAGGATGATAAGATGTGTCAGCAGGAGAGCAGACGGCCAGGGGAACAGAAACCATCTTCTCAGCATGCTACCTTTGAACAGAAAGACAACAGGTGGATTTACAGGAATTTGTGGAAAGGCACTTACTATCATTTTCAAATGTAATGTATAAAGTAATATACTTTTATGAGAGTAAATCGTCTATAGGTAGTGATACACTTGGTAGATGTAAGTAGATACTATCTTTGAAAAGTATTCAGGGCATTCAAAATGCATCCAGTATCCAATCTTCCTTAAAAGTTGAAGGTGGATAAGAAGCAATATGCTACAGAAGTGAAGAACATTGCTAACACTGCACTAGCTGTATTAGTTATTATTTGTTCCTGTGATGAAAATGCCACAACCAGGCAACTTAGAGAAAGTTGAGTCTATTCTAGAGGGAGTTTCCATAAGGTCAGAGGTGGCATACAGCAGGCACATGGAGCACAGAGCTGAGAGACCTCACATCTTCAGCCATACAAGCAAAGCAGAGGCAGCAGTGAATTAGAAATGGGATGGGGCTCTCAAGCCACATGGCCAGTGACATAGTTTCTTGAACAAAACTTTCTGTACTATACATCCCATAACCTTGCCAAACAGCTCCTGCAACTGGAGATCAAGTGTCCAAACACCTAATCCAATGGGGGCCGTTGTTTACTCAAACTTTACACTAGCCATGTGATCCTGAAGCAACAGCTTCAAGAGCAGGCACAGTTAGGTCAGAAGACTTTATGAGGAGGGAATAGAACTTCTCTTAGTGTAGTTTTCAGTTCTCAGTCAGCACCTGTACATTCGAGCAGTCACCACATTATCCAGTAGCTTTTGAACACAGTATGGAACAACCATATGCTAAAGGCATATACGCCAGCATCTTGAAATCACGCTGTGGTTCACGGTTCTGGGCTTTTGAAGATGAGGAAGGTAACTATGAGAACATTTTCAAAGACAGTTAGAGTATAATAAGCTTTTTGTTTGGGGCAGGGAAGATGGCTCACTTGGGAAAGGGTCCGCTGTATAAATGTGAAGAAGTGAGTTTGGATTGTACCCAACTGTACCCATCATGGTGGGTACAGTTACAGGAAGATCTCTGGAATTTGCTTGTTAGTCAGTCTAGATAACCAGCATTAAGTCAATGAGAGACCTTGTCTAAAAAAAAAAAATAAGGGGAGAACAATTAAAGAAGATGCCTGATGCCCCCTACTCCCCTTTACATGAAGTTCTGTTTGTGACTGCTTGACTTTGTGTCAAAGCTTGAGGATTGAGAGTATGTTTTTTACACGGTTTCTGCCACACACTGAACCAATTTTAATTGCTCTAGATGGGACCCAGCCCTGCTGCCTGTGTAAGCAGTTATGAAACCAATATTCTGTAACTTGGGAAATCTTCCTCAGAGGAGCTCAAGCAGAACAGAAATACACAGTAGCCATCAACATGGGGCTTGGCCTGGTGTCTGAACAGAAGGGGACTTCACGCTTATGCCAAGTTTAAGCTGCAGCATGGTGGGACCTGTCATGTAGACCTGTCAGGTAGGCCAACTGCTGTTGCTGACCAACTGGAGCGACAAGTCTGCTCTTTGGCTTAGAGACATCTGCCAAATGCCTTGGGCAGTGAGAGCTATTAATCAGGGCTTAGAGAACCGGTGAAATTTTGTTGTTTTTATATGAGTTGATGTTGTATAAGAGAGGAGCATTTAGGAGTTAATAGCCGGACGTCCAGGAAGTAAAGGATGAATTCTAGCTGATGTTCTGAAAACTATTGATTTCTCAGGACTTTGTTATTTTAGATTGGTTTGGCCAAGTTTGCAAAATGCGACAAAACTTTCAACTCTTCTTTCATCTGTCAGTTAGCTGTTGCCTACCTGCACTTGTTATTAGCAGCGCCACCATCTTGTTTTACAAGGAGTTGGGACAAGTCGTATAGGTGCTCAGGGGCATGGGCTATTGTGATGGGTGAGGTGGAGACCATGTGGTGGTGGTACAGGCATGGATGTCATTTGTTCAGCACATGCCCTGTGACACCCACATGCTGGTTCCGAATTGCTTAGTTTGACCAGACTGAGTGTTCAGAAGCAGGTACTGATAATTTTTCCATTTGATTTCCTGGTTCACTGAATTGGCCAAATCAACTGACTGAACAACCACGAGAAAGCACAATAGTAATTCCTAACGACTCAAATAAAAAAGAAAAGAAGAGAGTACAAGCCTCATTTTATCCACTAGTGAATTACAGAATTTAATTTTAACTTTATAGATTTTAATAAGATAATTTTAATGAAGAAAGACTGGAGGAAATAGGTGAGCAGGGTTTGTAAACTAAAGCCTGATACAGAAGCAAGGCATTAGAATCACCAATTTACCATTTGGCTCTTTGTGTTAATATTTTAGCTCCCCCTGCTATATTGCCATGAAGTATTGCAATGTTATTCTAGAGCTTTGGCTGCATAGAGGCTGCATGCAGGTTGCATTCACTACTGAGATAAAGTCTTCCTTCCCATTGGATAAGTGTGGTGTCTGCCATATTGCCTCAGCACCGGCACAGGAAATAGCTAATGAGAACATTCTGAGGTGATTCCCTAGGTTGTCCGTCAATGACAAACATACCTCGCTGGTACTTCTCAGTGTAGAGTACTTACCTAGCATGTGCAGGGTGAGGCCCTGAGTTAAACTTCCAAAATCCCTGCCACCATCTCAAAAGGAAGATATATGCTTCTTTTAAGCCAAAATTTTAAGGATTAAAATTGTGTTTTAAAACATATTTAAAATAATGTTGTGAACTCCAGTGTTCGAAAGAACACTGAGCCCATGCTCCTAGGTTGTGTGTGTGTGTGTGTGTGTGTGTGTGTGTGTGTGTAATAATTTTGCCTCTTGTTGAGAATAATAACAGTGAGAATGGGAAAGTAATGATCTTTTTCCTCCTGGCGTTGACTTTTATTGGTTTATGCCAATGGTAGCAAATGTTAAAATCCTATGAAATTCGTTTATATACATTTACTCCCACAACCTTCCATCCCCTTCCTCCTTTATCTCCCAATCCAAACAAACCATCTTCTCTCTTCTTATCAGTGAGAGATGCTGTCTCAAAAAACAAAGTGTGTGTCTTTTGACAAATGACACTGGAGGTGGTACTCTGGTCTCCACATACATGTGAATATGTGTACTTGCACACACAAATTTACACACACACACACACACACACACACACAAGTTCAAGTTTACTCTTTTCCTAAAATTGTGTAAACGTAAGCAACTTCCAAGAGAAAATTAGCTTTTGTTTTTCCTTTCTTTAATAAGTTAACTGTCACACTGCAAAAATGAAGTCCTGCTGTGAGCTAATGTGAAAGTCCACGAAGACAACATCTCTTTTGCAATTAGTGTCTGTGTAAGCAGGGCTATGACAGCTGACATCTTCATTTTGTAAAATAAAGGAGGCACATGCTGGCCAACACTTTTAATGCAAGCATAGGGTCTAATAGGAAGTCTTAGTTCATTTTTTCTTACGGCCTCTGACATCTTGTGTTGTTAATGTGGAACAGCATCTCAAGCTTCATCCTGCATTTGAATGAACAGGTTCGGAAGCAGATGGTGCTAGCAATGTGGTCTCCCATGTGATAGGCTGAATAATGGACACTAATCAGCCAAGCACTTATTTTTGGAACCATGAATGTTTCTCTATATGGCAAAACGGACGTCATGGACATTCTAAGTTCAGGATCTTCATTTGGAGACTTATGCTTGGTTACTGAGGTGGATCCTAGTTATTTCTGTGGTGTAGTTCTGTGTATGCAGAGGCCAGCAGAGAATGTGATGGCCAATCCTAGGAAGAAGAACCTAAGTCAAAGAATTAGTTTCATAAGATTGGCCTGTGGGCATGTCTGTGGTGGACTGTCTTGATAATTAATCGGTATGGGAGACGCCAGCCTATTGTGAGAGGTACCATCCATTGACAAGCAAGCCCAGGCCATGTAAGAAAGGTAGGCGAAGTCGGCTTGGAGGCAGGCAAGCCAGGAAGCAGCATTCCTCCATCATTTCTGCTTCAGTTCCTGCCTCCAGATTCCTGTGTGAGTTTCTGCCTTGACTTCCTTCATGGAGGGATACAGAACCGTAGACCACATAAACCCTTTCCTCCTCAAAGTTGCTTTTGGTCAGGGTGTTTTTCACAGTAACAGAAAGCAAACTAAAGGAGAGGGTATTGGGTATCCCAGTCTATCATTGTCTACACACCCCTGAGACAGGATTTCTCACTGACACTGGAACTAGAGTGGCAGCAAGCAAGCCAATGACTCCTTTGTATCTGTTCCCAGTGGTTCTTGAGTTACAGATACATAGAACTTCTCAACGGGAGTTGGGGATTTGCCCTAGGTCTTCATACCTGTGCCCCAAGTACTTTCCCTCACTGACTCATCTTTCTAGGCCTATTGTAATGTTACTTTTGGGGTTGATCTATTAGTGATGGATTCTATATTTTTATTTGCCCTTACAAATCTTATTTTTGTTTTTGAAGAATAATTTTGGTGATAATAGAATTCTAGGTTGGAATTTTCTTTCTACAGCTGAATATTTTAAATAGTTTACTCTATCCTCAATTATTTCAAATAAGAAGTATGTTATAATTTTTGTCCCTTTTGCTATAGTTACGGTATTTTACTCTTCTTGCTTTCCTTAACATGTCCCTTTGTCATTGTTTTCCACATTTTAAGTACAGCATACTCTGACGTTTGTTTGGGGCATATATCCTGCTTTAAGAATGTTTTTATTTTCTTTACATTTGATGTCCCTGTGATGTTGGGCTCTGCCATAAATTTGAGAGGTACTCTTTCTGAGCCAGGAAGCCACTCTTCTTAGAGAAGCAAGTATCCTAACTGCAGATCTTCACATCTTCCTCTTCTCCAAATCCAAGCCCCAAGTTTCACCCCTATCTCTGTAGCAGAACACCTGCTGCTCACCCCACCTCCATCTCCAGGGAATCTTGGATATCTTCTCCAACCTTCATCCTTATTCTGTTGTTTCCTGGCCACTTTTCCATCAGGCATTCTCTGGGAACCTGCCAGACAGGCCTGCTAGAGAAGCAAGTAGTTGAGCTTCAGATCTGTACTCTTTCTCCTCTCCTGTATATGCATTTCCCCCGTCTCATTCCCTGCTCTGGAAATGACTACCTATCATAGCCTCACCTCACTCTGTTCTTATTCTCAGATGACTAAGCAGATCCTGGTGGAACATACTCTTTTCCTCCCTGTGGTGAACTCCCCAGCCTTCCCTCAGCCAGTTGCCAACCAAGTGTCAGCTTCCAATACTTAGAAGCATATTTTACTTCTTTCTATCTCCCTCTTCTTTCATAAGATTTCCTGCAATTTGCCCAAAGTTTGGCTATGAGTCTCAGCATCTGCTTTAATACCCTGTTGGGTAGAGTCTTTCAGAGGCCCTCTGTGGTTGGCTCTTGTCATATTTATTCCCTGTTTTCTCCCTCTTCTGATGTCTACCCCATTTGCCTTTCTGAATGAGGATTGATCATCTTACCCAGGGTCTTCCTTGCTTAGCTTCTTTAGGTGAACAGATTTTAGTATGTTTATCCTATATTATATGTCTAATATCCTCTTAGTTCCACAAGGAGAGCATCAGAACCAAAAAAATCTGGGCCCAAGGGTCTTTTCTGACACTGATACTCCAATCAAGGACCATGCATGGAGATAACCTAGAACCCTTGCAAAGACGTAGCCCATGGCATCCCAGTGTCCAAGTGGGTTCCCTAGTAAGGGGAAAAAGGGTTCCCTCAGACATGAACTCAGTGGCTGTCTCCTTAATCACTTCCTCCTGAGAAGGTAGGCAGCCTTACCAGGCCACAGAGGAAGACAATGCAGCCAGTCCTGATGAGACCTGATAGGCTAAATTGTTATAGAAGGGGGAGGGGCCCCCTTCAGTGTACTGGAGGAGGGACATGGGAGGAGAAGAGTGAGGGAGGGCGGGATTGGGAGGGGACAAGAGAGGGTGCTACAGCTGGGATACAAAGTGAATAAATTGTAATAAATATTTTTTTTTAAAGTATAACACATTTTACCCAGAACCCCCAGTGATTATACCTATCAAGATCCCTGAAGAAAAAACTATTAGGCAACACCCAGCCACTAAAATCTCTTAAGAACCAAAGAGGGCACTAGAAACCAACCACAAAACAAAGACAAGACTAGCTGTCAGAACCTAGAATTAAAGTCTTGCCAGAACAGCATTGTGGGTTCTGCTCTGAATTTCGGGCACCTTCTCTGTAGTTCTGCATAAAATGATCCCAAGGCTTCTCAGTTGTTGTGCACATTGGATTTTCTTTACTGACTACATAAGTACAACATGATGTCTGGATTCTTATCTTGGCATCCATACATATATAGCATAACATGACTAATACTCAGGCCAAAGTAGATTTTCTTTCCTTGGTATTAATCAATACAGAGATTGAGCTTAAAAAGTTTAATAGCTTGTTCAAGAGTACACTGTCTAAACTTTCCTATTGTTCTTAGGCTGTGATCACAAAATAAGAGACTAGGTGCTCAAATGATCTGTATATTTCTTCACAGTTTTGGGGTTTGGAAGACCAATATGAAAGTGCTGATAAAGTAGGTGTCTCTTCCTGACTTGCAGATAATGTTTTATTACTGTGTACCTTACATGACCATTCCTCCATGAGAGTGTTGGAAAGAAAGGGCTGAGGCTATCCCTGTATTGTCTTCCTCTTCTCATCAGGGCATTAGTCACATGATTACATTTTGTTGGTTTCAGTTAAGCTTAATCATCTTCTTAAAGACCCTATGTCCAAATGTACCCATTTTGCATACGAACTTTGGATATGGACTTAAGCCTACCTGCCTCAAAATTCATGGCTATTCTGCAACCATTTCCACGGATAATGTAGATATCAATATATAAAATGGCAATAGTGGAATTTTGCTCTCTTCAAGTTAAGAATTTAACTTTACTATGATCTTCCTTCTGTGACTGTGGTAGGTTAAGAACGGTAGAACTGACTGATACCAAACACAATGCTTTGAGCATTCTAGTACATTTTATCTCTAGAAAAGTTTTGAGTGTGTGAATTCTTGTGTGCTGACTTCTTTCAGATTAAGACTCCAACAATTAGAACTTTGCGGTCAGATTCTGCCACAGGCTCATTCATATCAGGAGCAGCTGCTAACATTTACTTGATTGATGTGTGAGTATTTATCGGGTGCTTATATGGTGGGTGTTATTCTGCTAGCTGGGAGTATGGCAGTGTTAAAGACCGACAAGTTTATGGAAGAGGCAGGGTGGGAGGTAAGCAAAAAAATAAGGATTTAATACAAGATTAACATCCTGAGGAAAATAAAGGGAGATGTACATGGGGGGATGGAAATGAAGTAATCCTCTTTTTCTGGTCGGGAAAGTCTTCTTTGGTATGATGACATGTAAACTAAAACTTGATGAGTGTCAAGGGCTTTATCAAGGCAAAGGTTAGGAGCTCAAAGGTCCAGTAGTATCAGTTAAGACTATGAATTAGAAGTTTCATTTGGGAAACCCAAAGAAGGTCAGTGGATATGGGAATGAGTGCAATTCTCTCTGTCTCCTTCTGTAAGTATCTTCCCAAAAGGCAGAAGAAGGCAACCCATTCTGTGGAGTGGAGGATTAAAACTGTTAAAAAAAACAAAACAAAACAAAACAAAAAACAACCTATCAGCAAATCAGAATCTGTTTGTAACTCAAAACAGATAACAAACAAAGAAAAAAAAACCCCAAACGTTTTATGCTCTGCTTATTTTCATAGAAGCTTGGCTTTGTGTAATTGACCTTCTCATGTCTCCAATGTTGAGGTACCAGATATGATGATATTCTAATGAGAAGTGATTTATAGAAAGCCCTCTTTACTCTTGTCCTTCCCTCTGGAACCCACCCTTCCATCTCAGGAGGGAGTGGTTTCACATTTCCTATCTATGGGCACTCTTTTCTCTATGAAAATTCATCCTGTTCCAATTACATATTCTGGGTAGAGATTTTGTTTGTTGTTGTTGTTAGCTTCTGAACTCTTCCAGTTAGCTGAATTTTAAAGCCAGGATGGGAAGGAATCTGAACTTGGCGGTCATTTGCTGCTAGCCTGAGGTCAGTGCTAGGAGCCAAGCTTACTCACTGGAGGGTGACTTGAGAGGACTGCCCTGTCTCTCCCTGCCAGCTCTTCCGTCTCTCGGCTCTAATTGCACCTGCTGGAGTACAGCTGCCATGATTTGAGGGCATCTGAAGCTTTTAACGTTACAAGATGTTGATGGCTCCAAGCAACACAATGGAGGAGGCAAGGAGAATTTGAAATAAATCATTTACACACGACAGGAGTTATGAAAGGATTGAGGAATGGGATGTATTTTTTTTCTTAAAAGGACATTTAGAAGGCAGTGCTATAAATGATAGCAGATGGGGGTCATAAACATAAAGGATATGATTATTTTAACAGTGAACAATGACACTGGAGGCAGAAAAGGCCAGATTCACTTGGACCTGCGCACTAATGTGTCCACTGATAACCCTTTTCCTTGCTGTATGCATGCATATCTGGAAGTGGGCTACTTGTGTGCATAGTGACAGATTCGAGCAGGCATCTCTGGTTCCCTGAAGCAGAATCAGCTAACTGTTATTTGATGAGGACCTTCATCATAAAACTTTCTCTATCCTTCAGGGTTAAATACCATCCTGTGAAGACACCCTCCAAACTTCTTCTGAGGAATGTCTTGGAGCTTCCTATTCTCCTTATCTTATTCCATTTTCTCTTTTGTTTTATTCTCCTTCTGGTACTGTGAATCCTCCCCCTACTATACCACCCACTCATGTGCAATGTTTGCTTTCAAGCAAATGACTGAAGTATAAGAAATAGAGCTACAAATGAAGCCACATATATGTGTATATATATATATATATATATATGTCAGCAATATACAACATTACATTAAAATTATATTGAAAATGGTAGCATACAACAAACTGAACTTGGCAAAGCAGTAATATGCATATTTTATCAACATATATAAGAGGTAATGATGAGCTTTATTAGTTCTATTCTATTGTAGTATTTTGTGTATATAGTGAAAAATCTAGCTCAATTAAAATACAGTATGAAAATACCTGAGTTCTGTTGGTGACCAAGCAAGCATGTATGTTACCAACAGAAACCTAGCATATAATTTTTTGACTAAGAAAATTCTCTGGAAAAATATAACTCTAACAGGTTGGATTTATATATACAAAGTACTACTGATTTAACTATGTAATTTTTTTTTTTTGCTTATTTACCAATGATGTTCTAAATTTATGTTTGCTGACGGTAAAATCAAAGACACACTTTAAAAACATCAATCAATACAACAGGCTACCTTCGATTCTGTCCACTAACATCATCCTCCAGCTAGAACTTAAGCATCTGTAGCTGGAAATCTCCCTGAGACAGGGGGATTAGGTCTCCAGAATCTGTTTCTAGGCATTGCTTGTGAATTTAGACCATCCTCAAGGATGGTAAGGTTTGTATACTAGGCACTCAACATGTTCTGAGACTGGACTGGGTAATCATTACTGAGCTGGGTATCATTAGAATGACCTGCTCCAGAGCCCAGATGTCAGTCTCTCAGAGTTGGCCTGCTTTCCCAGTGACCCAGAAGCCTGGACTTAGCAGAAGCCTCTCACAGGGTAACTGTGGGCTGCTGTAATTCTTACATGCCACGTGGTAATGGATGACAGCGGGGTGGCTCTGATTGCAGCCTCTCAGACCAGGTGAATACTTTCCACATATCAAGCGGTTTCCTTAAGAAGAAATGCAGTTGATTTTCTTTGCTGCCTGTCGGGATAATTCCTGTTCAGGGCCAGATTTCATTTGTAAATATTAGGTCACGGTAATACACATGCTATTTGATGGGTAGGAAGCAGCAGTTGCTCCCCCGACCAAGGTGTCATTATGTAGATATCCCAGGCTGGCCTAGTGCATACCATCCTCCTGCCTCAGTGTCCCAAATCCTGAGATTACAGGTGTGTGCCATACTTGTTAGCAGCTGTTCAGACATGGGAAGAGATTTAATGAGGCTTCACAGGAATCTGAAGAGGTACAAAGTGCTTCCTACCTCTGACATCAGAGCACATTTGGTAGGCACTGAGAAATGTGCATCTTGCTCGAGAGCACTAGGGTCAGAGAAGCTCCCTTTGTAAGAGACAGGCTGGATCAAAGTTAAAAAGTAGCTCATAGGAGGGAATCCAGAACAGCTTCCCTGTAACTCTGTCAGCAGTTTCTTAGGACAAAGAGTACAATCAAACTTCTTCAAGGTCAGAAAGCATCCTTAAGGTTCCTCCCCTCAGTCGAAGTTCAGCTCTCTTTTACACAGCTCTCTGTGTCCTTTGATTTCAACTCCCAGCTTAATAGCCTGCAAGCCTGAGATCTTTCTGTTCCCACTGATGAGAACACTCCTAATGGAGGCATTCAGCCCTCTTGTGACCTAGACATTCACCTGACTTCCTTTAGAGACTTGCTCAACTGTCATTCCAGGAGGGGGGGGTTCTATGACATCATTTTTATTTATTATCTTTAGATATATTCTAAATTTTGAATCGACACAGCCATTGCATGTACTTATTAGGTACATATGTGTATATGTATACAGTGTGTAATGACCAGATCAAGGCAAGGAGTTTGTCTGTTTAAATACTTTACTGGTTACTTTTTTCATTTTATGATAAAATACCCAAGAGAAGAAGGGTTTACTTCCTAGTCCTACTAGGAACTATCCACCATAGCTGGAAAGGCATGACAGCATCTATGGTGGACAAAGTGGTTATCTCAAGCTTGATTCCAATCTTCAAAGGAAGGAAGCAGAGACCTCACACCAAAATAAGGCTTAACTGAAATTTCTAAAGTCCTAGTGAGCTTCTAGTGAGCTGTATCTACATGCCATGTCTTCTGTCTAACACATCCTAACATATTACTGCCAGCTGGGGACCAAACACTCAAATTCAGAAGCCTATGAAGGACATTCAGATCTTAGCACTTAGTAATCACTGCTGTGTGTCGGAAACACTTAAAACACCCTCTATAAGGCATTTGAAAAGAATTCAATTTTAATAATTCCCATTAATCAGTTATCCCACTTTTTTGTTATAGAAATAAGAGCTTTCTCGGGATGTACTCAACAGCATTTTGAACTTTTTGAACATCCTCACTTCAGATTTCCTTCCCTATACCCTCCCAGGCTCTGCCCTGCTTTTGGTCTCCCACCCTCCATCCCCACTTTACTTCTCCTTCTGTTATATCTACAACCTACTTTACTCAGTTGGTTCACTGCCATAGCCACAGTTCCTGGACCAGCACTTGGTGGACAGTAAGTATTGAACACGATTTTGTACATAATCAGGAATCCGTTAACAACAGGTCACACCCTGAGAAATGCATCTGCTGGTAATTTTACACTCACCGAAACTCAGATGACGGGGCGTAACACACAGCTTGGCTGTAGTTATGTATATATTTATTTACACTTGTGTGAATGTATGTGTATACTGTCATAATGCTTCTAGCGCCTTGAGAACCAAAGCCAAAACCAAACAAAGCAAAATTCAGAACAAAAGAAAAACTAATGAAAGCAAATACAAGAGAAAATGACACAATCCTGATATATGGTAGAGGCTGGGAAGATGGCTGAGTGGGTGGGAGTGCTTGCCTTGTTAGCATGCTGACCTGAGTTGAAGTCTCCAAGAACGACATAATTCGCTAAGGATAGGGCACACCTTCAATCCCAGGAGGACCGATAGGGCTTGTTATCCATCAGCCAAGCTCCAAGTTCAGGGAGAGACCCTGTTGCAAAGGAATAAGGAAAGCGAGTGAAATGGGACGCCGTGTACCCCTGTGGCTTTTCCATGTTCATAGGGGTGTGCACATACACCACACATAGAATCTCTCTCTCTCTCTCACACGATATATTAGAGGCTGTTGCTGGTGGAACACAACCTATTCGACATGTTTTACCTTAAACTTTCTTTTATAACCAGAAGGCCTACACTTCAACAAAAACATAATAAACGCATACAACAGTGACGAGGTCGTTTATTACGGTTGCCTAGTGTTTTTCTTGTAATAATTACATAAATTATACATTTCTATGACTGTTATCTCAGTAGGTTTCTTTGCTCCAGAATCCCTTCGGTCACAAAGTAGTGTTGCACTGTCCTGGGATGTTGTGACAGCTACACTGTCACTCCCTATAAAGCTGGACTGGTCCACTCAGTAGGAAATGCCATCTCTGGAATGTTCACAGAGGTTGGCTGTGAACAGCATGTTTTTCAGGAGACAGAAGTCTTGAATATGTGTTTGGACTGGATCATCTTTTCTGGCCACTTTCAACTGTAAAAGTTATGATTCAGTGATTTTGTGAAATGCTGTTAAGATAAAAGTGCCATGGACACAAAGGCACTATTCTTAGCTCTAGTTTTTGAAGCGATGTTATAATCTCTGCTCATTTTCAGTTTTATTATTCATTTGAGCTTAGTGAATTTTCTCACCAGCTCCCCCTTTTGTTTTATCACAATATCTAACAGCTCTAATCAGCCAATTTGTCTTGACAAAAATTACATGCATGGCCATTCCTATTCATAGCAATACTGTGTTTTTTAGAATCTCCATTCAACCATAGCCTCCCTCTCTTGGAATACCCAATATGTATATTCAGACCCAGTGGTTTAGTTTTGCCAAAAGCTCCCTTATCTGTTTTCCGCAAGCATAACTCACGTTAATGCTCATTGTCTGAGAGCATTGTTTTTAATCACTTCAATTCATGTGGAACGCATGTAGCTCCATTCAAGATTCAGAACGAACAAGCATTATTTAATGGAATCTCTAAATAGATTGTTAGAAACAATTTTATTCCCTCCTGTAATTTAGCCCCATGTTCCTGTTTTATGAAGAATTATATTTCCTTTTACCTGGCCTTGTCAGACTTGATTATGAGCAAGGGTGTAGATTAATAAGATAAAGTCCTTAGTCAAGATTAGAATCCTATATGAAGCTCAGATTTTTGTCTGCCTTGGAATTATCTGGATCTTTATGCATACATTCAGTTAGAAATTGAACTATTTTTTTTCTTTTTGGTCAAACTTTCAGCAGGTTGTTGAGGTTTCTAATGGTCCATTGTGATACACTTATAGTATGCACATTTCCTATAAATTGGTATTTTAATTTCGTTTTAGGCGATGAACTAGAAGTCTTTAATCCACCTTGGCCAGGATCTCCTGGTAGTTACATAGTAGTGGGGGTCAGCTAGACAAGAGAGAGGGCTTGTCTCCTGCTGTAAGGATTGTCCCCCAAAGAAGAAAGCAAATTTAAATGCTTTAGAAAACAAAACAAAACAAAACAACAAAATAGTTGCAATCTAGACAATGAAGTTCTGAAGGTGTAGATAACTTTGGGGGTTCTATTTGGAAATGCAGTGTGTTTATTTTAAATGCATAGCAGTTTGGTCCCAAAAGCCTTTATTTCATTTTGCCTTGATCAGCAGCTTCTAGGATCTGTCCTCAGAGCACAGCAGATCTATGCTCAGAACTGCTCCTGAATCTACTTGTAGACATTATGCTTAAGATTACACAGCTTCGACTCACACACAAAAAGACTAGATTTCTGCTAACTTCTTTTGGATCACTCAGATTTTGGTGGCAAAGAGTTAAAAGAGAAAACTTAATCAAAAGCAAATATAAAATAATTTTGGAATTATCCAATCTTAAATCCCACGTTTCTCCACCTTCTCTGTTAGCTTGAATAATCTATATTTGTGTATTAGAATTATATAGATATTTTATAGATAAGAGCATGAGGATTTAATTATAAAATGTAATAAAAAATAACTGCTTATTTTCTCAGATATTCAATTTTCCTATTTATTCACAGAAACTGCGAAGCAAACATGGGCATATTTAGCTCTGACAATAGCTGTGTTTCCCTTAATTTACATTTAATCAATTGCTGGCAGACCAATTCATATTTTAGCACTAAGAGCCGGGGTGCAGAAGTGTTATGCTATTTAAAGGAATCTTATTATGGATTTAACAATTAAGCCTCCAGCACACCTGCTTTTACAGACTTGGAGCTTTTACTAATGGCATTCTGTCAAAAACTGACTCAAGTTTTATAAATGAAGTCATGTTTTACATGCACTAGGGGAACGCTCTCTTAAAAATACAACCTTTGGTTGAACCCTTCTCTAAATACGCCTCCTGCTTCATTTCATAATTTATTTTTGACTCAGTGTTCCTTAAAGTAGGGCACAGCTGGATTACTCTTCTTCATCCTGCAGGGACGCACTGAGTTGGGTAATTAGCTAATATCCACAGCTTTTTGCAGAAATGAATAAAACATGGGGCTCTGTACACTCTTGACCTCCTCTTTTACCTTTCCTTTTTCCTCCTACACAGGTAGGTTTGTAGTAGTTGAAAAAATAGGAAGAAGGTTGCTTCGAATTTACTCAACCTCAAGGGCTTGCTAGGGCTTCCATGCTTAATTTTTGAAGGGAAAGAGAAATAAAAAATAACTCAGCTAGAAGCATAAGACAATGGGAGCAATGGGAGCTTGGAAGTTGCAAGTTGATTACAGAAAAAAGAAATAGCTTCAGGACACAATAAATCCTGATTTTTCACTTTAGGACTGGAATTTGTAAGAAAGAACAAAAACGTACCTTTGTCTTGTTCATCTGTGGCACACTTCCCTTTTAATCACAGGGAAACTCATTTATGTCTTTTGTTCAGGGGAACTGTTAAAGTGCCTTCTCCCCACTTTTGCTCCCCATGCATGCGCACACCTCACGTACAAACACAGCACACACCATTCACACATAGATCACTCCATACAAAAACACATCACACATGCCATACGCCAGCCACACACATACATCTCACATTCATACCCAACACCTGTATCACATGCACACACAGGTATCGGTCCCTGCTGCTCCCTCTTACTTGGACTCCAGACATATCTGTAACGAGTTTCCTTGGGGAGGTGGAGGTCATTGTCACCATTGTATGGGGGAGGAAGACAACAGTGTATGAGGCGTATTTTCTGACCTCTGATTTTCATGAGTTTCTTGAGGGCTTGGTGCATATTGAGGTTGAGATGAGACCCTTTTCTTCTACTTTTTACTGTCACCAGACATAGTGATTCAAAGGATTTCCTAGGTCCAGTGATTTACAAATGTATGGATTCTTTGCAGCCCAACCTTTTGGTATTTCTGTCTTTTCTCCTTAGTGACTGACACTGTGTTTTACAGATACATTCGTACCAGCTCACACACAGAAGACACTGTGATATACAAGGAGTGATGATACAAGCTTTGCAGATGCCTGCTTTCCTAGACAAGCACTGAAAAACTACTAAAGAATCCCCAAATGGGAACAAGGTCTAAGTGAAACTCTGAAGACTGTTTCATGGGAGCTTGTACCATTTCAAGGGGTGAGAAAACTCACAGGCGTAGATGATGGTCTGAATGCAGAATAGAAGACTGGGAGCCCTAGTTTTCCAGTCCTTAACCATGGCTAACCTCACGTGATAAGCAGTTGACATAAACAAGTACAGAGAGCAAGCTCTTTGCCTTTTCCTCTCACAATTAATCTCTAGGATTCAAAGTGGCTTTTCAAGAAAATGGGTGTTTCCAGTCTCCGGAGAATAGATGGAGGAGTGCTGGGAAATGTCATCTCCTGAATATATTGTGGATGTTACCCGTATCACACAGAAGCAGATGTTGTTACTTTGACAAAATCAAGACAGTGAAAATTCCAGGATGAATGGGGCAGGGGCTTTCAAGGCCCCCCACTCTTAGCTAAGAAGCTACAGGCAGTTGATGGCTGCTGAGGGATAGGGTAGGTTCCCCTTTCCCCACCCATGTGCATGTGGTCAACACAAATTAGACATGAAGTTATTATTAATAATAGAAGAGGACATGAAACTGGGAAGGAGAGGCCTGGAGGATCCCATGAGGAGGTGGATGGAGGTAATGGGAGAAGTATATGATCAAAATATGTTATATATATTTATGGAACTTTTGAAGAATAAATTTAAAATATTAATAAAAGAAAAGACAATGGGTATTCTCCACTGGGAGAAGGCATGAATTGTAAGATGAAAAGGCCAAGAGCCCACTCTCTAAACTTGCTTATGTCTTCTGCTTAGCATGTGAAAGCATGGTTAAGGACTGAAAAATTAGGGTTCCTGGTCTTCTGCAGATAGGCCATCACCTGTGCGTGAGATTTGTCTCATGCCTTGTAGCAGTGCAAGCTTCCATGAAACATTCTTCAGAGTTCCACTTAGACCCTGTTCATATTTTTGAGTTCCTTCAGTATATTTTGTTGCTGGTCTAGGAAAGCAGGCATTGCCATGCTTGCATTATCACTCCCTGTAGGTCACAGTGTCTTCTGTGTGTGAGCTGATAGAGCTTATCTGCAGAAATGCAAAACACAGTGTCAGTCACCAAGGAGAAAAGACAGCAATACCAAAAGGTTGGGCTGCAGAGTTCACACATTTGTAAATCACTGGACCTAAGAAACACTTGAAAGCAGAAATCTTCAGAACTTGCCTCTCTGAGTCATGCGGAGCCTTCAGTGCTCTCCTAGATCTGCACTCTAAAGATAGGATTTTGCTATGTAGGAAGCGAATGACCTAAGGCTGCTTTTGCCTGTGTTTGACTTATTTAAATAGCCTAACAATTTTGAAACATAATTCTTATGCTATACAATTCCCTCATTTGAGGTATGTAATTAAAATATTATTTATCATATTCTTAAGGACGTGTGCAACAATCACCATCATCTAATTATATAAAGCCTTCATTTTCTTTAAAAGGAGCACTATAAACACTGTCAGTCACTTTTTACTTTCTTCTATATACTTCTGCCTCAGCACTACTAAGCAGTGACCGTCTTTTTCCATACATTTGCTTATTCTGGACACCAAAAAAGTAGAACCACACACTATGAAGCTTTTTGAGACAGAATGTTTCCGTTTGTCATGTTTCCATTTGTCAAGCATCTTTGTAGTTCATGTCCGTATTCCATTCCTTTTTGCGGCTGGGTAATATTTCATTCTAGGAATAGATGCAAACATTTTTGTGATACACTCACCTGTTGACAGTATTTGGATAGTTCTGATTGCTGGCTACTTATATGGAGACAAAAGTCTTTTACTGTTGTGAATGAAGTTTCCTGGGAAGAACCATACTTACACTGAAACCTTTTCAAGACTAATTGACTAACTATCAAAACTTCAAAGACTTTGGGGATGTTGAAATGTTGCAGCGTGAGAGTCTATTACAACTTCTATTGAACTAGCTTTACCTCCTTAATAATCACTTATTACTCACCTTTGCATCTGATTTAACACCTCTGTGACCATCAGGTACATCTTTTGTAATGAACAAAGAGACCCCTAGCTTCCACCAATGAAAAGGAGAAGAATGCCATCAGCTAGCATCTGAAGAATATAGAGGAGCTTTCCCCATTTTTCTGTAACTCGTCCACCTAATGTTTCCACCAATGTATTTAAAAGAACCTTGATTTTGGATATACTTTGTTGAGTTATTATAAAAACTTCTTTGAAATCTTTCCACCTGGGAAAATGGAATTCGGTATCACCTGGGTCTGCATTCCAGGATCATGGTCACTGGATTTGGTTCCAGAACAAACTGTCTTTTATTCCCTTCTGAATGAAGGGCTGCTATTTGGTATTAACAATCAATTTCACCATAGGAGTAAATGCACACTTTTTAGTGATACACTCACCTGTTGACAGTATTTGGATAGTTCTGATTCCTGGCTACTTATAAGGAAACAAAAGTCCTTTACTGTTGTAAATGAAGTTTCCTGGAAAGAATCACATGTACACTGAATTCTTTTCAAGGCTTTGTGATTTGCAAACATTTCTACTTGATGGACTCACTTGTGTCAAATATATTTTTAATTTTAAGATAGTCCAATTTGAATATGTATATATATTTTATTTATTATTATTATTTTTTTCTATTTAGACTGTCTCTCAGTTTGGCCAACAAACCATTCTCTAATACAAGGCCATGCAGCCAACCCTTCCATGTTCTTAGGGATAGTCCTCCGATTTTACGTGTCATACACGGGCCTCCATTTTCTGCTTCTTTTCCTTTCACATCTCAGAACTGACATAAGCAATGAATTTATTTGGGGAAAACGGTTAAGATTACTCTCTTCCTAGTGGCCCCATCATATCGCAGGAAAGCTGATGTTAAATGCTGTTTATTTAGCTTTGTAAATTTATGCTAGATGCTCTTCTTTCTCTTATTTCCCAAATGGCTATCTCTCTTATAGTAAATTTTTCACTAATTTTCTTCAGCTCAGGCTGCTTTCCTGGTTTACACAGTTCCCCTGTTAAAGTCTGAAACTGATTTTAAAGTTTTAAAGAGGATTTTAAAGTTCCTCACTGTTGTTGGGGAACTTTATTATTTACACACACACACACACACACACACACACACACACACACACACACACTACTCCAGTCTATTATTCTCTTCTAAAATCACTTTTAAAAATATTTAATTGTTTGGCTTTATATGTATCCTGTTTTTTTTCCCTGTCTGTGTATTTGTGTGCTGTGTGTGGCTAGCACCCCTGAAGACCAGAAGAGGGTGTTGGATTACCTGAGCCTGGAGTTAGGAATGAATATAGTGCTTGCTGAGAATTCAACCCAAATCCTCTGGAAGAGCAGGCAGTACTGTTAACTACTGAGCCATCTCTCCAGGCCCTCTAAAATCACTTTCAACCCCACCTCCCTTTTCACATGATTATAATTGTAACTTTGAATAATTTCTTATCTCTGGAAGATTATTCAAATACCTTTACTTTAAACATTTTTTTAAGAAGAAAATATCCATCTGAGGGGAGGAGGTCCTCCCCTATCAGTGGACTTGGAGAGGGACAAGGTGGAGATGAGGGAGGGAGGGTGGGATTGGGAGGGAATGAGGGAGCAGGGGATACAGCTGGGATACAGAGTTAATAAAATGTAACTAATAAGAAAAACAATAAAATTAAAAAAAGAAGAAAATATCACTTCATAGAATCATGTGTAATTTAAAACCCTAAATATATGTTATGTCTAATATACTTTTAAAAGCAAAAGAAGTATGCTAGACATTTTCAGATGAACATTAGTTTTAGTAGGTTTTCTAATTAATCATTGGTCTGGCTTATTGGTGTTTCAAAATGTGGACAGAGACGCTCTAGCCTGTAACACTCTGGCCACATGTAAATAAGGGAGTGATGAAACAACTACTGATGTGCAGCAGCGAACTGACTTTCTAACATTGGTCACCACTTGCAAAACCTTGACCTCTGTTGTTTTCCACTAGATAAGGGAGCCCTTGGTTTGTCCCCTTCACCTCTGGGGAAGCAATTATCTCTATTGTACTTAGAAAAACTGTAACTCATACAGTCTCTTTCTCCTCCCTAGGAAATCTGCTGGAATTCAAAACACAATTACCATGCTTGACCAGTTTCCTGTATCCTGGAGCTGACCATTATTAATGGCATCCAATTATTCATAGCGATCAAGCAGTCGACCTTGCTAAGTAGATCACAGTGGTTGGCATTTGACAGTCAGCCTGCTGGCTGTGCGTAATGGAAGGAGACAATGTCATATCCTGGTTGTCCTCGGTAAGAACAACATGCCACTTGCAAGCTTACCAGAAAGCTGTAATAACTTGATTGCAACATTTAGTCCGTCATTATGTTAAAAGCTCGTGTTTATAAATGCTGGTGGAGCAAAACAATGAATTGGTTTAGATGAGCTTCCTGTTCGGGCTTGTTTTTGGCTTTCCTTGTGCCATGACAAATCAGCTGGGTGAAATTTGGTAAGATCTGAGGTTTTTCGGGTGTCAATTTTCTTGAGTTAAAAAAATGAGGGTTTTTTTTTTCTCCTTTCAAGGGTGGTTGTGTGCTGTAAAATGATGTAATTACTACAGAACGATCAGGTAAGCAAAAACCACTCAATCACTGTTAGTTTCCCCTTCACAGTGCCAGTCAAAGCCCACATTCCAGCAGAGGTAAAAGAAACAGCACATAGACTTTTCATTCTTCACCAAGGTGAAGGGCAGGGTTTGACTCTTATATGAAAGTTGCTTTTCCATTCTGCCTCGTCTACAGGCTTACAAGCCAAAGCAATTCCTTTCGCCTCCATGGTATTAAAGCGTCATATTTGTTTGCAATAAAGGAGAGTAAGCATAAATTCTGACATAAATTTCTAGGTGGTTGGCTTTCGACCCTTCCATTCCCCTGGCTCTATTTTTCTTCTGACTCAGATGATCTATAACTGGTCTGATCCAGTTGGAGAAAGGGGCAAATTGTTTACTTTAGGAAGAGGTATTAATTTTCTCATGGCATGAAGAGGGGAATTTTCACCAGGCACTAAATTTGTTTGAATGTCAGGCCAGTCGACTCTGAGGGGAGTGAGGAACCAGATACTCACCACACCTTGTGTCTACTCACAGCACTGATGGCTCTCATACAAGTGACCCTGTATTAAAGTGACTTCTTTATTAGTCAAATCTCCTGTCACCAGGAGAGATGCTCCAGTGTTCTTTGCACACCAACTTAAAAAAAATACATACTTTTATGACTGCCAGAGTGGAGTAAAAATAACATAACCCCTTCACCATGTCTTACACAACTGTGGGTCTGTTCTGCTTATGGAAGGCATTCAACCTTCTGTGAACAGTTAAGAAACACTGAACTAAACAGACTTAAGAGAAGCAAGAAGTTAATTTCAGAGAACTTGTCTGATGGTGTCTGATTAACCCTGAGGGTAACTGGGAATTTCCGGGTGACCTGAGACACAGCCTCTATTTCTGTGTATCAGTGTATCTATAAGCAGGTGGAAGGAGAGCAGAAGGCGACTTGGGATTCTCATATATTCAGCTCGCAGGTTGAGCAATTTAGAGGTGACCCTGCTCAGTAGAGTGTCATCCTCATGAAGGGGGTACTTAAACTTGGATAGATTGAGCCTTCACACACCAGTCTTTTCATGTTAGTAGTAGAATTTTTCTGGCCCGAGAAGGAACAAAAGAGCCCTTGCATGCACTGGGATTCTAAGGTTAAGTGCAGAGGATGGATTGGAGGCTCCTTTCAAATAGTCGTATTCTTATTCCCGGAACTCGGGAATGTGATCAGATTTGTAAAGGGGACATTTGCAGATATAATTAAGGGTTTTGAAATTACCCAAAAGAGCCTGAGTCCAGTGACAGAGAGGAACGGAACACACACACAAAGCATGTGCACACACAAGTACATAGACACATGCAAGTGTCTGTGTACACAAGTAGACAGACAAGAGCGAGAGAGAGAGGAAAGAGTAAAGCATGTAAGACAGAAGCTGAGGCTGGAGTGGCACAGCCACAGTCAGGGATGCCAGTAACGGTAGTCAGGAGCTGGAAGAGGGAACAGAAGAAACATCTCTTAGAAACTCTAGGGAAAACATGACTGTTAATTACTTCAATGGTCTTCAGAACAGGAGAATAAATTTATGTTCTTTTATGTCACTTGTGATATGTTATGACAACTGTGGGGGGTGAAGAACTGAACAAAGCATCTGGTATTGGGTCTGTATTCTCTATGTTGTGGCTTTATTTTTCAAATGAAATAGATCTTTGGGGGCGATAACCACGTCTCAAAAAATTCATTTCCTTATCTTTTCTTTCTTTAGCTTTTCCTTTTCTTTTGTCTCCTAATTTTCTCATTTGGTCATTCGCCCCCACCCTCCATCACCTGTTCAGTATTTATTAAGCATAGCCATGCACCAGGATACTTAGTACCAACTATCATAAGTAGTTATAAAAGAATGAGGTAAGACAGTGAACATGGACTCTAGTCACATTGGGTTTATACTCTAAGTGGACAGGCCGATGAAGAAGAGCAAAATGTTCGTTGCCAAGCCAAGTGCTCTGAAGAAATCTGTTTAGAGCTGCTACAAAAGACAAGGGAGAGGACTGTGTAAAGCATGATCATGGTGGTAGTTCCTCAAAAGAAAATGACCAGAGCAGGAAGTAGAGAAACTGGTGTTAGCCAAGAGGCTGAACCTGCAGATAAATGGGAGAAGTTTTAGAAAGAGAAAGGAAGTAGTTTTTGGTAAGCATTTCAATAGTTAAAAATAAGGGTTTTGTTTTAAACCTATGTATGTAAATATGTATGTATCTTTCTATCTTCATTATTTATCTATCACTATCTATCTTCTATCTCTCTATATCTATCATCTATTATCTATCTATCTATCTATCTCTCTATCTATTTATCTATCATCTATTATCTATCTATGCTACCAAGCATGAGACAAAGGGTTTGTCTTTGCTGGCTATAATATCGATGCTCTATCTATGTGACAAAGGGCAATTTATTAGATATTCTAGGCCCAGGGTTGACATACTTTCTAAAGGCCAGTGAGCAAATACAGCTAGAAAGCTCTGATTTTTGCGGCTCTTCTTTGATGCATCAGTGGTCCTAAGTAAAATGCAAACTAATGAGCCTGAGCTTTTCTTCTTTTTTGTCTCTAGCAGTTAAAAATGTAGTGACCATTCTGGGTTAATAAACTGAATCAAAGCAGGCAGGGGTAGTGTGGGTCTCAGACCTTTGTCGGCCAATCACTGGGGTCTAAAACAACCTCTGCTCTTTTGAGGGAATGGCAGCCTTCCATGTCTAAAAATAGTATCATAAACAACATCCAGCCAGTGAGAATAGAAAGCTGTTCTGGGAGAAGTCTCTTTGGGGAAGCTGTATGATTTCTCTGCAGAATTCTTAGCTCTTGTGGCTCAGTAAACATGGGTCTGAGTTTAAATTTAAAGTATGACTACTTTTTTTTTTTTTTTGCTTCACAGATCAACATTTAATGATAATGTTTCCACTTGGTGTTTCAGCTATAAGAGTGCAAATTATGCATGAAATTGATGTACATTATTCCATAACAAACTAATCTGATAGAAAAACACATTAGGTATTTATATTGAAAACTGTCATTCATAACTATTAAGACATTTTGCAAAGGAGCATCATATCTTCAAAATGCCAATGAGTGAAAATTGGGGCCACTCAGTTGTAGCCAGCAGGATGAAGTATTATGACTTTCTTTCTGACAGGTGTTTCCTCATTGCCTTCATGGCCATAGACTGCAAAACGATGAGAGGAATTCTTTAAATTTCTTATCAGTGACATTCATTTCCTGAGTAATTTAAAAAAAAAAATTTCCATATAACACTGCATTCACAACCTCTGTTGCACCCTCAGTTCTGAAAACAAGCTGATAAATAAGAAATATAAGTTTGATTTCTCAAAAATCCTCACAGGTACTCTAAAGATTATTAAGTTTAAGTGTGGCTACTCAGTTCATAGTGTGTGTTCTTCGTCTGCCTTTTAAAATCATGCATTTAAGCTATACCAGATCTATGTTAATACTACAGAAAGTGGTCTGCAGTCAGGAAGATTTTGTGGGTTTAACATTAAATGTCTTGATTCTGTTCTCCACAGATTAAAGACTCTAAGAGCTTGAGGAGGCCTCAGAGGTGACCTATCCCAATTTTGCCTTTTACACCTGTTGGAAATGATAGGGAATAAACTTTGTAACTCATTAGTTTCATCATTAGCTGTGAGTTGTTTCCATTTTCCTCTGTAATGAGCTTGGTTCTTCTCTCTGCACTCAAGAGTGTTTGCTCAGCAATGGTTTGTAAAAGAGACGAACTGATTCTAGGCATCTTTTCTATAAACCTAGATTCCCATGTACACCTGGGAGATTAGGAAATGCATCTCAGTTTGTTTTAATGATTTTCTCACAATAGCCCATGGCCTAGGACCTGGATAGTGAAAGTAGCTCAACATAATATTGTTAGCCTTATTAAGAGAATAAGTGCAGGTGTGTTCATGTAGTCATTTGGAAGGTGTGGACTTCACATTATCTTGGAGGGATCCTTCATGTAAAGAAAAAAAAGGCTGAGTAGGTACACTCTGGGTGTAAAGGTGTACCAGTGACCAGATAATTTGGTGGTTAAGAGTGGCAATAGGATGGAGGCACCTGGGTCCAGGAAGAGACATCTTGTTGGCAAGGGACAAACTGAGTCAGTGACGGGACTGGTTAAGGTTTATTGTAACAACACAGATGACATGGACAACTGCATGCTGGACTTGGGGCAGGATCCAACTTTCAGGAAGAGTCCCAATATTGACACACCGTTTGTCAGAGGGCCTTAGAGGAGGACTAAGAACCTGGAGACCTAAGATAGCATAGGCTTCTGGGAGGATATGAGGGTGACTCTCGCGGAGACTCCTAGTAGCAGGAGTCATGGAGACAGACTCTAACTTGACAGGACTCCTAAGGGAGGGGGGGTGGGGAGAGTACAAACCCACCCACAAAGACTTCAACCCCACGTCTGTCTACAAGATGTGCAAGGATAAAGACGGAGCAGAGACTGAGGGAATGTCCAACCAATGCCTAGCCCACCATATGCGAAAGAGCTAACCCCTGACACTATTAAGGATACTCTGCTACGCTTGCTGACAGGAGCCTAGCATAGTTGTCCTCTGAGAGGCTACACCCAGAAGCAGATCCAAACAGAAGTGGAGACTCACAGACAAACATTGGAAGAAACAAACTGGTGGAAAAGTGCAGAGAGGGGTGGAGGATAGACAGAAGGACCTGGAGGGGACTGGAGCTCCACAAGAACAACAGAGCCAACTAATCAGGGCCCTGAGGGGCTTGTGGAAACTGAAGAACCAACCAAGGACCATTCATAGACCTGACCTAGGCCTCCTACATAGATGTAGCCATGGACAGCTCAGGCTTCATGTGGGTTCCTATTAAGGAGATCCGGGGTGTCTCTGATATGGACTCTGTTGCCTGCGGTTTGATCTCTACCCCTGACCGGGCTGCCTCACCAGGCCACAGCGAAAGGGGGTGTGCTAGGTCTGTGACAGGACTGTGGGCAGGACCGGCTCTACCTGTCCTTTTAGTACAGATAGCATTCAACAGCAAATGTGACCTGTTTTATTTTCTTTGTCCGTGGAACTGATGTTGTTGACCTTCTCCACAGAGATTTTCAATTTGGAAACTTTGGATCTTCTGTGTAAATAAATTCTTCATAAAATCTTGGGCTAGAGTTCTTTAAATGGCCTTTGTTACTGAGCAAAAGTAAGCAATGTTATTTCATTTCACAAATATCCACTACTAATGTGCTAACATGGTAGTCATTGAAATGGCCTTTTATGTGTTTGAGTCTTAATTCTTAGGGTTACCATATGGTCAGACAATGTCTTCTGCTTTGAGTCTTTTCTCATTTCTATAATTTGTGTTTGACATATGGGTACCAGTATTGCAGCTATATGGAGATATTTAAGTTAAACAAAAATGATATAAAGATTAACATTGCCTTACAACTCATTCTTCTAGTGGAATTAATTTGGTTTTCACTTGACCCGCTTTTATTTGTAGTTATTGAGCATGCCCACAGACTTTTTTCTTTGTCCCAGCTCTCCTGTAGAGCAACTCTGTAGGAGCCTGAGCATCAGCCCCATCTTGGTGCTGCTTCTCCAGCTGGCCTGCCAGTCTACACCCTCGATGAGGTTCCCCATGCTTACCGTTCACTGTGTGGGTCAGCATAGTAGCTATATTTTCATCTCCAGGGTCATAACTCAGTAATTACACCTTGTGGGATGGCAGCTAATCTAATTTGTCCAAGTTCTCCTTGCTAAAATTGGTTGCTTTGAGTAAGTATTTGAACCTTTATTTGCATACATCTAGATCCAGTTTCTGACCTGTGGGTCTGTCGAGGTCTTCATAAAACCTGTTTCTGTTTTTCAGCTGTAGTACTGTACAAATTGCAGGCTTAGGACCCAGTTTACCAAACTTATTTTCCTGATCTGCTTTTCACGTCTGAGCAGGTATCTCCAGTCCTGTCTGCTGTCTGCCCTGTGACTATGCGCTGTGGGATTAGCCTTCATTTAATCATTGTTCTCAAATTATTTCCTCCACTGCCTTTGCTAGTACTGAGATTATCTCATCTAGTTGCATGCCATATTTCCCCACCCCTGGACTTTTTCTCCTTTTCTCATCTCTCCTAGATTTCTAGCTCGGTGAACACCATATATAATATATCAGCAATGAATACCTCTTGTATTTCTCTTACTTTCATTCTGACATTCAAGAATAACTCTAGTATTTATGTCAAAACATGACTTGATGTCAATACCAGAAGCCTTCGATAGTCAAACAGGAAGGAAGAATTTGGGCTTGGTGAGGCTCGCTGTTAATAGAGCACTTGCCCAGCATGCATGAGGGAAACCTGGATTTGAGTCCCAGCCTCACTAAAAGCAAAACAAAATGAAACACACTTATTCCTCACTCCACATATTTTAAAGAAACAACGTGGCACTGTCACCAGATTAGTGAAAAGAGAGTTGGGTACCAGGGCAGCCATGTGTGTGGTGTCAGAGCCTCACATGTTTCAATCTAACAGATTGCTTTTCTCCTAGAACAGGTACACATTTCACTGATCTCTAAAAACAACATGTCAGACAGCCATGGCTTACATTCCTAAGTCTTATTTGAATTAGGAAAGAATCATTCATCTGGGCATGGTGGTGCACAGCTGTAATCCCAGCACTCGTGGAGACAAGAGGTAGGTGTGTGAGACTGAGACCAGCCTGGTCTACAAAGTGAGTCCAGGACAGCAAAGTCTACACAGAGAAACCCTTTCTTGAAAAACAAACAAACAAACAAACACAAACAAACAAACAAACAAAAAAAACAAAAAGAAAGAATCATTCTTGATAGTACATTCTTTCCTTTAAGATGGTTCATTCAATGTAAAAAATATTTCATTTATTTGAAAGAACACACCAAGGGCTTTTACTGTTTGCTGCATTTTAATAATGTAATTACAGTGTGATGAGTTTTCAGAGCCGCTGAGTTCTGATCATTTATCTTTCGATTGATTGCATAAAAGGTTGTTTTTCTCCTCTATATTATGAGATATCATACAGTTCATGAAAGAAAATGGAGGAAGAAAACAGAACTCATTTTTAAAAATTCATTTGATAAGTGCTTTCTAAGCTGAGCTTTGTGTTCATGTAGAAAGACATGGCTTTGTAGGGTTCACCAGCAGAGGCCTCTTTCAAACATGTTTTGAACAAGTAATTAAATAAGGATAAGATGAAGATTTTCAATCCTTTTAAGGTGCTGTGACATGATTCATGGCTCAGTGGATAGGGGTTCTTGGTAAATAATCCATGTGCTCTTGAAACAGATATGTTTATGTCTGTTTCTCAAGGTCAGCCCATAAGACTTCAGTCTTTTTGGTTACTGATTTTCTGTTTACCCATAGAGTTCTGGGAGGAGCGTCAGAATCCCCAGGTATCCCTGTAGAGTTATCTAATTTACTTTTTGCTTTTTGAAGTGTCTGTCGGCTTTTGCTTTACTCATTTCAGGATTTAGTTTTAGGTGCACTTTCATTTTTCAGCCTTCACAATTAATTCTTCTATCGTTATGATCCATTCATCTTCATTCTTGGTAATATCTCTTGCTTTAATGTTTTCCCTGTTTACTGCCAATACCAATACTTCAATTTGACATTGTAGATTACATAGCTCAAGTCCCCCCCCCCCCGCTCCCCCCTGAATCACCTTCTATCCTACGTCCTTTTTTCTTCTTTTGGCATGTGTGTGTATGTGATCTGTGTCTCTATATGTACCTGCCTGTTCATGAGCACATGTGTATACAGGTGTGCATGCCCCTATTATATGTGCCTACGGAGGTCAGGGGTTGATGCCGTGTCTCTTCTTCAATCATTGTCCACCTTATATGTTGAAACAGGGTCTCTCACTGGAACCAGCACTCAATAATCTTGCTGTTGTAACTGTCCTGGTGGCGGCAGGGATCCCCTGTCTCCTCTTCCTGCACATTGGGACTGCAGATGGACGACCACACCCACTTAATAGTCACTTAAGTTCTAGACATTTGAACTCTCTTCTTAACACTTATGTTCTCTTCAGGCATCCACACATATGCCATTGTATGACCATACACACTCACGCATGCACACATGAATGATGTAAAAATTTTTAAAATGATGTAAGTTGTGCCGTAGTTTTTCCAAATTTCCACAATTAGTGTTTCCAAATTGTTTGCTAGTATATTTCAGATCTTTATCATCGTGTGATTCTTTCATTTATACATGACCTTCCTCATTGTAATAATTATTTCTCTTCTTTGCCTAATTTTTAAATATAATCAACATACTTTCTAATACACGCTTTTGTGTACTGTATCTTTTGTCATCATTTTAGTTCCAACCAATGTACATTTTTATTTTTTTTTAAGATTTATTTATTATGTATACAGTGTTCTGCCTACATGCCAGAAAGGGCACCAGATCTCATTATAGAAGGTTGGGAGCCACCATGTGGTTGCTGGGAATTGAACTCAGGACCTCTGGAAAGGCAGCCAGTGCTCTTAACCCCTGAGCCATCTCTCCAGGCTCAATGTACATTTTTATAATTAAAAACATATTTTATGGAGAGCATGTATTTGACCTTGACTTTTTGTTCAGTCTAATACTTTATGTCTGTTAATTAGAAGGTTTAGTCTGTTTATATTTAATGTAACTAATAATATAGCTAGGTTTAAGACTATCACTTTTTTCTATTGTATCTGTTCTTTGTTTCCTAAGATTTGCTTTTTCTATTTGAGTGTCCTTTAGTATTCTATTTATTATATATTTTAGTCTATATACCTTAAAAATAGAGTTTGATATAAAAATGGACATATTTAACACATTAAAATATAACTTTAATTAATATTATATCCTAATAGTAAACGTTTGTGTTTCCACTACATTCCTATAATTCATATATCAGAGTATTTTGTGGTGTTGTTGTGATAGTATTTGCAACTACATATTCTGGAAATAATTAAGTCGTGATGGCAGAAATGCTTATGCTAAGATAAATACTCTTATAAGAAGAGATGTGTGCTCTCTTTCTTTCTCTCACTCCCTCTCTTCCTCCCATTCCTTCAATATGTCAATAAGTTGTTTATTAGCAAAACCCAGGGCTTTCTTCAGGGCCTGAGTTGGTTGCTACTTCACTTTGGACATCAGCTTCATAACTATGACACCTAAATGATCGTTTTGTAAGCTGCCCATGTTTGAGATAGCAGCCTTAAACACAGAATATCCCTGAGATAATAGTTAAGACTTGTACACCATTGTGCTTTTATTGTTCCCCTCTTATCATTTCTCTCACGTATTTTACTTTTACACATTTTAAACACACAATTCACTGCCACTGGTGTTTCTTTAAGTGGTATGTTAAATAAAATTTAAAATATGTAAATGGTGTAAATATATATTTATTGCTAGTAGTGCTCTTCACTCTTCATGGTGTTTCTGCAAAGCCTTAGACGGTGAATATGTCAGGCCTTACGGGTGGTATAGTCCCTGTCACAAGGGTCAACTCTGTCTATAAGAAGTGAAAGAACCATGACAACATTAAAACAAATTATCACGGTTGTTTTTTTTTTTTATCATCTGGAAAAATATATTTTCAACAAAACAACAGTTACAATTTGGCAAACTAAAAAAAATTTACAATGTATGGAAAAATAATAAGAGGAAAGGGGGTGGGGCTGAGGGTTGTCCCCTTGCAGACAATGAGACAAGCAGAAGAGGAAAGTGTAAAGAAAGTGTAGAATTACTTGCCTGAATAACAATCATTTAGCACAGAATGTATCTTGGTAGTTTGGGGCAATATAAGTAATTCAACTGTTTGGAAAGTCCTTGGAGGAAATTACCTAGAGAATGGAAATTCTGTAACAGTTCTGAGAACAGGGCAGTCCTATCCCCCATCACTCCAGCCTCTTGCTGCCGGTGTAAAGGGGCTAGACTCTTCAGTGCAGGTTAGCTCCGTGGATTGGATAATTGTGCCCGCTCTTCCACAGGATGAAATGGCTTTTTCCATGTCTGTGTTTGCAGTTCATATATGCTGCACTCAGAGTCCTTACGGTTTCTTGGAATCTTATTAAAGCCAACAACAAATACACAAACAGAAACAACAAATGGATATCAGGGCTGGAGAGATGTATCTGCTGCTCTTGCAGAGGAGACAGGTTTGGTTTCCACTGTCCACATGGTGTTTCATACCTGCCTAAGGGATCCAACACGCTTTTCTCCCCTCCTCAGGCATGCGTATGATACATACAGAAGCATATAGGGAACGCCCCCCACAAAACAAAAGGAAATCAATTTTTGAAATAACATATTAGAGCAGTAACTCTCAAAACTCACACAGACTTTCTAATAATAATCAGAAAAACAAAGAATTGAGCCCAACATGTTCAATACCTGATAGAGACTGACTACAAGAAAAATATCTTGAAAATTTCTTTATCTTCTCTTCCATTTTTTTTCTATAAAGTTCATTCAAGTTAATTTTAATGCATGATTCCATAATTACTCATTGGCTAATGGTATTAATTATATCTAGAGACACTGGGCCTTTGGAGCCCTGTTTCTGCATTTCTAACACATAGGAATGCGGGTCCTTGTTGAAGTTCAATGACAGCATTAGCTAAGCCATTACTAACATAATCATGGTTGTTTTTCAATAAAACTTTACTTATAATTTTGTTTGACGTGATTTTTACTAAAATCCTGATTTTTGTCCCATTTAAAAATAATTTTCCCACTTACATATTAGGAATTCCCATATATATAAGTGGGAATATATATATATATATATATATATATATATATATATGGAAATTCCTAATATATATATTCTATATATATTATATTTATATATATGGAAACCATCCTGGCTCATGAACAATAAGGCAAGCAGCTGATGCATTTGACCCTTATTTTGTAAGGTGCCAACTTCCGGTATAGGCACATGATCAAAGCTGGGGACATGCAGCTTCAATCTGAAACCCGTCCTATAGAGTGTTTCATAATGACAAATTATTTATTCTTTATTCTGAAATGAAAAACCTAGGCTCAGAGTGTTTGTTGTTTTTTTTTTAATGTTTATTGAAAAAATAATTTTGCACAGATCTTTAGGTCTTTATGTTGTTTCCTCTGCTACAAGCATAGTCTTTGTTTTATCTCAGAAGCTCCAGTCTGGAGGATAGAATATGGAAGAAAATATGACTCACCTTCTGTCTTTTTCTCTTCTTAATAGTTTACATTTCATAGTCAGTCTACATGGTCAATTGTCTACTGTCCCCAAACTGTTATTTATATATTCTATTCTATTCTATTCTATTCTATTCTATTCTATTCTATTCTA